>NC_052147.1:19208275-19560116 GCF_902713615.1 Scyliorhinus canicula
TGTTGGGATAGAGCGTGAGCAGTGTTGGGGTAGAGGGTGAGCAGTGTTTGGATAGAGGGTGAGCAGTGTTGGGGAGAGGCGAGAGGGTGAGCAGTGGCGGGGGAGAGGGTGAGCAGTGTTGTGGGAGAGGGTGAGCAGTGTGGGGAGAGGGTGAGCAGTGTTGGGATAGAGGGTGAGCAGTGTTGGATAGAGGGTGAGCAGTGTTGGGGTAGAGGGTGAGCAGTGTTGGGATAGAGGGTGAGCAGTGTTGGGATAGAGGGTGAGCAGTGTTGGGGTAGAGGGTGAGCAGTGTTGGGATAGAGGGTGAGCAGTGTTGGGATAGAGGATGAGCAATGTTGGGATAGAGGGTGAGCAGTGTTGGGATAGAGGGTGAGCAGTGTTGGGATAGAGGGTGAGCAGTGTTGGGATAGAGGGTGAGCAGTGTTGGGATAGAGGGTGAGCAGTGTTGGGATAGAGGGTGAGCAGTGTTGAGGGAAAGTGTTTCTAGTTTAAACGGGAATGCTTCTTCAGTGTCTGTCTCAGTGAGAGGTCTTTACTGAGCCAATGTAAGATGGTGACTGACAGACAGATTGCCTCATCGCATTGTCATCTGATGACAGAAAACCAGGTGTAATGCCAGACTTAATGCATTTCAAAACCCAAACTTTTCATATCAAATAAAAGATAGAAATATGCCGAGAAAATAAAAGACACATTTGCATGAACGGTCATTTATAACTATAAATTAGCCAAGTTATCCATTATACACCCACTGTTCTCATGCATTAACAACGGTTTGTTAGTCTAGTCAGCCGGTGCTCATGCATTGCAGACACAGAGGGAAATTCTGCAGCCACGTTGCACCCAGCGCAAATCCCATTATGGGGGGAAAATTGCCAGAGAGCCCCAAAACAGGATTTGTGCTTCCCAGCCCGCTCCAGCTCGTATATGTGGTGATATCATGGTTGCGTTGTAATTCACTGACTGACCAGTAGGAATCTCATTAGTATATAGCGCATGTTAGAGTCAGGTGACCTCAGACTGACTAGGAAGCTGGAAGTGAGAGGTCGCTTGTGCATGATCATACTGTTCTTCATCTGTTGTTTTGTATATAGTCTACCCACAGTTAATGTTAATAAATTGTTTATAGCTTCAGCTACTGGTGTTTGTGTAATATAATTCAGGCCATCTGACAAGAACATTACAGTATGATCGTGCAACTAATCTGCATTCATTTTAATCTCATTGGAGAGATTAAAGTCGAATGCAGCGACAACCTGGTACTCCAACCCCTGAGCGGGAAGTCACCTGGGGGCAATAACTGCTGGTCCTTAAAGGTGGGGACCCAGGCACCATACACTCCAAAAGGAGCATGGAAGTGAGTACCCCTCTCTATTTCCTTCATGGAGCACATTGCCAGATGCTGTGGAGGGTCATGTGACTGGGAGTTGGGGGACTTGGGCTGGACTGGAGGGGGCCAGGTTGAGAGTCTTCAGGCAGTAAATCAGATGTGCAGTAGGCCTCCTGGAGGCTCGCTCCCGTCTCGACCAGGGCGTTCATTCTGGCGACCATGGAGCACAGCTAGTGGACCACCTCCCCCTGGGACTGCGCCACATCACATTGCGACTGTTCCACCATTTTCTCGTTGTGCGCCATATCAGCCAGTAACTGCGCCGTCTCCCTCTGGGTCTGTGCCACGTCAACCAGCACCCATGCAATGCCACTGATGCCCTCAGCCATGGACCATTATGGCTGGGCCACGCTCTGGAGTGTTGCTGCAATGTCCAGGTGGCTGCCCGTGACAGGGCAGCGTCCTGCTCTTTGGCCAAAGCTCGCACAGAGTGACCCAGGCCTTGGATATCTTGACCCATGGCCAAAACCTTTGGATCCCATCCCAAGCCCTACGCAGTGTTAGCTTGGGTGGCACGCATGCTCCACACCACAACCTGCCCTGGAGGCATTGAACTCCTTGAACTGCACCTGCAGATGCTGGATGGTTGCTGACACCCCCTCATACAATCCCTGACTCTGTGACTGCATCTGCACTATTGATGGGAAAGCCCTTTCCAGAAGCCCAAAACCGTCCCTGGTGTTAGGCCGCTCTCTGACTGTCCACCCCCTCGGGGTTTCATACCTCAACCTAATGTATTGCAGCATGTGTGGGGTGCGCGCCAGATAGTGCCCTTGGAGCTTCTTCACTAACATGCCAAACTGAGGTGAGTGACTCTGGGATGGTGGAGGATGTTGGAGACAGCCGTGCTTTCAGAATCGAAAACCAGTGGTGATGACCATGCCAGGAGTACAGAGGTGCTTGGATGACCTGGGTTTGATGGCATGCTGGCAGCACCCCCTGTCATTGCCCCACCAGCAGATTTCAATTTTTTTGTTCAATTGAAAATGAAAAATGAAAATCTCTTATTGTCACAAGTAGGGTTCAATGAAGTTACTGTGAAAAGCCCCTAGTCGCCACACTCCGGCGCCTGTTCGGGGAAGCTGGTACAAGAATTGAACCGTGCTGCTGGCCTACCTTGGTCTGCTTTGTAAGAAGTCTTACAACACCAGGTTAAAGTCCAACAGGTTTGTTTCAAACACGAGCTTTCGGAGCGCAGCTCCTTCCTCAGGTGAATGGAGAGGTATGTTCCAGAAACATTTATATAGACAAAGTCAGAGATGCTGGACAATGCTTGGAGTGCGAGCACTTGCAGGTAATCAAATCATTACAGATCCAGGGAGAGGGATAATCACAGGTTAAAGAGGTGTGAATTGTCTCAAGCCAGAACAGTTGGTAGGATTTTGCAAGTCCAGGCCAGATGGTGGGGGGTGGATGTAATGCGACATGAATCCAAGATCCCGGTTGAGGCCACACTCATGCATGCGGAACTTAGCTATAAGTTTTTGCTCGGCAATTCTGCATTACAAGGGCTTTATCCATATAAAATGAGATTATAATATGCCACACTTAATCTATATATTAATTCCCAACATCTGTTATTTCAAACTATCAATGTAAGAGAAGAAATCCTGCTTTTTTTGTTTATGATAGGTGAATTACAGACCACCATCTATACTTGGAATAAATCTTCCTGTTTCTGAGAATTTCTATAATGCTGATCCGAGTAAACCCAAATTTCGAAATTTTTATGAACTTTCAAAAGTAAGTATTTTATTCAGATATGTGAAATAGGAATTGTAACATTGATCCATATTGGTAACTAGCCATTTTCTATTTGGACACAGACAGAAAGACGACAATAGTACAACCTTCAATTCGAGTCAATGGGAATTAAAATTGGGAGGGGTAGGTGAGTGGCTGCTAAATTACCACCATTTTGACCTAAACTGAAAGTTTTTCCCATAAATTCCACACATGACCCAGCTTTGATCCTCAGTCTGAGCTGAGTGGGCTATCCTCACAGAAAGTATTGTGACAGCACTGATGTTGTCCTACGAATGCTTGGGCAGTGGAGAGGAAAACGTCACGCAAGTTTACCAACCCTCCTGAAATGCTTGCAAATGTCATGCAATGGTAGCATGATTTGGTAGCCCAGGAAATAAATATTTGGAGTTGTGGTTTGCACCTGCACATAGCTGTTTCCCTGTTGGGAAACTCATTTTAATAATTAATTGAATTTTTTGATTCCCTGTTCCAAGGAATATTCTCCTGGGCTCTGATTTTAATAGGAACCATTTTTCAATCCTGAAGCTTAACAACATTTATGTGTATCCAAAATGCATTATGTTCTTGAATGCATCCTGTCCAATTTTGACGCAGTTTCAGAAGTGTTCTATGTCAAAAAAAAGCCAAATATATTCTGCACATGGCAATGAGTAAACTGTTTGTTGCCTGTTTAATGTTAATGATGTTTAACAATGATGTGGACATGCCGGCGTTGGACTGGAGTGAGCACAGTAAGAAGTCTTACAACACCAGGTTAAAGTCCAACAGCTTTGTTTCAATCACTAGCTTTCGGAGCAATGCTAACAATGGCAGTTGCTGGAAGCGCAAGTTGAAAACAGTACAGTGCCCTCTACAGGGCATTTGGAATCTGCATGAACAAGCAAGCAAATATGAGGACGCAATTTAACAGAATCTGCGTAGAGCACGTTTCGCCGAGTGTTTCCTGGTGCTGGCAGTGCTGAGAACGACCCCGCTATTAAACGGGACTCTGTTTCATTTCAGAGCCTCAATTAGCAACACCCCACCGAGCCAGCACTTAGTCTCATTTCCTGCACTAACAAGCTCTGCTCTATTTTTAAATGGCGCCTAATCTCTAGACTGCTCACCATGGCCTCAGGACCCCCCACCCCCACATGCCCCAACTTACCAATGAGAGAGTATTGAGTCTCCTGCATAAAGGCAGGGCACCCGGGTCCAATCCTTTGCATGGGCACAACACCACACTGGCACTACCAGGGTACTACCAGGGTGCCAGTGCCATTTGGGCACTGTGCCCAGGCAGCATTGCCAGGGTGCCCATGTCCTGGCAGTGCCACAGTGTTCAGGTGCCAGGTAACAACCCTGTCCACAACCCAACCACTCAAGGGCTCCCAATTGCCTGGGCTGGTCCACGTTTTTTTTTTTGTTTTTTGTTTTTTTTCAAAAAATATACTTCATTCATAAAATTTATCATAAACTTTACAGAACATTTCAGATTATCTTGGCTGTACATTTCCATCTGAGTTACATTCACTTGTTTTTCTTCAATTCAATTGGGATAACGTTACACACGTATCCTACTATAAGTTACAGTTCTTTCTTAAATGCTTTGTTTCTTTCATACATTGTGGTATTGAAGACTCGGACCGAGGGGTTTTACACTGTTACCAACCCCTTGGTGTACATTTGCTGGTAAGACCTTACACTGTGGTCTTTCCCCATACAGATTTTTTTTAAAAAATATACTTTATTCATAAAATTTACAGAACATTTCAAATTATCTTGGCTGTACATTTCCATCTGAGTTACATTCATTTGTCTTTCTTCAATTCAATTGGGATAACGTTACACACGTATCCTACTTTAAGTTACAGTTGTTTTTTAAATGTTTACATTGCTTTGTTTCTTTCATACATTGTGGTAGTGAAGACCCGGATCGAGGGGCTTTACACTGTTACCAACCCCTCGGTGTACATTTGCTGGTAAGACCTTACACAGTGGTCTTCCCCCATTGCGCCTTGGCGGCAGCTGCCCCAAGCTTGAATGCGTCCCTCAGCACGTAGTACTGGACCTTGGAATGTGCCAGTCTGCAACACTCGGTCGAGGACAATTCTTTGCACTGGAAGATCAGCAAGTTTCGGGCAGACCAAAGAGTGTCGGGTCGGGTCGGGTCGGGGGGGGTCGGGTCGGGTCGGGGGGGGTCGGGTCGGGTCGGGGGGGGTCGGGTCGGGTCGGGGGGGGTCGGGTCAGGTCGGGGGGGTCGGGTCGGGTCGGGGGATGTCGGGTCGGGTCGGGGGGGGTCGGGTTGGGTCGGGGGGGTCGGGTCGGGTCGGGGGGGGTCAGGTCGGGTCGGGGGGGTCGGGTCGGGGGAGTCGGGTCGGGGGGGGTCGGGTCGGGGGGGTCGGGTCGGGTCGGGGGGTGTCAGGTCGGGTCGGGGGGGTCGGGTCGGGGGAGTCGGGTCGGGGGGGGGTCGGGTCGGGGGGGTGGGTCGGGGGGGGGTCGGGTCGGGGGGGGTCGGGTCGGGGGGGTCGGGTTGGGGGGGGGTCGGGTCGGGGGGGGGTCGTGTCGGGGGGGGTCGGGTCGGGGGAGTCGGGTCGGGGGGGGTCGGGTCGGGTCGGGGGGGTCGGGTCGGGGGGTCGGGTCGGGGGGGGTCGGGTCGGGGGGGGGTCGGGTCGGGGGGGTGGTCGGGTCGGGGGGGGGTCGGGTCGGGGAGGGGAGGGGCCGGAGTGACCTGGTATATGATCAGGACTCACCGATCGGCGGGCCGGTCTCTCTGTCGGCAGGTCTCTGATGCCGGTCACGCACTCGTTAATGGCGCCCCCTAGCACATGGCGCCCCGGGCGACTGCCCGAGTTGCCGGTACCTTGAGCCGGCCCTGGCAGCGTGCAACAGTGCTGAGCCTTTGGGTGTACATGAAGAATCTGACAGGGAGGGCCCTTCTCACCACCAGCCAAGCTAGGTCTTGGTGCTTGTTTGAAAGTTCTGGTGATGAGGCGTTCTGCCAGATGACTCCGACAGTCTGCTCAGGGAACCATCCCACGTCCTCCACAGTCTCCTTTTCCCTGAGGGCCTCGAGGACATTACGTGCTGACCACTGCTTCATTGCTTTGTGGTCAAAGGTGTTTTTCTTCAAAAACTTTTCCACGAAGGACAGGTGGTACGGCACGTTCCAACTGCTTGGAGCGTTCTGCGGCAATGAGGCCAGGCCCATCCTTCGTAACACCGGGGACAGGTAGAACCTCAGTATGTAGTGACACTTGGTGCTTGTATACCCAGGGTCTACGCACAGCTTGATGCAGCTGCACACAAAGGTGGCCATCAGGATGAGGGCGGCGTTGGGTACGTTCCTCCCTCCTTTATCTAGAGGCTTGTACATTATGTCTCTTCGGACCCGGTCCATCTTGGATCTCCAAATGAATTTGAAGATGGCCCGGGTGACTGCTGCGGCGTAGGTCCGAGTGATGGGCCAGACCTGCGCCACGTACAGTAACACCGAGAGTACCTCACACCTGATGACCAGGGTTTTGCCCGCAATGGAGAGGGAGCGTTGCTCCCACCAGCCCAGTTTCTGTTTTACTTTAGCAATGCGCTCCTCCCAGTTTTTGGTGCACGCCCCAGCCGCTCCGAACCATATCCCCAGCACCTTCAGGTAATCTGACCTGTCCGTGAAGGGGACAAAGGACCGGTTGGCCCAGTTTCCAAAGAACATGGCCTCGCTCTTGCCACGGTTTACCTGGTCCACGTTGTAGAGACCAGAGTTAAATGACGCTCATTCAGGGTCACCCGGTGTGGGTGTGCCCTGCGCTTTGGGTAACTCTAGCAAGAACACATTCAGGTGAACCTGACTGCACACTTGAATATGCAAATCTGGACCCTGCCCATTGTGGGTGAGGTCCAGATCACAACGCCTCGCATGATCTCGTTAAATCTTGCGAGGCATAACGAGGCTGTTAAATCTCCCGAGAAGCCTCTCGCGAGATTTATCAATATTGTTGCGTCCCCCAATAAATCGCAGCCTGTATCTCTTTATCCAATCAGATTGAAGATTTGTGAAATAAAAAAGAAAGAACTGAAAAGGAAGTATAAATTAGAATGGGTGAATCAATGGCAGAACAGGTACAAAAAGAGAATTAGAGAGATGAAAGAGGAATTATATTAAGAGAAAGAGACAGAATTTTTTTTCAAATTAAGGATTTCAATAATTAAACCTTGAAGGGATGATCATTCCAAAAGTACTTTTGTTGTGGGCCAGGGTTTAGAGAACCCCAAAGTGTATCATGGAGTTCACCTGACCCACAACTTTTAATAGATTGTGGAATGGGGAGCACACGGCCCACTCTACAGGTGTGGCAAAGCAGAAATGGAAAAGTATTTTTTTAAAGCAAGACAATGTTCATTCTATGAACTCAAGTTAACCTTTTTAAAACATACAGTGAACATCTTAGCAACCATCAATTCAAATACAACCCCCAAAGAATACAACACTAAGTAATGCTTAACAACTTCCCAAACAACATCCAGAAGACAGAAGAAACACCTTTCAACAGAAGCACATTAGGTTTACATTCACTACTGAGAACATTTATAATTTTGAATTCACCAAATGATCAAGAGATAGTCTTTTGATTGCAGAGAAAACAGCAGTACACCTGCTTGGTCTGGCTTCAGCTCCAACACTGAAAACAAAACTAAAACACATCCTGCCTGCAGCCTGCTCAAAACAAAAGTAAAACGCTGACATACAGCCCAGCTCCACCCACTCTCTGACATCACTGCAGTAATAAGCACTCATTTCTTAAAGGTACTCTAACTACAGATATTTATGCACACGCCCATTTATAAACAGCCATTTCTTAAATGTGCTCTCACATGACACTTTGCAGTGTCAAAAAGATTGACTGGCAGTAATTGACAATTATCATATAGTTAATAAGGCTTTTAGGCTTGAAATACGTTCTGTGACAAGTTAACTTCGTATTTATCATTCCAGTAGAACATCATGCTGCTAAATGCATGGAGTGGTACATCTCTGACAGCAGTCTTTTATTTTCTGTGTTGAATTCCATACCTATCCAGGCCTTAAGTTGCTGTGGCATTAGGTATAGAAAACATTGAATGCATTAGCCTTACCATTGTGTTGTCAGCACACTTTGGGCCAAACACTTTAACAGAGCTACAAGTATATATTGGGCAATTTTGTCCCATCCTTTTAGACCATAGAACTATAAGACCATAAGACATAGGAGCAGAATTAGGCCACTCGGCCCATCAAGTCTGTTCTGCCATTCAATCATGGCTGATATTTTTATCATCCTCTTTCTCCTGCCTTCTCCCCATAACCCCTGACCCCCTTATTGATCAAAAACCTAGTTATCTCTGTCTTAAAGACACTCAGTGATTTGGCCTCCAAAACCTTCTGCGGCAACGAGTTCCACAGATTCACCACCCTCTGGCTGAAGAAATTCCTCCTCATCGCTGTTTTTAAAGGATCGTCCCTTTAGTCTGAGATTATGTCCTCTGGTTCTATTTTTTCCTACAAGTGGAAATATCCTCTCCACGTCCACTCTATCGAGGCCTTGCAATATCTTGTACGTTTTAATAAGATCCCCTGTGAAGTTAAAAGCTCACCACTATTCTTAGAATTCCCCCTATACCAAAAAGGGTCGATATTCTAAATGGTGAACAGGGATTCTCACTGCCCGACTCCTATGCAGGCTTCAGTGGGTGCTATTCAGGTCAAACTATGTTTTCAGGTAATCCCCCCAGTATAACCCATACCTTCACAGAAGAATTTTACCCACTTACCCCTTAGTAGCATTGATATCGTGGGTCCTGCATTGCTAAGTAAGTAAAATAACCACTGTTTCAGGTTAAAACTTTTACGTTATTTTATTATAATATTTTTTTTTCTTTTAAAAGATGCAATCACTGTCTTTACAGTGCATTATTTTATCATGCACTTACAAGTACAGTAAAAAGATCTTGCTTCTGGATCCTTCTGGTTGGTTGAAGGGACCTTCAGGCCCAACTTGACAATCAATCTTCTTCTTAAAATTTAAAATCTGGTCTTCTTTAGATGTATTCGCTGGTGAGCTCGGTTGCTATGTCCTATCTTTCCCATGTACCGAGCTGTGAGAGCTGGCTCTGCTGGCTGTCTCTGAGCTGACTCTGCCTCCTCTTTAAATTCTGGTCTTCCTTAGATGTATTAGCTGTTTTAGCTCGGCTACTTTTCTTTGTCCCATGACCGAGCTGACTGTAAGCTGACTGAGCTGCTTGTTCCTTTTCTGCTTCTCCACCTCTCTGCTTCTCTCGTTCTGTGCTTCTCTGCCCCTTTCTCAGGGTTTATATATTTTTTTAACAGTTATTCAGTTTTTATGACTTTATTGTGAAGTAACTTTTATTTCACTTGGAAATTTCATAAGGTACCTTTAATCTAATTTCTTCTAACATGATTAAGCATTAATTTTGACATGACTTCATCTCAAAGGTCTCTGATTACATTGTTTCCTTTGTGATGTTCAAAGTTCCTTTGTGATATTCAAAAATGCTTTGGTTTCAATAGGGGTGTGAATTTTGATCTGTCATTTCTATAGTTTTATTTTCCAATTGTGTCCCCAGCTCATAATTTTGACTTTGATTTTGGCTTTAAATTATGTTTCTCGTAGACTGATAGTCTCCAATTTTCTTTTATTTACCTGGTTTCTGTAGAGCTTCACACCTATATATTTGACCCCCACTTGGTTATAACTTGAAAGGTTTACATTTATCACCTCACTCAACTGAAACCCTCATCCATGCTTTTCCAGATGCTTATTAAGATAGTTAATTTCAATGAAATGAAATCCTGTTTGTTTGTTTGCTAGGCCTGTTTGGGAAAAAGAATCTGCATTTTATAATCCTGCTCTTTGCAGCTGCTGTTAACCCTTTATGGGATCTTTCCCTGTATCCTCTCATGTTTCTTAAATCAGATATTGCCAGACTTCCATGTTTCAAATGACACATCTTTCCATATTATCAATTACACCTCTCATCCTTCTAAACTCCAATGAGTACAGACCCAGAGTCCTCAACCGTTCCTCATACGACAAACTCTTCATTCCAGGGATCATTTTTGTAACTTTCTCTGGACCCTTTCCAAGGCCAGCACATCCTTCCTTAGATACTGGGCCCAAAATTGCTCAGAATACTACAAATCGGTCTGACAAAAGCCTTCTTTAGCCTCAGGCATACAATCCTGGTCTTGTATTCTAGCCTTCTCGCCATGAATGCTAGCATTGCATTTGTCTTCTTAACTGCCGACTGAAACTACATGTTAACCTTAAGAGAATCGTGAACAAGGACTCCCAAGTCCTTTTGTGCTTCTGATTTCCTAAGCATCTTCCCATTTAGAAAATAGTCTATTCCTCCATTTCTCCTTCCAAAGTGCATAACCTCCCACTTTTCCACATTGTATTCCATCTGCCACTTCTTTGTCCACTCTCCTAGCCTGTCCAAGTCCTTCTGCAGCCTGGCTGCTTCCTCAATACTAGCTGCCCCTCTACAGATCTTTGTATCATTTGCAAATGTGCCTTCAGTTCTTCCAGATCATTAATGTATATTGTGAAAAGTTGTGGTCCTGGAACCGACCGCTGAGGCACATGACTAGTCACCGGCTGCCATCCTGAAAAAGACCCCTTTATCCCCACTCCCTGCCTTCTGCTAGTCAGGCAATCCTCTATCCATACCAGTATCTTACCCTTAACACCGTGGGCTCTTAACGTATTTTACAGTCTCTTATGCGGCACCTTGTCAAAGGCCTTCTGGAAATCTAAATAAATCATGTCCACTCATTCTCCTTTGTCTGATTTACTTGTTACTTCCTCAAATTACTCTCAACATTTGTCAGGCATGACCGCCCCTTGACGAAGCTGTGCTGACTCAGTTCTATTTTATCATGCACTTTCAAGTACTCCGCAATCTCATCTTTAATAATGCATTCTAAAATCTTACCAATGACCGAAGTCAGGCTAATCGGCCTATAATTTCCCGTCTTTTGCCTCCCTCCCTTCTTAAACAGTGGTGTTACATTAGCCACTTTCCAGTTCTCTGGGACCCTTCCTGCCTCCAGTGATTCCTGAAAGATCACCACCAACACTGCCACAATCTCCTGAGCTGTCTCTTTTAGAACCCTGGGGTGTAGTCCATCCAGTCCAGGTGATTTATCCACCTTCAGACCTTTCAGTTTTCCCAGAACCTTTCTCTTAGTAATGGTCACTGCACTCACTTCTGCCCCCTGGTTCTCCTAGAGCTCTGGCATCCCACTGGTGTCTTCCACCATGAAGATCGATGTAAATAAAGTAACTATTCAGTTCATCTGCCATTTCTTTGTTTCCTATTATTACTTCTCCAGCCACATTTTCCAGTTGTCCAATGTCTATTTTTGCCTCTCTCATACCTTTTATATATTGAAAGAAACTCTTCCTATCCTCTTATATATTACTAGCTAGCTTGCACTAATATTTCATCTTCTCCCCCCTTATTGCTTTTTTTAGTTGTCCTCTGCTCACTTTTAAAAGCTTCCCAATCCTCTGGCTTCCCACTAATCCTCGCCACTTTGTATGCTTTTTCTTTAGATTTTATGCTGTCCTTGACGTCCCTTGTCAGCCATGGATGCCTTTACCTCCTCTTCGCATGTTTCCTCTGCATAATATCCACTCATGTATATAATGAGATGCAGACAGGCAGTGGTTGACACATAGCATGACCAGTGAACATGCAACACAGAACAGCCAATCACCAGACAGGACACTACCACTATAAAGTCCACAGGGCATTAAGATTCCCGCTCTCTCAGGACCCAGCTACTGAGACAGTCAGAGTCCACGAGCTAGTGAACACAATCACCACGCGGTAGCTAGTAAGTCTGGTCAAGCCAGTACGAGGTCATCAGTTAGATTAGTAGAGTGTTAACCCACAGCTGAATATGTACAGCCGGAATTCTCCGCCATCCGGGAATTAGCGGGGGCGGGAATCACGGCGCGCCGGTCGGTGGTCCCCCTGCGGCAGTTGGCGGGCCTCCCGTGGCGATTCTCCGGCACCCGATGGGCCGAAGTCCCGCCGCTGTCAGGCCTCTCCCGCCAACGTGGTTTAAACCACCTTTGGTGCTGGCAGGAGCAGGCGGCGGGAGTGAGCCCCGGGGTCCTGGGGGGGCACGGGGCAATCTGACCCCGTGGGGTGCCCCCACGGTGGCCTGGCCTGTGATTGGGGCCCACCGATCGCCGGTTGGGCCTGTGCCGTGGGGGCACTCTTTTTCTTCCGCTGCCGCCACGGCCTCCACCATGGCGGAGGTAGAAGAGACCCCCTCCACCGCGCATGCACCGGGGTGACGGCCGCTGACGCTCCGGCGCATGCGCAGACTCACGCCGGCCAGCGAAGGCCTTTCGGCCAGCGTGGCGCCGGTCGGCAGGCGCCAAAGGCCGTTCGCGCCGGTCGGCGGAGCGGGAGCCACTCCGGCACGGGCCTAGCCCCTAAAGGTGCGGAGAATTCCGCACCTTTGGGGAGGCCTGATTCCGGAGTGATTCTCGCCACTCCGGTATGCCGGGACCCCCCGCCCCACTGGGTAGGGGAGAATCCCGGCCCTATTTCTAACTTCACTGCATAAAGTTGCAGTCTACATCGAACCAACCTGCCTAACAAATCATGGTACCAGAGTGCTATTAATCCTAACGAACCTACCTCGAGTGAATCTGCATCGACCAGCAAGCAGCCATCCAGAAAAATGGAAAACATCCAGCCTCCTCGACACCTCTGCATCTCCGGCAACCTCGGCACCAATTGGAAAATCTTCAAGCATAGTTCCTCCTATATATCGAGGCCTCCGACCTCGAGGCAGCATCAGATGCCAGGAAGATCATGCTATTCCTGTCGACTGCGGGGGAGCACGACATCCATATCTACAACTCGCTTACGTTTGCCGATGGCGAAGACAAGACGAAGTTCAAGACAGTTCTGCTGAAATTCGACAACCACTGCGACTATTGAGGTGAATGATACATCTTCCAACAGAGGCTTCAGGGTAAGGATGAGCCTTTTCAGTCCTTCTTGACCCATCTCCGCATCCTAGCGCAGCCATGTAATTATGACTCGATGGCTGATTCCATGATCCGGGATCAGATCGGTTTTGGGGTCCACTCTGACTCCCTGTGGCAGCAGCTCCTCAAAATCAAACAGTTGACCCTCTCTGTCGCTATCGAGACATGCGTTGTCCATGGGCATGCCAAGAAACCTTACTCCCACATCAGGGCAGCAGAAACCGCAAAGCTGGCCTCCCAAGAGGCGGAAAGGGTGCAGGCCATTGCACAAATGCAAGACCTGAGCATTGAGGAGAGTGGCTGTTTTGCGCGCTTTTCCCGGATCCCTGCGCATGCGCGCCACGACCAGGTGGACGACGAGGCCGAAAACCCTACTGTGCAGGTGCGTACGCGGCTGACCGCACTGTGCATGCGCGATGGCGCACGGATCGCGCTGACGTCAGCGTCATGACGTGTCCGAATTGTGGTTCCAGCAAAAGGGTGGCAAGCCTGGCCACTACGCGGCCTTCTACAGGTCCGCTCCACCGCTCAGCAGCCAGCGATCCCAGCTGCGGCGCAGAAGTGTCCGCTCGATACAACATGGCATGCAGGATTCTGATCCCGAAAGCCCAACGGACCCGATGCTGACTGCCTCAAGTCTCCATATTGGGCGGGCATCATAACCACACACGAGCTGGCCTCCACTGCACCTGCACACCGCCTCTCGATCCTCAGTATGGATCCCGACGACGAGTGGTGTGCTATCCTCACAGTCAACCGGGCTCGCATCCGATTTAAACTGGACATCGGCGCATCTGCAAACCTCATATCACAGTCAGATCTCGACACCATCCGGGCCCAACCAAGCATTCTTCCACCAGCCTGCCAGCTCCTTGACTACAATGGCAATCCCATAGCTGCCAGTGGATCGTGTCAGCAAGGGGTATCTAACAAGGCGATCAAGGCAACATTACGATTTGAAATCGTCCGGCCTGACAGGGCATCCCTGCTTGGTGTTCGTGCCTGCAAGCTCTTGAATCTGGTCCGGCGGGTCCACACCATGTCCTCGACACCGGTGACTGCCTAGCCCGATGTGAATCTCCAAGCCGAAATAGATGTCATTATCACGCAGTACCACAACGTCTTTGATGGAATGGGCATGCTCCCATATCGCTACAAATACTGCTCAAGCCGAACGCCACCCCTGTGATCCATGCACCATGCCGGGTGCCGGCTCCTCTCAAAGATCGTCTAAAAAAGCAACTACAGGACCTCTAAGACCAGGGCATCATCTCAAAGGTCACGGAACCAACAGATTGGGTTAGCTCCATGGCCTGCGTAAAATAACCCTCTGGGGGGCTCCGCATTTGCATTGATCCCAAAGACCTGAACCGCAACATCATGCGGGAGCACTACCCGATCCCGAAGCGTGAAGAGTTAACCAGTGAGATGGCGCATGCTAAATTCTTCACCAAGCTGGATGCCTCCCGTGGTTTCTGGCAAATACAGCTGGACGCGTCCAGTCGGAAGCTGTGTACGTTTAACACCCCGTTCGGCCGCTACTGCTATAACCGCATGTCTTTCCGTATCATATCAGCCTCCGAAGTATTTCATCGCATCATGGAGCAAATGATGGAGGGCATCGAGGGGGTGCAGGTCTATGTGGACAATGTGATTATCTGGTCCACGACGCCCCAGGAGCACATTGCTCGCCTCAAGCAGGTCTTCCAGCGAGTTCATGAAAATGGCCTCCAGCTCAACAGGGCCAAATGCTCATTTGGTCAATCCACTATTAAGTTTCTGGGTGACCACATTTCATAGCAAGGTGTGCAACCTGACGCCGACAAGGTGTTGGCAATCAACACCATGAAGACCCCGGAGGACAAGAAGGCGGTCTTCCGCTTCCTCGGGATGGCCAACTTTCTCGGGAAATTCATTACCAATATGGCATCCCACACCACAGCCCTCCGCCATCTCGTCAAGAAGTCAACGGTGTTCCAGTGGCGGCCCATACATGAAGCAGAATGGCATGAGCTGAAGGCGAAGCTCACCACAGCCCCGGTTCTGGTGTACTTTGACCCAACCAAGGACACCAAGATATCTACTGACGCAAGCCAGGACGGCATTGGGGCGGTGCTCCTCCAGTGTGACGACTCCTCGTCCTGGGCTCCAGTGGCATATGCCTCCAGGGCCATGATGCCAATCGAGCAACAGTATGCCCAGATCGAAAAGGAGTTTTTGGGTCTTCTGACAGAAATAGTCAAGTTTCATGACTATGTATACGGCCTGCCAAAATTCACGGTGGAAACAGACCACTGGCCTCTGGTCCACATAATCCAGAAGGATTTAAATAAAATGACACCTCAGCTATAGCGAATTCTTCTTCGGCTCCGCCGATATGACTTCGAACTCGTCTACAAACCTGATCATCGCGGATGCCCTATCCTGATCCATCACCATGCCGTGTGAACAAGGCGACTTCATCAGCCACAGAGAGGCGTAGGTGCAGTTGTGTGCCAGCAACCTCCCAGCCACTGATGAACGTGTGTGTGTTGTTCCTCGTGTCTTAATAAAGCTCGTAGTCTCAAGTGTGGAGAAGATGCTTTATTGTGGGTTCGTTCAGTTTCCAGAGCTCGACCTAGAACTACCTTCCAGTGCTAACTACCAGCTTTGCTTGCTGTGTGTCCTGCTTACCAGCCCCCCTGCTGTGAAGAGTGTGTCCTCACTTCCTGTCCTGATCTATTTGTATGGCTCTCCCGTGCTCCCTCTAGTGGTCGCTCAGTTGTGTTGCATCTGGTTAACTTGTGATCACCACATCCCCCTTTTTCTCTTAACATATTTTCTGAACATCGTTAAAGAAAATTGTACATCCTGTCCCAGTGTATTTATAGCTCTCCCGCTCGTGTTTGCTCTGTTGTTTTTTTGTATCTGGTCAATCTACGATCACCACATCCCCCTCTTTCTCATTACATAGTTTCTGTACATCATTAAGGAAAATTATACAAAACAGTAACTTATGATATGCGTATCTATACAAGTGATGATGCTATTGCTTTAGTTAACAAAGCCAATGTATTTATATGTCCAAACTTAATAAACACATTTATGAGTCCAAACTTGATGAATTTGTTCAGAGCTTTTTTTTTTTTTTCTTTTTGTTGTTGATGACGTGGTGATATTGATATTGCAAGTCCGCTGTGAATGTTGTTGGTGTTCCTTGTTATCTTAAGTACCCAATGCGTCATCCCGAGGGTGTTTGCATGGTCACATCACTGATGTTGACTGGCATGGACTTTTTTTTTTGTGCTTGTGGTGTTGATTTATTGTCTCATCCGCCTTGGATGCTGGTGTGCTTGCTTGTTCTGGAGCAGACGTGAATTTGTGCGATTCGTTGTCATCCCATGACATGTTTGTAGTCTTGTTATCGTTTTGCAGTGTGCTGTGGCATCGTCCATCATGTGCCAAGTAGTGCCATTGTGTACAAGTCGTTGTTTCATTGCTGTTGTTTCTGTCGTTCCTGTTTTTGTTGTTTCCGTTGCCGTACTTGTCGCTGTCTTTGTCGTTTCCGTCTTCGTTGTTGTCGCTATCTTTGCTCCTGACTTTGTTGTGTTTGTTGCCATTCTTGTTGTTTCTGCCTCTGTCGTTGTCGCTATCTTTGTGCCTGACGTTGTTGTTTGTCTTGTTGCGCTTCATGTTGCTTTTATTCTTGCTGTTGTCGTTCTCGTTTCTGCTGTGCTTCTTGCTATTGTTGTTTGTCTTGTCGCGCTTCATGTTGCTTTTCTTCTTGCTGTTGTCGTTCTCGTTTCTGCTGTGCTTCTTGCTATTGTTGTTGGTCTTGTCGCGCTTCATGTTGTTTTTGTTCTTGCTGTGTTTCTTTTGACTTTTGTTTTTCTTGTTATACTCTATGAGTGTCCCGAGTGGATAATTTGAGTCATTGAGCATTCCGTCTCGCGAGTGGTGCGAATGATCTGATGTTGCATCGGTGCAGGTGACATCAATCAGTTGTGTAGAATTGGATTCCGCATCTTTGCTTTCTTGGTGCTCGTCTTCTCGAGTTAAAATCTTCATGATTTCTGTTGATGTTATCTCACTGGACTCCAGGTGCTCCTCTTCTGGAGTCAAAATCGGCATGGTGTCTTTTTGTTTGATGTCTCTGGACTCCAGGTGCTCCTCTCTGGAGTCAGAATCTGCATGGTTTCTTTCGGCATTGTCTCTGTGGACTCCAGGTGCTCCTCTTCTGGAGTCAAAATCTGCATGTTTTCTTTTGGCGTTGTCTCTCTGGGCTCCAGGTGCTCCTCTTCTGGAGTCAAAATCTGCATATTTTCTGTCGGCATTGTCTCTCTGGACTGTTGGGTGGCCCGACTCTGTGCTTCTGTACAGACAAGCTGAGAACTGTCAGTCTCACTGTGATCCTGTACGTCGAGTGCGAGCACCTTGTCACTTTCTTCGCATGCAGTGGGCAGAGGTGCATTGTCTTCTTCTTGTTCCTGTGAGCGTGTTGGACTTTCATAGTCCGCTCTTTCTTCTTGTTCCTGTGAGCTTGGTAGACTTTCATAGTCTGCTTGCGGTTGCTCAGGTACAGCGGGTTTACCTTCATGGTCTTGTTCATGCTTGGTGTCCGCCCGGGAGTGTTTGCTTGCATCCCTGTTGGCGTCTTTCATCACTCGCACTGTGGAGCCTGTCATCGCTCGCTCCGTGGAGTCTTCCTGTGCTCTCTGTGTGGAATCGTCTTCGTCTTGGGTATTGCTGTCATCTAATGTATCGACGAGCTGCCATGGCACCATGGTGTTGGATTCATCCACCATGAGTAGATTCGTGTTGAGCTTTGCAACGGTGTCGCTGATGCTGTGATCAGCATGTCCAAATAACTCCTCCATGTCTGAGTAGTATTCTTTGAAAGCCATTTCATCTTGGTTGGCTTCTTCTACCACGAGTTGATTCGTGTTGAACTTTGCGACCGTGTCGCTGATGCTGTGATAAGCATATCCGACTGACTCAGCTGTGTCTGAGTAGTATTCTCCGAAAACCAAATCATCCTGGTTGGATTCTTCTACCACGAGTTGATTCGTGTTGAACTTTGCGACCGTGTCGCTGATGCTGTGATAAGCATATCCGACTGACTCAGCCATGTCTGAGTAGTATTCTTCGAAAACCAAAGCATTTTGGTTGGATTCATCTACCACGAGTTGGTTCGTGTTGTACTTTGCGACCGTGTCGCTGATGCTGTGATAAGCATATCCGACTGACCCAGTCAGGTCCGAGAGGTAATCGTCGAAAAACAAATCATCTTTTGTTGTTTCGGAATTCTTTTTGTTCGCTTCACTGTGTGTGGTGAAGGCAACTTTTTCCAAGGTTTTGTGCAAGTTGTTTTTCACTGTTGGTTTAAGTTCAGGCGTTTTTCTGTGTTCTGAGGCAAGAAAATTTGGTTTTACCACTTTAAGTGTCTTGGTTTCAATTTTCGGGCATTTCCCTTTTAAGTGGGCGTGGTCAGGATTCTCAGACGTCATGACATCACGCGTTGGCATGACTTGCGCATGCGCAAATCGGCTTTCTTGCCTTGTGCGGTTCGGTGTCCATCGCGCATGTGCGGCTTGCGCATGCGCATGACGGTCCGCGACGAAGACTTTTTTTGATTGCGCATGCGCGGCTTGCGCATGCGCATAACGATCGGCGCCGCGATCTTTTGTAAACTGCGCATGCGCGATTTCCGGTTCCGGCGCATGCGCGACTTCCGGTTCCGGCGCATGCGCAGACGCGATTTGTAGTTCTTTGCTTACCAGAGACTGCAAAATGTGCTCCGACGCCATTTTATCGCGGATTTCAGCGTTTTTTCTTTCTAAAAGTTGTAAGTTACCTTTTCTTTCCGATCTGGACTGGATTTCAGCGTTTTGGCTTTGTGAGAAATTCTTTTTATTTCTTCTTTTTGATCTGTACTTTTCATTCGCGATTTCTTGCTCTTTTCGTGATTTTTTAAGTCTTGCATCACTCAGTCTCTGTGCAGTTTGGACTCTGAGTATGTCTTGCTGTTCAAATTTCTCACAGTACTCTTCAAATTTGTTTAGTAACGTTTGTAAGCTGTTTTTGTCTTCACCTTTTGAGTATTTAAATCCATTATAAACTTTCCTAGCTTCATGTCCTTCGATGAGGATTGCTATTTTAATTTCGTCTGAGGCGGCTGCTGCATCATATGCTATGATACCGAAATCGAACATTTGTTTAAACCTTTCCCAGACACTTCTTACTTTTCCAGTCGTGTCCAGGTGAAGTGGGTATCCAAGGCACATCCTCTCATCAGCAATGTCTTCCCAAGTCGAATGTCCAGCAGGAGATCTCCATGCCATTCTTGGTTGAGATTTCCATGCCATTTTTTTTTGTTTTCTGTATCTGCAGCTGAGTTGTCCTGTCATAAGCGTCTGAAATCACTCCTGGGTACCATGTGTTGTTCCTCGTGTCTTAATAAAGCTCGTAGTCTCAAGTGTGGAGAAGATGCTTTATTGTGGGTTCGTTCAGTTTCCAGAGCTCGACCTAGAACTACCTTCCAGTGCTAACTACCAGCTTTGCTTGCTGTGTGTCCTGCTTACCAGCCCCCCTGCTGTGAAGAGTGTGTCCTCACTTCCTGTCCTGATCTATTTGTATGGCTCTCCCGTGCTCCCTCTAGTGGTCGCTCAGTTGTGTTGCATCTGGTTAACTTGTGATCACCACAGTGTGGTCCAAATACGTGAAGAAACTGCCGAAGATCCTCTACTGCAGCGCGTGATGCAACACCTCGCCCATGGCTGGCAAAAGGGGCAATGTCCCCAGTTCTTTAATGTTAAGGATGAGTTAATGGTTAGATAGATAGAGAAATACAGCACAGAACAGGCCCTTCAGCCCACGATGTTGTGCCGAACTTTTGTCCGAGGTTAATCATAGAATTTTGGACACTAAGGGCAATTTTTCATGGCCAATCCACCCAACCTCAACATCTTTGGACTGTGGGAGGAAACCGGAGTACCCGGAGGAAACCCACGCACACACGGGGAGGATGTGCAGACCCACACAGACAGTGACCCAAGTCGAAATCGAACTTGGGACCCTGGAGCTGTGAAGCAATTGTGCTATCCACAATGCTACCGTGCTGCCCTTAAGAAGAAGTTAATCTACACTCCATTATTCTACCCTAATCCATGTACCTATCCAATAGCCGCTTGAAGGTCCCTAACGTTTCCGACTCAACTACTTCCACAGGCAGTGCATTCCATGCCCCCACTACTCTCTGGGTAAAGAACCTACCTCTGACATCCCCTCTATATCTTCCACCATTTATCTTAAATTTATGTCCCATTGTAATGGTGTGTTCCACCCGGGGAAAAAGTCTCTGACTGTCTACTCTATCTATTCCCCTGATCATCTTATAAACCTCTATCAAGTCGCCCCTCATCCTTCTCCGTTCTAATGAGAAAAGGCCTAGCACCCTCAACCTTTCCTCGTATGACCTACTCTCCATTCCAGGCAACATCCTGGTAAATCTCCTTTGCACCTTTTCCAAAGCTTCCACATCCTTCCTAAAATGAGGCGACCAGAACTGCACACAGTACTCCAAATGTGGCCTGACCAAGGTTTTGTACAGCTGCATCATCACCTCACGGCTCTTAAATTCAATCCCTCTGCTAATGAACGCTAGCACACCATAGGCCTTCTTCACAGCTCTATCCACTTGAGTGGCAACTTTCAAAGATCTATGAACATAGACCCCAAGATCTCTCTGCTCCTCCACATTGCCAGGAACCCTACCGTTAACCCTGTATTCCGCATTCATATTTGCCCTTCCAAAATGGACAACCTCACGCTTGTCAGGGTTAAACTCCATCTGCCACTTCTCAGCCCAGCTCTGCATCCTATCTATGTCTCTTTGAAGCCGACAACAGCCCTCCTCACTATCCACAACTCCACCAATCTTCGTATCATCTGCAAATTTACTGACCCACCCTTCAACTCCCTCATCCAAGTCGTTAATGAAAATCACAAACAGCAGAGGACCCAGAACTGATCCCTGCGGTACGCCACTGGTAACTGGGCTCCAGGCTGAATATTTGCCATCCACCACCACTCTGTGTCTTCTATCGGTTAGCCAGTTTGTTATCCAACTGGCCAAATTTCCCACTATCCCATGCCTCCTTACTTTCTGCACAAGCCTATAATGGGGAACCTTATCAAATGCCTTACTAAAATCCATGTACACTACATCCACTGCTTTATCTTCATCCACATGCTTGGTCACCTCCTCAAAGAAGTCAATAAGCCTTGCAAGGCAAGACCTACCCCTAACAAATCCGTGCTGACTATCCCCAATCAAGCAGTGTCTTTCCAGATGCTCAGAAATCCTATCCCTCAGTATCCTTTCCATTACTTTGCCTACCACCGAAGTAAGACTAACTGGCCTGTAATTCCCAGGGTTATCCCTATTCCCTTTTTTGAACAGGGGCACGACATTCGCCACTCTCCAATCCTCTGGTACCACCCCTGTTGACAGCGAGGACGAAAAGATCATTGCCAACGGCTCTGCAATTTCATTTCTTGCTTCCCATAGAATCCTTGGATATATCCTGTCAGGCCCGGGGGACTTGTCTATCCTCAAGTTTTTCAAAACACGCAACACATCTTCCTTCCTGACAAGTATCTCCTCGAGCTTATCAGTCTGTTTCACACTGTCCTCTCCAACAATATGGTCCCTCTCGTTTGTAAATACTGAAGAAAAATACTTGTTCAAGACCTCTCCTATCTCTTCAGACTCAATACACAATCTCCCGCTACTGTCCTTGATCAGACCTACCCTCGCTCTAGTCATTCTCATATTTCTCACATATGTGTAAAAGGCCTTGGGGTTTTCCTTGATCCTACCTGCCAAAGATTTTTCATGCCCTCTCTTAGCTCTCCTAATCCCTTTCTTCAGTTCCCTCCTGGCTATCTTGTATCCCTCCAGCGCCCTGTCTGAACCTTGTTTCTTCAGCCTTACATAAGTCTCCTTCTTCCTCTTAACAAGACATTCAACCTCTCTTGTCAACCATGGTTCCCTCACTCGACCATCTCTTCCCTGCCTGACAGGGACATACATATCAAAGACACGCAGTACCTGTTCCTTGAACAAGTTCCACATTTCACTTGTGTCCTTCCCTGACAGCCTATGTTCCCAAGTTCTGCAGTTCAATTCTTGTCTGACAGCATTGTATTTATCCTTCCCCCAATTGTAAACCTTGCCCTATTGCACGCACCTATCCCTCTCCATAACTAAAGTGAAAGTCACAGAATTGTGGTCACTACCTCCAAAATGCTCCCCCATTAACAAATCTATCACCTGCCCTGGTTCATTACCAAGTACTAAATCCAATATGGCCTCCCCTCTGGTCGGACAATCTACATACTGTGTTAGAAAAGCTTCCTGGACACACTGCACAAACACTACCCCATCCAAACTATTTGATCTAAAGAGTTTCCACTCAATGTTTGGGAAGTTGAAGTCACCCATGACTACTACCCTGTGACTTCCGCACCTTTCCAAAATCTGTTTCCCAATCTGTTCCTCCACATCTCTGCTGCTATTGGGGGGCCTATAGAAAACTCCCAACAAGGTGACTGCTCCTTTCCTATTTCTGACTTCAACCCATATTACCTCAGTAGGCAGATCCCCCTCGAACTGCCTTTCTGCAGCTGTTATACTACCTCTAATTAACAATGCCCCCCCCCCCCCCCCCCACCTCTTTTACCATCCTCCCTAATCTTGTTAAAACATCTATAACCAGGGACCTCCAACAACCATTTCTGCCCCTCTTCTATCCAAGTTTCCGTGATGACCACCACATCATAGTCCCAAGTACCGATCCATGCCTTAAGTTCACCCACCTTATTCCTGATGCTTCTTGCATTAAAGTATACACACTTCAACCCATCTCCTTGCCTGCAAGTACTCTCCTTTGTCAGTGTTACCTTCCCCACTGCATCACTACGTGCTTTGGCGTCCTGAATATCGGCTTCCTTAGTTGCTGGACTACAAATCCGGTTCCCATTCCCTGCCAAATTAGTTTAAATCCTCCCGAAGAGTACTAGAAAACCTCCCCCCCAGGCTATTGGTGCCCCTCTGGTTCAGATGCAACCCCCGTCCTGCTTGTACAGGTCCCACCTTCCCCAGAATGCGCTCCAATTATCCAAATACCTGAAACCCTCCCTCCTACACCATTCCTGCAGCCACGTGTTCAACTGCACTCTCTCCCTATTCCTAGCCTCGCTATCACCGGCAACAAACCAGAGATGACAACTCTGTCTGTCCTGGCCTTTAACTTCCAGCCTAACTCCCTAAACTTGTTTATTACCTCCACACCCTTTTTCCTACCTACGTCGTTGGTACCAATATGCACCATGACTTCTGGCTGCTCACCCTCCCCCTTGAGGATCCTGAAGACACAATCCAAGA
Organism: Scyliorhinus canicula; assembly: GCF_902713615.1. NCBI lineage: Eukaryota > Metazoa > Chordata > Chondrichthyes > Carcharhiniformes > Scyliorhinidae > Scyliorhinus > Scyliorhinus canicula. The sequence goes on from NC_052147.1 coordinate 19,231,908, forward strand.
CATCCCTGGCCCTGGCACTCGGGAGGCAACATACCTTTCGGGAGTCTCGCTCGCGACCACAGAATCTCCTATCTATTCCCCTAACCATTGAATCTCCTATTACTATTGCTTTTCTATGCTTCCCCCTTCCCTTCTGAGCCCCAGAGCCAGACTCAGTGCCAGAGACCTGGCCGTCCCCCTAGATCATCCCCCCAACAGCATCCAAAACGGTATACTTGTTTTGAAGGGGAACGGCCACGAGAGATCCCTGCACTGTCTGCCTGTTAGTTTTCTTTCCCCTGACTGTAACCCAGCTACTCTTGTCCAGTACCTTGGGTGTGGCTACCTCCCTGTAACTCTTCTTGATAACCCCCTCTGCCTCCCGGATGATCCGAAGTTTATCCAGCTCCAGCTCCCGTACCTTAACACGGTCTCTGAGGAGCTGGAGTTGGGTGCACTTCCCGTAGGTATAGTCAGCGGGGACACCAGTGGTATCCCTCACCACCCACATCCTACAGGAGGAGTATGCAACTGCCCTAGCCTCCATCCCCTCTTACTTTACAGAATTAGCTGCCCCGTGGACCAACTGGACCTCCGCCCTCCGAATCTGCTTCCAGTCAGCTGTACTCTAAACTCCTGGCTCCCTTCACGCTCTTTGATAAATATAGGAAATGAAATGTAAGGAGCACCTTACTCCCTCCTCACCTAACTCCCTCAGTCACCAAACTCTCACTGTAGCACTCAAATGCAACAAGCTCAGCACTCAGTGCAAACAAAAGGGATGTTGAGGGAATCCTTCTTAAACTAGATGGGATCGTCATTCCTCAAAACATGCAGACTCGGTCAAATCCATGAGGGTCACCTTGGGGTCGGAAAATGCCGATGCAGAGCTCAGGAGGCGGTTTACTGGCCGGGCATTAACCAGGATATTGCCAACACGGTCCTCAACTGCACAACCTGTCAGAAGTTTCAACCAGCTCAACCCAAGGAAGCTCTGCAACAGGACCTGATTGTGACCTCTCTGTGGTCTAAGGTAGGGGTAGATCTCTTTCACGCCAAGGGGCGTGACTACGTGCTCTTGGTCGACTACTTCTCCAGTTACCCGGAAGTGGTGAAACTGTCGGACCTCACGCCTAAGGCAGTCATCAAAGCCTGCAAAGAAACATTTGCCAGGCACGGGATACCACTCACAGTAATGAGTGACAATGGTCCATGCTTTTTCCGATTTTGCTCAGTCCTACAACTTCCATCACATCACCTCCAGTCCCCATTACCCGCAATCAAATGGGAAGGCCAAGAAAGGGGCCCTTATTGTCAAGCGGTTATTGTGCATGGCTGCAGACGCAGGCTCTGACTTCAACTTAGCAATGCTGGTATACAGGGCAACCCCTCTGTCGACTGGTTTGTCTCCGGCGCAGCTGCTCATGAACCGCACTCTGAGGACGACGTTCCAGCCATCCATGTTCCAGACCTTGACCGCCACACGATGCTGCAAAAAGTGCAGCGATCCCGGGACCAGCAGAAGATCAAGTATGATGCTCATGCCACGGATCTGCCTGTGCTGGCTCCAGCCGATGATGTTCGCGTCCTGCTGCCTGAGGGCGGTTGGTCAGCCCCAGCTGTTGTTGTCAAGCAGGTCGCCCCAAGTTCTTTCATTGTTCTAATGGCTGACGGCTCCATTCTCCGGCGCAACAGTTGTGAAGAGTTCCACGCCCACCACCTGACCGCTGTGCTCCACCGGTTATCATGCTTCCTCTGGACGTCTCCTGCCACGAGGCCACTGATCTGCCAGCGATCCCACCTGCCCACCTCTGCGGCGATCGACAAGAATTTGTCGCCCGCCACAAAAACTGAATCTATAGACTTAACTCTTGTAAATTTTGTTCAGTTTGCTCTGTATCTGCACGATGAACACCTTCCCATGTACATATGTTCAATCACTCACCACTTGTACATAGTCAGGCATGTATATACCGCCACATTCCAAAATTAATTTTTTTTAAAAGGGGAGATGTCATAATATCCACTCATGTATATAATGAGATGCAGACAGGCAGTGATTGACACACAGGATGACCAGTGAACACACAACACAGAACAGCCAATCACCAGATAGGACACTACCACTATAAAGCCCACAGGGCATTAAGATTCCCGCTCTCTCAGGACCCAGCTACTGAGACAGTCAGAGTCCACGATCTAGTGAACACAATTACCATGCGGTAGCTAGTAAGTCTGGTCAAGCCAGTACGAGGTCATCAGCTAGATTAGTAGAGTGTCAACCCACAGCTGAATATGTACAGCAGTTCTCAAGTTGAATAAAACAGTGTTGGATCATCTCCTGTGTCAGACGTCTGTTTCTAACTTCACTGCATCAAGGTGCAGTCTACGTTGAACCAACCTGCTTAACACATCATCCTCCTTCTTGGATTGAATTTCTGTTGTGCCTTCCAAATAACCCCCGAAAACCCATGCCATTGTTGTTCCACTGCTTGGCTCCTTTTCCAATCAACTCTGGCCAGCTCCTCCCTCATGACTTTGTAGGTACCCTTATTCAAGTGTAATACTGTTACATCAGATTGCAGCTTCTCCCTCTCAAACTGCAGGGTAAATTTTCAGACCGTCAGGGTTCTGATGAAAATTGGCGTGTCACTCCTGAAAATGAAAAAATGAAAATCGCTTATTGTCACGAGTAGGCTTCAATGAAGTTACTGTGAAAAGCCCCTAGTCGCCACATTCCAGCGCCTGTCCGGGGAGGCTGGTACGGGAATCGAACCGTGCTGCTGGCCTGCTTGGTCTGCTTTAAAAGCCAGCGATTTAGCTGAGTGAGCTAAACCAGCCCCTGCTGCATAGCTGAGTTTTCAGGGCAGATCTTGAACCTCTCTGAAAAAAGTCAGTGGGCGTGACTTATGCCGTCACTTTGGCGGAGCCTGATAGAGCCGGATCAAGGTGCCCTTTCGCGCTTTGTCATCACTGAAAGAACCCCCCACCCCAGCTATTCCCCATAATGGACACAGTAGCCCTCCCCGGCCAGCATCGGGGACTCTCCCTCTCCACCACAAGCATTAGCATCAGGCTCTCCATCCTCAAACATAATGTGAATCCTGCCCCAATAGAGGTTCCGCAGAGGGACTGCCTCGGCACTGTCCCTGGCACAGGTTGGCACTGCCAGGTTGTCACTGTTTAGGGAGGGGGAAAATCGGTAAATGAAATCTCACCGGCAAGAATCTCAGTTCCCGACTCTCACAAGATTTTGTGCGTTGCTGTTCTTGCTGATGGCAGATATGGCCGCAATATCATCCCCATTAACTTGCAGATAAACTATCCCTCCTTAACCTACGGATCTGTTACATCCTTTGACATAGTTGATCACATTATCCACCTTCATTACCGCTCCAACATCTTTACAAATGCCTTTCCTTCCCAAGTCTTTGAATATGATCTTGCATCCCAACTCTGTGCCATCTTTTCCAGGAACTGCCAGTCAAGTTTCCACCCCAACTTGGTGCCAAAATAACTCTTATCAATGTTGCAAATCACATCTTAAATAACTGCGACAAATTAATAGATTACTTTTCATCCTTCTTGATATGTCTGCTGTTTTTGATAAGGTTGACCACACCATCCTTCACCAATGTCTCTCCATGTTGTACAGTTGAATGGGGCTTCAGTCCCCTGATTTCATTCTTATCAATCCAGCTATAGCAAGCAAATAACCTCCAATGTCTTCCCTTTCTCTTCCTGCACCATTACATCTGGTGTTCACAAAGGACCCATCCTTGATGCCCCATCCTATTTCTCATTATTAAACTAGATTATTTGATTATTATGACTCTGCTGATTGTGGGAATTTGCAATTCATCATTTTAGCTGTTGTGTTTCCGACATTACAGCAATGCCCACTGTCATGCCTAGCAAAGGCATGCCCTATCCATAACTTTTAAAACATGAACATGTAATCAGTTTGGAGTATTTTACAACTGACTTTTCTTTTAATAATTGACATTAAAATTCTGCAAAAGAATCACCTGACTTTACCTGTAAATTTAGACTGTCACACTGTCCCGAAGGGAGGTCTTGTGGCACAATGGTCGAGCCCCTACCTCTGGACGAGAAGCTTTGGGTGCAAGTTGAACACCAAGACTTGTGCGCCATGGAAGGAGTGTTCATAACACAGTTCAATGGGTTGATAATCAGCTCAGGAATCCTTCCACCACTTTCCCACTTTTCCCCAAAGTGGATGTGTGTGAAAATACACTGATCAAAACCTGACTCAAAACGACTAAATGTCACATTCCAAGCTGAGAAATGTTAATATCCACATCCTGAGGTCATTCAAAAGATATTTCCTGACTTGAATGGGTATTTCCAGAACAGAAGATGGTGATTGTTTCAGATGCCCAGGGTGAATGTCTGCACACAATATTCCACATTCTAGCTAATTAACTTAAGCCTAAAAACATTTTGGAAAGGAGTTATGAAAGACCATGTTGGTCATCTGTGAATAAAAGCTGTAAGTGCTGCTTGCAGAACACATAACAACACTGCAGAGTCAATAGCAACAGTAAGAACAGCGACTTCTACACCATTTTAAGACCTGGAGACTGCAATATTGTAAGGTTTCCAAGCTTGTTCCTTTTCAAGTCCTCCAGTACAGAAAACCGACCTCCTAGTAGCAAAATACACATAATTAATTGTGTGACCTATTGAAAATCCATCTCTTCAAGCGAATCCTGCAATAATCCTGATATTTTTGACTCTGGCTATTGATTCAACCTGCACTTCAGGAATGAAAACACCTCCTTCACTGGACTTGCAACATGTTACAATCCCATTTGATGATATAACTGAATGGGAAGATTCCAGAATGGAACACTGGCTTAAAAGACCTTAGGTTGGATTCTCTTTGGGCCACATGTTCATAGCCCTGCAGAGTGCTAGCAGTGAACCATCGGAAAGCTCGCAGCTTTTGCTGCAGATACGGGCCCCCACACTTCCGGGTCAGAGGCCCCACATGCGCACGGCAGCGGCCTCCAGTGGCTGCGCCATGCTCCATGGCGGACTCAGATTGCAGAGCTGGACCCTCCAAATACTGCCCTCGATCGGCCGTGCATCTGACCTGGACCACCCACCCAAAATTAGCATGGTGCCGTATAAGGCACCCCCTGCCCTGTGATCGGCCCGCCCCAACCATGGCGGTCGCAGACTGAGGGAGCGACTTAATGTTTAGACTTTTGGGGTGAATGTGAGATTAAATAATCCTTTTCAATTAAATCCACAAAAAGCTTGCTGCTAGTTAGTCAAATTGACTATGCACTCAATATTGAAGAAACATCCACACCTTCCTTTTCAAAAACACACTGATTATAGACATTAAGGGAAGGGATCTTGGGTTTCAGTTCTCCATGATTACAGTCTGTAACACAAATCAGAAACTATAGAGCTATATGGATGCTAGACCATTTGTTCAAAAGTGGGAAGGGAGAAACAAAAATCAGAGAAAAAGATGGTCACATTTTAAGTTCACCATTACAAATGCAAATTGCCCACTATTACGATTCCAGACTGGCAGTTTGAAGAACGCTGTTGAGAACCAGTCTTCTTTCCAAGTAGGATAGGGGAAAAAAGAGTAATAATATTTTAAAAGCAAGCCAAACAAATAATTAAACTTAAGAATTCCGATCCTGGATGAGCCCCCAATTTTATCACAATCCCAGACCAGACCCCAATAGTGGCTTATAGTGGCATCCAATAGTGAATACTGGACCTAAACCCTAATATTTTAGTTTATTTTAAGGCTGTGCAGAAAGAATGATTTGCTCCAGGAGTGATTGCATGAAAAAAATAAGGCTTTGGTATTTCTAAAACAAACCTTTATTATAAATACAATATTAAAGTTTTAATTTCACCACCCAAGAAAGAATAGCTTATAATTACCCCTTGACACAACTATACAATTTCCCATCAAACAACAAGAAAAGAAACGTACAGCTCTTAATCCACCTTAAAATTAGCAGGGCATAGAGTAATACTTGTGGCATAGAATGGATTCTGGCTCTTGTTCGAACCATTTCAGGCTCTGGCTGAATATCTTTAAATAACTTTCAACGTGGTTGTTTCAGCTTCTTCCTTGTCTTCAGGCAAGAATGCTCTGCTTTTCAAATAGTCTGACTCTTTTTCCGCTATCCTACTGGGAAAGAAAGCTGCCTTTCTCTGTGGTCTAAAAAAACACAAGGATTGTCAGATCAGGCTTCACTTCCGAAACCCTTTTCTCCCAAACCCTGTCTCTCTCCACAGCTTTCTCCAAACTGCCTCTCTGCCTTTTTGAAAGTGTCTCTCTGCATTCCTTGGCTCCACCCAGTAATGACCTCATTTCACCAAAGCTAAAAAAAACAAGTTCATTCTGCACATTAACTCCCCAGGGACTTACCCAGTCAAACCACAGTCCATTAGCCTAGACTGATAAACACATTCCTGCACCAGTTTCTCTTAAAACCACCAAAGTTCTACAAACAAAATTCTTTTAAACAAACACATTCTAACCTCAGGCTTTTAAAACTTTATAAGAAAGGCTTGTTTTTAGAAATACCAAGCCTTATTTTTTGCATGCAATCACTCCTGGAGCAAATCATTCTTTCCCACTGCATTTATAATCCAATTTTCCTTACATCTTTCAATCATCAGAAAATGCTGTAATGTAAGTTACAAATGCATTTACAATATCCCAACAACTACTCATTTTAGTTTTGTTTTAGGGTGCTTTACATTTCTATAGCCAACCCTTTATGCTCCCCATGAAGAATCCTTCTTAATTCTTAATTCTCCTTATTGGAATGAAATTCTACGGTAACATTTCGTCTTATTTTAATTACAGAAAACAGGGCATTACAAGCAATGTGAAAATAAGAAATCAAGAAAGGAATGTGGCTGTACTGAAGCGATGAAATTATCTTCATTAATTCAATACTCGGATTGTAGAGAGAAGGTAAGAGGTTTGCTCAACAATTACTTCAACTGTGCTTTGCATTACAGCATAAAAAGCAAAAGCATATTTGGTGTAGGTTAGGATAAATAGCACCGAATCAATACTTATCAGCGCCCACATTCAGTCTGTATATGGTCAGTATTTAATTACCACGAACTGAGCCCATTTATGATCACAGAAAAAAATATTCCATAATTAAATTTAGGCTGTCCAAAGACAAATAGCTAAAGGTTTCAATCGCAAAGTAAAAATATTTGACCGATTAGTCTTAAATATTAAATGCAAAGTGATAAGATTTTGCAACAACTACAAATTCATTGTTATAGGGTTGGATAAATTAATATTGAATTAATAATTTTGTCACTTAATGTTCCAATTTCAGCCACATAGTCCTTTCAAGCAGAATTCCAATTTGTTTTCTTTGAGGACAGAGCTGATTTTCCACAGGCAGCACCATTTGCATAAATGGGTTTCCACCCATGCAATCTTCAACACAATGGCCCTCTGCTTTCCAGAACCTTCTTAGCTTCTCTTTAGATCTCTGTGTTCTTGTCTGCCTCCCACATGGCCTCTGTATTTTAGCTTCCTTCCTGTTGGCACTGCTTCCAAGGTGAAATGAACTAATATTTCTGATTATCCAAAAATTATAATTGTTCCTTTTACAGGTGATACAAACTCTTAAAAGACATTTTCAACTCAAACCATTTATAGATTCCCCAAATGTTTTAAAGAAGTTATAAATTTTACTTCCTGTCCAGGCCAAAGACCAAGGCATTTCTCCCACCCCCTTGGGAAAAATAAACTTTCATCACAGTTAAGTTTTCTTTACAACAGTGTTCAAAATATAACAAGTTCTTAACATCATGAACAAATTAAACACCATATCATACAGACAATAACAATGATTAAGTATATTTCCAAAAGAAGATTCATGTCAAACATACAGTTTTATTTTGTAATCTTATAAAACCCCATGCATTCACCTGGCTTTGAGACATTTACTGTCCATTGTTCTGAAAACTCTTGAGAGGGCACCAGCAATCATAATTTGGGCTGGCAACATGCACAATTTCTATTGTAAATGGCTGCAGCATTAAACCCCATTAAAGGAGCTCAATGATGATGTACCTGCACTTTGAGTGTTATAGGTGCTTTTCTGACAAAATGTGTTGATGCACATCTCCCTTTCTTCAATGGCTAACGTCGATATCACATTGAAACAAAGAGCAGAATGCATGATGCTCGCCCTTCGTGCTTTTTGCTGTGAAATTGTATTCTTTCGACCATTCTGGGTTGAACAACATCTTTCCCCTAAGGATTTGAATTTATGAATTGTGGTGTGTGTCAGGATGTTGATGTGATGAGGAGAACATCAGTATGTTTTTTTCCCAGGCGCTTGTTGGCCTGAAAATCATTTTTAATGGTCTATATTGGTATTATCCAATGAAGCCGGTAAGAACATGCTGAGGCGGTAGTAAATAGTTGCAGAACAGGCCTAATCGGACCTTTCCACAGGTACATTCACTGACCTGAAAATAATAATGGGGGGGAGTGGGCTGACGTTTAGCTCCTTTTTGACCTTTCCAGCCAATGACTGGATGATTTTGCTATCATTCATTTCTGACCATCCTGCATTGGTCAACGATTCCCGTGAAAAAGACAGGCCTTCCCTGTCAGAGCCAAGTGGCTTCATAAAAGGTGCAAGGTGGCAAGGTTTTGGAATATCCGGCGGCAGCATTTCTGTAGTGGAAAGGGCTACACTAGTGACAAAGAATCAGGAAGACCTCTGGCAATGAGCTTTACTGCCACATCAAAGGTCGAAGACCCTACAATGGAAGTTGGCATCTTTTGAGAAACCTTTCAATAGCTTCCTCTCCCCCCCCCAGTCTTCCTCCCAGTTACTAGCCTGTGCAGAACTTTGTCTCTGATGAGGGGTGGCGATTCTCCAAAATGGAGACTAAGTGTTTGCGCCGTCGTGAACGCCGTCGCATTTCACGGCGGCGCGAAACGGGGAGGGGATGACTGATTCTGACCCCCACAGGGGGTCAGCACGGCGCTGGAGCAGTTCACGCCGCTCCAGCCTCCCTTCCCGGTGCCAAATAGGCGCTGCGCCACCCCTTGCATGCGCAGTTGGGCCGCGCCAACTCACGCATGCGCGGGGGACTTCTTAAGGGGCCGGCCGCGCAACAAAGTAGGCCCGGGGGTGGAGAGCCCAGCCCACCGATCGGTGGACCCCAATCGTGGGTCAGACCCCCAACGGAGGCCCCCCCCCCCCCCCCCCCCCGGTGAAGGAGCGCTTTTCCCCGCCCCACAGGCCGTCCCTCGACCGTTCGCGCAGATGGCGCCGATTCTCTGTGCCTCGCAGAATTGCGTGCCGGCGTCGGGGCGTTGGGGCACAGTTACGCCGATTCTCCAGCTCGGCACAGGGCTCGGAGAATCGCGCCCCAGGTTGTTGATTTCCTGTTAAGTGCCTGTGATGAATGGTATCGGTAACTGCTGTAACTGTACCTTGCCTTTAATACATTGGCCCTTTAAGACCGGGCTTGGAACCCTGAGGGACTCTGCCTCTGGCTCCGCCCCCAGGAAACGTTATATAAGATGATGCTCACTGGACAGCATGCTGTGAGCACACTTCACGGCAGCTGTCCGGTTCTCTGATGATTAAAGCCTTTGAATTACCAATCTTCTCTCCTGTGTTGTAATTGAGGGTATCTCAGTGCCACTCCAGGACTTGAGCACAAAAATCAAGGTTGGCTCTTTGAAGCAATACTGAGGGAATGATGCTCAGTGGAAGGCACTGTATTTTGGATATAAGATTACATTGAGGCCCTCACAGTGGATGTAAAATACCCCATGACACTATTTTGAGAAGTGCAGTACACAAATTGACTGCTACATTTAATTATTTTTATTCTTTCATTAACTCTGACCATTTCTGGCCAGCATTTGTTACCCATACAAAATTGGCCCTGAGAAGGTGATGCGGAACTGCCTTCTCGAACTGCTGCAGTCAATCTGGTGTAAGTTCGCCCACATGAGGGGAGGAAGTGAGTTCACATTCATGGAAAACAAATCAATTTAACACCAGACACCAGTTGGTTTCCAGATTCACTGTGGTGGGTCCCAGCAGAAGAACACGTTGAAAATTCATATTGGCATAAAGCCAATGTTTGGACTCCTGCCGAATTCTAACCTCCCCCCCTCCCCCACCACACTCCATCGCCCCAGTGAATGCCATTGAACCCGCTGGCGGGGCATGAAAAAATTCCACCCCATTTTCTGCCCACATCACAGGTACCTATCATAGATAAGATTACATGGTATATCTATTCACAAATATTTGAAGACAATATGGCAGCAGCACGGTAGCATGGTGGTTAGCATAAATGCTTTACAGCTCCAGGGTCCCAGGTTCAATTCCCGGCTGGGTCACTGTCTGTGCGGAGTCTGCACGTCCTCCCCTTGTGTGCGTGGGTTTCCTCCGGGTGCTCCGGTTTCCTCCCACAGTCCAAAGATGTGCGCGTTAGGTGGATTGGCCATGCTAAATTGCCCGTAGTGTCCTAAAAAGTAAGGTTAGGGGGGGGGGGGGGTGTTGTTGGGTTACGGGTATAGGGTGGATACGTGGGTTTGGGTAGGGTGATCATTGCTCGGTACAACATCGAGGGCCGAAGGGACTGTTCTATGTTCTATGTTCTATCTCGTCATGTGAACAGTTGTAGTTTATACATTGCATAATTTACATATTGAGGATTAAGCTACACTTTCTCCTCAAAACATTTCACAAACTTCCTGTTTATGTTTTAAAGTCTATGGCTCCACAATACAAGAAGTTCAACTGTTACTGCTTTAATTCCTTGCGCCCTTATCTTTGCTTTGTCCAGGCTATATGAAGATTTAAAGTCCCCCAAATTATCACAATGCCTTTGTTTCAAATTCCAATTTTTTTTGCTGAATGCTCTGTCCAATGGTATAACTACAATTTGGAAGCTTATAAAATATATTCCACTGAAGGGAAATAACTAACTGTTAGCAAGACTCCATGGATAAGTAAAAACATAAATGAACAATTGAAGGTGAAGAAAGAGACAAACTTAAGTACATAAATAGCAGAGAAGTGCATAATATAAGAGAACAGGAGAGAAGTACAAAAAACTATTAGAAAGGCAAAGAGGAACAATGAAATTAAGTTATCAAGGAGAATAAAATTAAATGGTAAAATATTTTACAGACACATCAACTAAAAAAAAACCTGGGATATGAACTGAGCCATTAAGACTTTGGCAGGATAATACCACAGGTAACAAAAGAAAGATGGCAGAAATATTAAATATTTATTTCACTTCATATTTACCAGGCAAATACCTCAAATTTCAAAGGCCGAGGCTCCATCCTCATTACATGCTGGATCCCCATATCTGCCTGCCTCACAGTCACACCTTCCTGTCCCTGAACATTGACCAACTCTAAAGTTTTTCTTAACTTCAGCTATGTAACTGCCTCCTATAACAAAGTGCCCCAGTAACTTTCACCTGAGAAGTAATATTGCACAATGTCTGCAGCTCAGCAACTCCGGTCTGAAGTTGCTCGAACTAAGGAAGATTTACTGTACTCTGGTTGTCCAGGGTTGCAATTAGGGCACGCCACCATCTCTGTCTGACCTTATTTATTTATTTTGTTAGTTAATGAGTTATTAATTTAGCAAAGTAAAGTAAAGCAAGTTATAGCTTCCTAACTTGGAGACAAAAGAAGAACACTCACCCACTACTGGGGGTAAAACAAAAAGAGTTCAAAAGCTGAACCTCATTCCCATAGAAACTTAAGCATTATTTTGTTTGGTAATACACTATTTTTCTTGCACAATTGCACTATCATTGTTTGTCAATGGAGCACACACAACAATGTATTATGATAATGTTAGTGTGGAATTCCAACTAATATCACATTGTCTATTCCTGTAGGTTTACCGGGTTACCTATCCAGTCAAAGATTTTCTTCTCAAACTTTACCTGAAGAAATCAAACCAAGTCCTTCAGCAATTGAGCGCACCTTACTTCGTTTTAATCTCTGAACTTAACAACAGGACTAACTGGGAGGCGACTAGTAAGTAAAGTACAAGCAGAAGGAGTGCAAATCTTATATATTCCTGCTATTATTCCATTTCACAGCAACTATTTTAATGTATTTCTGTTTAATGTTTGTGCACCTTAACCTTCATTTCAAAGCCCAAGTTTTTTTGTTTGGAACCTGCCGAATAGTCTTCTGCCTTGTGAAGAATGGTATGACAAGAATAAAAGATGTTCAATGGATATCAGTGAAGGGAATGATTTGCTGCTTGCGGAATTGCTTTGTGCTGAAGCTGTTGGCGAATGATGAGTTCAGAATTCATATGCCGGATGATGCCATTGCCTCAGATTAGCTGAGAGTGCCTTAATGAGTCCTTCCTGGGCATCCCTGGCAACTAAATGATCAACCACAGCATCATCCGAGATCTGTCTGGACACCTGGATTGCATCTCCAGCATCCCAACAGTTTGCTAAATTCTACCTTTTGTGCTAATATCCCTTTCCTGGACATCAAGTTGAGTGTCCTGACTGGTATCATCAGACTTATTCTTAGAGGGTAATCCTAGATTCCAAGAAGTCATCTCCTGACTCTGCTTGGAGGTCTGTGGAAGACATGATTATGCAGGATGAATGTATCATGGCACTCCTTGGATACAGAAACATCGCAAACTTATGACCCAGAAGAGGGCAGCATGGTAGCATGGTGGTTAGCATAAATGCTTCACAGCTCCAGGGTCCCAGGTTCGATTCCCGGCTGGGTCACTGTCTGTGCGGAGTCTGCACGTCCTCCCCGTGTGTGCGTGGGTTTCCTCCGGGTGCTCCGGTTTCCTCCCACAGTCCAAAGATGTGTGGGTTAGGTGGATTGGCCATGCTAAATTGCCTGTAGTGTCCTAAAAAGTAAGGTTAAGGGGGGGTTGTTGGGTTACGGGTATAGGGTGGATACATGGGTTTGAGTAGGGTGATCATTGCTCGGCACAACATTGAGGGCCGAAGGGCCTGTTCTGTGCTGTACTGTTCTAAGTCTAAGAAGGTCATTCAGCCCATTGTTTCTATGCCATCTGAAAAAGAGCAATCCAGCCTAATCCCACTTTCCAGCTCTTGGTCCATCGCTCTGGAGGTGACAGTACTTTGAGTCAATACTCCCATCATCCTCTGGGCCCACCAGTAAATATTTCTCAACTCCTCTCTAATCCTTCTGACAATTATTTGAAAACTATCCCCTGGTTATTGATTCCAAATGTCAAAGTGACCTCCTGGAAGGAGCTGGAGGTGAATAAAGCCAGGGCTGTAGTGACCTTGACCACCATTGGCAAACCGCGGGCAACTGGTCCATTTGGAAGGCTACAGATATCAATGACTGACAGGAAGCTCTGTGCCACCTGACTCTTAACTACCCTCTGAAATGTTCATTTCAAGGACAATTAGTGATGGACAACAAATGTTGGCTTTTTCAGAAATGCACACATCCCATGAATGAATAAAGCATAAGACCCCTGCTTTAATGATACTTGCTTGAATTATTGCTGAATTCAGCAAGATCAATAGGAGCATACGTTTTCCATCAATAGGAGGAAGAAGCTTGCTGCTGTGATCAAGAAGACATGATTAAAGTTGATTGAAGAGCATTGCTCCCCAGTCTCAGATACAGGGCTTTGATGACGTAACCAATCAGAAAAAGTGAATGTATTTGCTTATTCATCTGCACCCCCACTCAACATCGTCACTCTGTCATGCAAGTTTACTCCATGAGATCACTCCTCACAATTTAACTTGCTATGCATTATCTCACTTCCCATGTATCTATCCACTGCTGCTATGCACCCCAATCCTTGTGCAATGTGATGCATTTGTCTGATTTTCACCCTAAATGAATGCACTGCATTCATAATAATAATAATCATCACTTATTGTCACAAGTAGGCTTCAATGAAGTTACTGTGAAAAGCCCCTAGTCGCCACATTCCGGTGCCGGTTCGGGGAGGCTGGTACAGGAATTGAACCTGTGCTGTTGGTATTGCTCTGTATTACAAGCCAGCGATTTAGCCCACTATGCTAAACCAAACCCTACATGATCTCTTCACTCGCAGATCTGGTTCATTGTCTCTTATGGAAGAAACCTCAAAATGCAAAAGAAAGGCAAAGAGCTGGCAGGAGCCCATGAGAAATTGGGCAGTTAACACGTGTAGAAGAAGATGCTTGGAGATAAGTCATACATCTGTATCCCTCATATCAGAGAGAGAGAGAGAGACCAGGAGCTCTCAGGTGGTGGGTGGTAGAATGAAAACTACCCCTGACATGTAGGCTGACTATATCCAATCCATAACTGAACTCTGAGATGACTAGGAATGATGATTGTCGAGATTGTCACTTGGTTCCAACTAACAACTATCCCTGTTTGTGGTCTTCAAGGTCCTTCAGACATAGGCAAAAGTCCTGAAACAAACTAGGAGTTGCATTCATGTTTGCTACTATGCTGGCTTTGTCCAACATTAGATTCACTCTGAGTGTGGGTTAGGTACACTCTTGCATCACTGTGTGGACAGTACTATACTCAGTCCCACATTAATCCTATATGTGCCAAATCTTTATACTGCAGTGAGCATATGGTTCTACAGGCACAATCTGTTCTGTGCCTTTCTCTCTTGGAGCCTCTTGGACATTTGACCCCAAATGTCATGCTAACATCAATAAAAATCAATGAAAAAGAATGCAACAAACTGACATTGTCTCCAATTTTCTTCTGTTTTGCACACTGGGGAAAGGTGAAAGCACCAGCATGAGAAAATGAAGCAAATAAACACAGAAAATAGGAGCAGGAGAAGGTCATTTAGCCCTTTGAGCCTGCTCCATCCTTCATTATGACCATGGGTGATCATCCAACTCAGTAACCTGTTCCCACTTTCCTCAATATCCTTTGGTCCCTTTAATCCCAAGAGCTAAAGCTAACCCCTTTTTGAAAACAACAATGTTTTGGCCTCAACTACGCTCTGTGGCTCATCACTCTCTGGGTGAAGACATTTTTTCTAATCTCAATCCTAAATGGTTTAACCCGTAATCTTAGACTCTGACCCCTAGTTCTGGACTCTTCCACCATCAGGAAGATCCTTTCTGCATCTACCCTCTCTCATCTTGTTTGAATTTTATAGGTTTCTATGAGACCCCCTCATTCTTCTAAACTCCAGCAAATAACTAACTCAATATCTCCTTATACGTCAGTCCCATCATCCCAGGAATCAGTCTGGTAAACCTTTGCTGCACCCCCTCTATAGCAAGAACATCCTTCCTCAGATAAGGCGACCAAAACTGCTCAAAATATTTCAGATGTGGCCTCACCAAGTCCCTGTATAATTGCAGCAAGACATCCCTGCTCTTGTACTTGAATCCTCTCGCTCTGACAGCCAACACACCATTTGCTTTCTTTATCGCCTGCTGCACCTGCATGCTTACTTTCAGTGACTAGGGTGCAAGGACAACCAGGTCTCATTGCACATTCCCCTCTCTCAATCTATAGCCATTCAGATAATAATATGCCTTCCTGCTTTTGATATCAAAGTGGATAACCTCACACTTATCCACATTATACTGCATCTGCCATACATTTGTTCACTCACTAAATTTGTCCAAATCACAGTGAAGCATCTCTGCTTCCACCTCACAGCTCACCCTCCCAGCTAGCTTTGTGTCATTTGCAAATTTGGGGATATTACAATTAGTTCCCTCATCTAAATTATTAATATATATTGTGAATAGCTGGGACCCAGCATGGATCCCTGCAATACCCTACTAGTCATTGCCTGTCATTTGGTCAAAAAAGATCCATTTATTCCTATTTTTTGTTTCCTGTCTGCCAACAAGTTTTTTTTAATCCAACTCAATACTCTCTCCCTAATCCCATGTGCTTTAATTTTACAGTCTAATCTCTTCTGTGGGACTTTGTCAAAACCTTCTGAAAGTCGAAAGAAACCACATCCACTGGCTCTACTTGTCAACGCTACTAATTACATCCTCGAAGGATTCCAGTAAATTTGTCAGACATGATTTCACTTTCGGAAATCCACATTGACTCTGCCCAATCCTACCACTGTTTTCCAAGTGCTCTTGTTTTAAAACTTTTATAATGAACTCTGGCATTCTCCTCACTGTCGACATCAGGCTGATTGGTCTATAGTTCCCGTTTTCTCTCTACCTCTATGTTTAAATAGTGGGGTTAACACTAACTACCCTCCAACAAGTGAGAACTGTTCCAGAATCTTGGATGGTGACCACTATTGCATCCAATATTTCTTGGACCACTTCCTGAAGTACTGTGGGATGTAGATTATCAGGTCCTGGGGATTTATTGACCTTCAATCCCATCAATTTCCCCAACACAATTTCCTTACTAATACTTATTTCCTTCAGTTTCCCTCTCACTAAATCCTGTGTTCCCCAACATTTCTGGCACGTTATTTGTGTCCTTCTTTGTGAAGACAGACCCAAAGTATATAATTGGTTGCTCAGCCATTTCTTTGTTCTCCAACCGGTTTCTGATTGTAAGGGACATTTGTCAATCTTTTTCTCTTCCTATGTATGCTTTTACAGTTTTTTTTACATTTCCGCAAGCTTACTCTCGTACTCTATTTTCACCTTCTTAATCAATCCCCTTGTCCTCCTTTGCTGAATTATAAACTGCTCCCAATCCTCAGGTCTGCTGTTTTTTGTGGCCAATTTGTATGTCTCTTCCTTGAATCTAATGGCACTTTCACCTTCTATGAAGAACTTCATAGCTGTATCATTCACTGCTGCTCTGGTGACAAGAGAAGTATTCAATACTTGAAACATGAATGAATCAGGTAATAGAAATGTAGAACAATTAGGATTGCACCATCGTCAACAATGGAATAAACCTGTGGACCTGGTTCTAAATCAAGTTCCTGTTTAATACTATAGAAACTAGAAGTTATGAAGTTTGGGCCTCTGCTTTTTTGCTTCAAGAAGATTTGAGTGCACCCATGACTTCCCGATAAGGTCCAAGTATGAGCTGCAGCTTATATTCATACAAGTTAAAAAACGTTGAACTTCCTCCAGGTCAAACATCATGGGCCAATAGCTTTTCAACAGTCAAGGCAGGATCTGAGCACAAGGACTTGGTGATCATCATAATAGGTCATCACTGCTTTATTCCTCAGCTTTGTGTCCAGAAAATAGGTGCAGACAGGAAGCAGAGATCACACAGATCTTGTGCGATCTAACCATTTTTAGTTGAACCAGTAGATAGATATCTGCCTCAAAATGGGTGCATGGTTTCTGCTGTGGAAGGAAAACAACACGTTTGAAAATATCTGAAGAAGCTACCAACTTTGTTGTAGGAAAGCGAACATTTCCAAATGAATCAATCTTGAGCAAGTGGGAGGTCCAGAAAGTTCAGAAAGTCCAACATTATGGAACTCACTAAAACTAGAAGGGTTATTTCCAGAGTGTCCCACAGCAGAAAGTAAACATGGAACACTGAAAGTGTAATATCTCTCTTGACAGACCCTGCTGACTGCATCCAAACAGGATGAGCCTCAACCAAAGAGAAGATCAGGAACTTGACTTCCCACCTCTATTAAAAGGAGCAAATGTGAAATTTAAGGAGAAGATAAGATTATTGGTTATATCCATTTATGCATGTGTTGATTCTAGAATCCTAATCTCAGAACTAGCACAGTCCTGCAGCCGATAAATAATGCAGGCAGTTGAAGAGAGTTACTGCATCCTGAATGATTATTTTTCAATTTTATAAACATTGAGAAAATGATTGTAATGGCTAAGTAAAAGAGTGTAGTTGATGTTTAAAAGTCTGATATTGTGAATTAAATCAGATTTTGATGATGCCATTTGTATTTTGTCTAGGTACAAAAATTAACCCAAGTTTTGACAAACTAAGAAAATATTTTGTAATGTCTACAGATATGCACAATCCAGATGGACTATCCATCAGCCTATTTGTAAGTAATAATTTTGGCTTGAAACCTTAATCAAACATTGAATTAAAGAAAGAGTGAGTTTATTAGTTATCAAACACAAGGAATACAATAAAAAAAATACGTGCACAAACATTCACACTGATTAGAAATGAGGGACAGGATTCTCTGGCCTCCCCTTGACGTGTTTCTCGGAGGCAGGAGGTAAACCGCCATTGACCAGTGGCGGGATATTCTAGTCCCGCTGCTATCAGTGGAATCTCTCATTGATTCCACCTCACAGCTGCGGGAAGCCCGCTGCGGAGTGCGCCATGAGCGGGACCATAAAATCCCGCCAGCGTGAAGAGCCGGAAGATCTCACCCAAGAAGTCCAAAAATAAGTGTTTTTTAAAAATATACGAATCAGTCATTAACTTGTCCGTGAGGAGTAGGTGGTGAAACATTGCAGTAGTTTGAAATTCGTGATTTTAGTAAATCTGACTTCAACAGTTGAATAGTGAATTTTGAGATTCCAGGGTCCTCAGTTTAACTGAGAGGGGCTGGCCTACTTCCTTTTCAGTAGTGGCTTTGCTGATTTGGCTGCTTCCAGGAATCAGAGGGGGAGGTTGTTATCTGATACTCTTGCTTCTGTGTCACACATTCTGACATACCCAGCTCTATTCCTTCTTGACCTGGTTTGTAGCTGGCTTTTTATCCCAGTGTCTTGTGTACTCCTGGGAAGGTGAAAACCCATAAACTGGGACATCGCTTACACAATATGATTCCTGCTGAGAAGATAATCAGCTTCCATTATCTCCACAGGAGATTACATTCAAATGCTTTGTGCTTTTAATATGTCCCTGTCTAGAAAAATGGGGTGATATTCCATTGTCACTCAGGACTCAGTATCACCCACACTGGAAATTTTCAGTCGCTGAATTTACATTCTCAGAATTTATATCCTCAGCCATCTTTGCCTTAAATGTCCATTTAAAAAAATATACATGGCGGGATTCTCCATCCTGCCAGTTTTCTGGCGCAGCGTGTCCCCACCGACAATGGGATTCTCCATTCCCACAGCCAACAATGGGGCTTCCCATTGTGACAACCCCACGCCATCGGGAAACCCGCAGGCATGGGTGCACTGCCAGCGAGTCGGAGGATGCCGCCGAATCCCACCTCACATGTCTTGTTTAAAAGTTCAATATGTCCATATGTAATTGGGGCGTTTTCTCCATCATCATGACAGTAGGTTCGGGGGAGAGGAGAAATTTATATAGAAAATGTTTATTTTCACCATCTGCGTCGTGTTATTCTGAAAAGATTGAGCAATGAGGGAGAAGTGTGATTAGAGAAGGAACATTCAGAATGTGGAGGCCCTCAACTCTAAATGCATCAGCTCCGCCAGTGACCATGGCTTCAACCGTGGGACCTCCCATTATGGCAAGAACTGTCTTTTCTACCAGTATTAAAATATATAGGCATGACTCTTCCTCCCTCTGTGGTTAATTCCTGCTGTCTCCTTTTATGCCCAACTTTCTCCTGCAAGAGAAATGTGTCAGTGACAGTGTGCACTTTAGGTCAAGCAATGTTGTTCAACAATCCTCCCACTGATGACTTAAAAACTCACTCCTGAATGCACCAGCCCTAACTTTTGCAGCAATCATTAGATGGTAACTGGTGGGAAAATATCTCAAATTCATGCCATTGCATTGATTTTGGTGCAGAATCCCTTGGTGTGGGCTGTTACAGAGCATCATATAGATGAATGGAGTATCTCTGACTGAGAGTAGCTTCTGGACTTCTGTGTTTAACTTTGTAGACACCAGGGAAGTTTCCATCTAATTTGCTCTGTTTTAATATAAGCATTATCACCCTCATCATTGTTCTTGTCACAAAATCATATTCAATCTGTTTTACCTCACAGTTGATTTTTCTGAAATGCAGGGTTCAGAACTGTATCATTTCCGAATAACAGTAATTTCCGGAGTATCCTTCTGTAACTTGGTTGAGGAATTTCAGGTAATGCCAGTTCTGTTTAGATATTTTAAAGTGAGTTTGCCAAAGAAAAAGGAAGAATGAGAGGGAAGGACTTTCAATTCCAAGTAGTTACTCATTTTATAGAAGCATTAAAGTAAGAAGAATTTTGACTGATGTTAACTTAAGAACATTAACCTTTCATTAAATGTGATATGATGTCATTAGAAAAGCAGGATTTTATCTAAATGGAGAGAGATTGCAGAACTCTGAGGAATAGAGTGAAATGGGTTAATAAGCAGGTCCAGCAATTGGACAGGAAGGTGAGTGGGATGTTGTTGTTTATTGCGAGGGGAATGAAATATAAAAGTAATGTTCTATAGGGCATTGATTTTTTTTAAAATAATTTTTATTCAAATTTTTCAACTACAAATTTTCTCCCAACAATAAAATAAACAGAGTATAAAAATAAACAGAAAGAACCCCCCCCCCATACAAAGCAATAAATTAATAACAATACAAAAAAACAAGAAAGTAGCAAAGTCGCAAAAACAAACCCCCTTAACAGATCCCTAACTCACCCCCCCGCCCCCCTTACCCGCCACCTGCCGCTTAACAAACGCCCTAATCTGCATATATCTAAAATTGTTCCCAGGAGGGAGACCCCACTTCCCCTCCAACTCCTCTAAAGTCACAAACTTCCCATCGAGGAAAAGTTCCCCCATCCGCCTAATGCCTGCCCTATGCCAACTCAAAAACCCACCATCAATTCTCTCTGGTGCAAACCGGTGATTGCCCCATATCAGGGCCCACACTGAGGCCTTCACTTCCTCCCTGTGCCGCCTCCGCTGTCCCCAAATTTTGAGGGAAGCCACCACAACTGGACTTGTAGAATACCTTGCTGGGGGGAGTGGGAGCGGGGCCGTCTCCAGCGCCTCCAAAGTCGTGCCCACACAGGACGCCGCCTCCATCCTCTTCCATGCAGCACCCTCCCCCTCCATCACCCACCTACGGCTCATTGCCACATTTGCAGCCCAGTAGTATCCACACAAGTTGTTGAACGCCAACCCACCTACCTCCCTGCCTCGTTCCAGGAATACTCTCCTCACCTTCGGGGTCTTGCGCGCATACACAAACCCCAGAATACTCCTGTTAACCCTCCTAAAAAAAGCCTTCGGGATCAATAAGGGGAGGCACTGGAAGAGAAACAAGAACCTCGGGAGCACCGTCATCTTAACTGACTGGACTCTACCCGCCAAAGAGAGTGGCAAAGCGTCCCACCTCCTGAGCTCCTCCTCCATCTGTTCCACCAACCTCGAAACATTTAGCCTATGCAGGGCCCCCGCAGCTCCTAGCTATCTGGACCCCAAGATATCTAAAGCTCCTCACCGCCCTCTTCAACGGGGGCCCTCCTATCTCCCTCTCCTGGTCCCCCGGGTGCAGCACAAACAGCTCACTCTTCCCCACGTTGAGCTTATAGCCCGAAAAATCCCCAAACTCCCCAAGTATCTTCAGCACCTCTGGAATCCCCCCCTCCAGATCCACAATGTACAGCAGTAAATCATCCGCGTACTGCGACAATTGGTGCTCCTCCCCCACCCCGCACAATCCCCCTCCAGTTCTTCGAGTCCCTCAGTGCCATGGCCAAGGGCTCAATCGCTAACGTGAAGAGCAGGGGAGACAATGGGCACCCCTGCCTTGTCCCCCGGGACAGCCGAAAGTCTTCCGACCTCCTCCCATTCGTCACCACGCTCGCTACCGGGGCACTATACAGCAGCCTCACCCAGCTAATAAATCCCTCACCAAACCCAAATCTTCTCAACACTTCCCACAGGTAGCTTCACTCCACTCTATCGAAAGCTTTCTCCGCATCCATCGATGCTACTATTTCCGCCTCCCCATCCGCCAACGCCATCATCATAACATTGAGCAGCCCCCGCACATTGACATTCAGCTGTCTCCCCTTCACAAATCCCGTTTGATCCTCATGTATAACCATCGGGACCACATCTTCCACCCTCCTGGACAATATCTTGGCCAACAACTTTGCATCCACGTTGAGGAGTGAGATCGGCCTATAAGACCCACATTGGAGGGGGTCCTTATCCCACTTCAGGATTAGTGAGATTATTGCTCTAGACATCGTCGGGGGCAAAGACCCCCCTCCCTCACCTCATTCAGGGTCCTCACAAGCAGCGGGCCCAAGAAATCTGAGAATTTCTTGTAAAACTCCACCGGGAACCCATCAGGCCCCAGTGCTTTCCCGGTCTGCATGCTCCCCAGCGCCTCTATCAGCTCCTCCAACTCGATTGGGGCCCCCAGACCCTCCACCCGCTCATCCTCCACTCTTGGGAACTCCAGCTTATCCAGAAAGCGGTCCATCCCGCCCACCTCCCTAGGGGGCACCGACCGGTACAGCCCCTATAAAAGGATCTGAACACCCCATTAATGTCCCTACCACTCCGCACCAGGTTCCCTCCTGCATCTGTGGCTCCCTCTATCTCTCTCGCTGCCTCCCGCTTCCGGAGCTGGTGGGTCAGCATCCGGCTTGCCTTCTCCCCGTACTCATATACCGCCCCCTGCGCCCTCCTCCATTGCTCCTCCGCCTTCCGGGTGGTCAGTATATCGAACTCTGCTTGGAGACTGCGACGCTTCCTGAAAAGCCCCTCTTCCGGTACATCCGCATACCTCCTGTCCACCCTTACCATTTCTTCCACCAACCTCTCCCTCTCAACCCTCTCCGCCCTCTCCCTGTGCGCCCGAATAGATATCAGCTCCCCTCTAACCACCGCCTTCAGCGCTTCCCAGACCACCCTATCTTGCACCTCCCCGTTGTCATTGGCTTCCAAATACCCATCTATGCTCATACAGACCCACCCACATACTTCCTCCTCTGCCAGCAGCCCCACACCTAACCTCCACAGCAGGCGCTGATCCTTCCCCTCCCCCATCTCCAGGTCCACCGAGTGCGGGGCATGGTCAGATATAGCTATCGCCGAATACTCCACCCCCCCACTCTCGGTATTAGCGCCCTGCTGAGGACAAAAAAGTCAATCCGCGAATAGGCCTTGTGGACATGGGAGAAAAAGGAAAACTCCCTACCTCCCAGCCTCAAAAACCTCCAAGGATCTACCCCTCACATCTGATCCATGAACCCCCTCAGCACAGAGGCCGCCGCCGGCCTCTTACCCGTCCTTCACCTCGAACGATCCAGGGCTGGGTCTAACACAGTGTTAAAATCTCCTCCCAAAATCAAGCCCCCCATCTCCAGGTCCGAGAACGGCTCAACATTCGCCGCATGAAGCCCGCATCGTCCCAGTTGGGGGCGTACACATTAACCAGAACCACCCGTTCCCCTTGAAGCCTACCACTCACCATTACGTATCTACCTGCGCTGTCCACCACCACACTCGACGCCACAAACGAAAAGATCTTGCCAACTAAAATCGCCACCCCTTGATTCTTCGCATCTAGCCCCGAGTGAAATACCTGTCCAACCCAGCCTCGTCTGAGCCTCACCTGATCCACCACCTTCAGGTGCATTTCCTGGAGCATAGCCACGTCCGCACCCAGCCTCTTCAGATGCGCCAAGACCCGGGACCGCTTCACCGGTCCATTCAGCCCCCTCACATTCCATGTGACCAGCCAAATCTGGAGGGTCTTCCCCCTCCCTCTGTGCCGGTCAGCCATAGCTCTCCCTCGGCTCACCACGTGCCCGCAGAACCCCCCAGGCCCATTCCCCACGGTGGCAGACCCCCCCTCCCAACCCCCCCATCACTAGCAGTTCCCCTTCGGCCCCTGCAGCAGCAACCCGGTACCCCCCCTATTCCCCCCCCCCCCAAGCTAGGGTCCCCCTAGCTGCATAACCCCTTCCATTGTACTTCCGTAAGTCAGCCGACTCCTGCTGACCCCAGCTGCTCCCGCCATCCCAACGATCCCCCCCCCCCCCCCCCCCGATACAACACAACCACCATTCTCCCCCACCCAGTGCCTGCCCCGCCCACTGCTCCTCCAGCACGGGAGGAAAGCCCGCGCTTCCATCCCAAACCCCGCCCCCGACCCAACATGCGGGAAAAGACAGGCACATGACCCAACAGGACCATGAACCGCTCCCCAACCCTCCACCAGTGAAAAAAAAACGAAAAAGCACCCAAGTAAACAAATAACAGTCCCAAAAAGCAGAACAGCAAAAAGGCATCATCAAATACAACCAATAAAAGCGAAAGGATACCAAGGAGGACAAAGCCTCTGGACTGTGTACATCATTCCCCAGCCCCCAGTCTCAGTTCGAGTCCAGCTTCTCTGCCTGGACAAAAGCCTAGGCCTCCTCTAGAGAGTCGAAGTAGAGATGGCGGTCTTTATACGTGACCCAGAGGCGTGCCGGCTGTAACAGGCCAAACTTCACACCCTTCTTGTGAAGCACTGCCTTCGTTTGTGTGGTGATAACCACTGTAGATATGCATACTTGCAGTAGGGGGATGTATGGCTGTACCTGTAATACAGGTTCCTCCGGTAAGCCCCTGCCGGCTAGCTCCGCCCACAGGGAGCTCGTGTATAAATATGCGTGTGAGTCACTCAGACTCTAGTCTTCAGTTGCAGCCGGAGGAATAGCATCACACAGCAATAAAGCCTCGATTGAACTTGTCTCTCGTCTTTGACTGTAATTGTTAGCGCCACAGTCCAATTAAAACCAGCCCTTCTCTTTGCCACCTCCGCACTCCAGTCCTGATAGATCCTGATCTCCGCATGCTCCCACTTACTACTCCTCTCCTTCTTCGCCCATCTCAGCACACACTCACGGTCGACAAAGCGGTGGAAACGGACCAGCACCGCCCGAGGCGGCTCGTTTGGCGTGGGTTTCCTCAACAGCACTCGATGGGCACCCTCCAGCTCCAAGGGTCCCTGGAACGTCCCCACGCCCATTAGCGAGTTCAGCATCATAGCAACATAGGCCCCCAAATCCGAACCTTGCAGCCCCTCCGGGAGGCCCAGATTCCGCAGGTTTTTCCGACGGGAGCGGTTCTCCATCTCTTCCATCCTCGCTAACCACTTCTTGTGGAGCGCCTCGTCTGACTCCACCTTCACTGCCAGGCCCAGGAGTTCGTCCTCGCTCTCCGAGGCCTTTTGCCGAAGCTCTCGGATCTCCGCACCCTGAGCCGTCTGAGTCGCCGTGAGCTTGTCCAAAGAGGCCTTAAACGGTTCCAGGATCTCGGCCTTCAGCTCTCTGAAACAGCGCTGAAGCAGCTCCTGCTGCTCCCGCGCCCACTGCTGCCACGCTGCTGGTTCCCCGCCCGCCGCCATCTTGCTTTTCCTGCCTCGCACCTTTCTCTGCTCCAAAGCCGATTTTTTTGACCGCTCCGCTCCAGGTCCAGTCCATCCACCAGCAGATAATCTTAGTGGAAGTGTTCCTACACGGGGAAAAGTCCAATCAGCACCGCTACGGACCCTTAAAAGAGCCCAAAAGACCAAAAATAGCGGGAGCTACCGAACGTGCGCTTAGCTCCGCATCACCGCAACCGGAAATCCCTACAGGGCATTAATGAAAGTACATCTGGCGTGTGGTGTACAAATTTGGTCTCCTTATTTAAGAAAGGACACAATTGCATTTGAATCAGTTCAAAGAACTTGACCTTTTTCTGGGATGAGTGAGTTATCATGAGAAAAGGTTGGACAGGTTCTAGGGGCAGAGGTTCAAATCCCACCATAGCAGCTGCTGGAAATTGAATTCAGTTAATAAATCTGGATTATAAATTTGTACCCATTGGAGTTTAGAAGAATGAGAGGTGATCTGATGGACGGCACGGTAGCAAAGTGGTGTTAGCACTGTTGCTTCACAGCGCCAGGGTCCCAGGTTCGATTCCCGGCTTGGGTCACTGTCTGTGCAGAGTCTGCACATTCTCACCTTGTCTGCGTGTGTTTCCTCCGGGTGCTCTTGTTTCCTCCCTCAAGTCCCGAAAGACGAGCTGTTAGGTAATTTGGACATTCTGAATTCTCCCTCAGCGTACCCAAAAAGGTGCCGGAGTGTGGCGACTGGAGGAATTCCGCAGTAAATCCATTGCAGTGTTAATATAAGCCGACTTGTGACAATAATAAAAGATTACTGGAACATAGGATCCTTATGGGGCTTAACAGGATGGATCCTGAAAGGATTGTTCCCCTTGTGGAACTAGGAGACACAGTTTAAGAATAAACTATCTCACATTTAAGATGGAGCTGAGCAGATTTTATTTTTCTCTCAGACAGCTGTGAGTCTTTAGTACTCTCTTCCTCAGAGAGTGGTAAAGGCAGGGGGCGCGATTCTCCGCACTCCCGACGGTGCGGAGAATAGCGTGGCTCGTAAAATTTTACGGCCACGCTGTTCCGACGCCCTCCCGCTATTCTCCCCCCCCCACGCCCGACTCCCGATACGAATCGCTGCCGCTGTTTTTTTACGGCCGGCAGCGATTCTCAGCTGTTCGATGGGCCGAGTTCCCAGCCCTTTACGGCTGTTTTTACGAACGGCAAACACACCTGGTCTGGCCGTTCGTAAAAACGGCCGTAAACTCTCGATCTTTAAAACCATGGCACCGATTGGCACGGCCGTACCACGGCCGTGCCAAGGGTGCCATGGGCCCGCGATCGGTGGGCACCGATCGCGGGCAGCGGGCCCGATGCCCGCGCACTCTTTGTCCCTCCGTCGCCCCGCAGTATCACTTCGCGGGGCGGCTGAGGGGCATCCCGATCCGCGCATGCGCGGGTTTCGCGCAAATGCGCGATGACGTCATCCGCGTATGCGCGGGTTGGAGTCTTCCAATCCGCGCATGCGCGGCTGACGTCATATGACGCGTCAGCCGGCGCTAATTCTGGCAAGCGGGCTTAACGAAATTCGTTAAGCCCGCGATGCCGGAGTTTACGGCGTCGGCATGCTAGCCCCGACCGGGGACCAGAATCGGTTCCCGGTCGGGAAGGGGGGGGCTGGCGTCAAACCCGCCCGGATTTGACGCCAGCCTTACGATTTCTCCCCATATGGGAGAATTGCGCCCAGGGTATTTTAATGTAGAGATAGATAGATTTTTGACTAAAAATGGAGTCAAGGGGTGTGTGTGTATGTGGGGGTGGAGGGGACAGTAATGTTAAAGCCATAATCATATAAAGCACAATCTTATGGAAAGTCACCCCAGATGCTGTTGAAGCTTTCTTCTTGCATCATCAAATAAAAAAATAAAAGTAGATTGTCTCCTTTATCTGTTTAGAAAGTTTGTAATTACAGTTCAGGGAGATATTATTCCAAACGGATGGTGCAAACTGTGTCAATAATGGTTGTAGTTTAACATAATGCTGTGTTTGATTTTTCACTCGTGAGGGTTTCATTTTTCTTCCAGATTTATGTTGATGACCCACCAATGGCATATCCATTCCACTATTTGGTCAGCATGATAACTGCCATCGGTCTAGGAGCATTTATTATGTTTTATTTCATTTTGCAACATTATTGGAGTAAATTCAACATTAAAAGCCCATGTTGGAAGTTGAAAATACATCCATTACCAGGGAGCAAGCTGATTAAATTCAATAAATAAATCTAAAATAAAGACTATGCAAATTTCTGCATTTTATTTTCCAGTATTAACTGGTCTAGCATAAATTGAGCTAATTGATATGAATATTTGGAAGAAAACAGTGTCAACGGGTTTGAGCACCACCCTCATCTTGAAGATGAGATTTAAATCAAGCTCAGATAAAAAGGGGCTAAATTGGACCATACCCTATGCACTAATGCTCAATTAATCCACACCCATTGAATTGCAATGCTGGAAGCATACCAATTTCATGTTGCCTGCTCTTTTCCATGATCTCTGCATTTAGCCAATGCCAACACTAGGATTCAGTAGGGGGGGTCAACATTGTGAGTGGCTTGAACTAGAAGGATACTGACTAAATTTTAAAGAGGTCTTCATTTAAGTCAGATTTGTATAGCATATGCATGTAGTATGCTTCAGTCAATGTTTTGGAATGTTTTTGACAGCTGTAAGTGCTACTCAGTTGCATTAAATTGCATACACAACAAACATGTTCACTTTAAAAATAAAATTTGATTGTCTCGTTTTCTGTTTAAATGGTTTGTATTTACTGTTTCAGTGGATTTTATTTCAGATTGACAATGCAAACTGTCAGTAATTCAACATGCTCGGGGCTTGAAAATGTTGCAAATACCTGCGACCATAAAATAGAAACTTTACATAGTGCCTTTCATCATTTCCATAAGACATCACAAAGCATTTCACAATTAACAAGGTACTTTTGAAGTGTTCAATTCAGGACTTGGGTGACTGTTTCTGTGGAGTTTGCACTTTCTCTCTGTGTCTTTGTCCCGCAGTCCAAGGATGTGCAGGCTAGGTGGATTGACCACACTAAATCACCCCTTTGTGTCCAAAGACAGGTGGGGTCACGGGGATAGGGTGGAGGAGTGGGCCTAGGTAGGGTGCTCTTTCAGAGGTTCAGTCCAGACTCAGTGGGCAGAATGGCCTCCTTCTGCACTTTAGGAATTCTATGGTTCTAATTTGTGCACAGCAAGTTCCCACAAACAGCATGGCAATTGTGACCTGTTTCCCTGCTTTTATGATGTTGATAGAAAGATCAATATTAATATGGTCACTGAGGATAACTCCCATTCTTTCCATGGGAATTATAAGATCCACCTAGGAAGGTAAACAGGGAACCTATTTAACATGTAATCTGAAAAACAGCCCCTCAGTACTGCACCAGAGTATCAACCAAGAGTGTTGTGTTCAAGCCCTTGTGTGGATCTTTAACCCATTGGAAAATGGGTTAAACCGTTGGGTTAAATCGGCGGGTGCCGATTTGACACCAAATCGCAATTGTCTGTCAGCTCAACAGTGATGTCATTGCGTTCCGGAACCCATGTTCAGTAAACATCGTTTGCATATCATTAGCGGGTCCAACCCAGTATTCTCTAGGGCCTTTGCTATTCTCCTCCGATGGGCCGAGTTCCCAATGGCATGGGTCACTTGTGCTTTTAAAAAATCTTGAAACCGGTAACCTGGAAGATGAAGGAGAGAGAGAGGAGGTAGGACGCAGAGAGGAGCGACTGCAGGCTGCCAGGCAGGACACTGGCGGGGCCCTGACAGGGCCGGGGTGAGGGGGAGGTGGTGACGGGAGGAACAGGACGAGTCGCTGACTGACCCCCTATGGGACTGGACGGTGTTCAGGCACGAATCTCCATTACCGTGGCCTGCAAGGTATCCATCCTGCTGCGCACCCCACTAACCACCTACCAGTCCCTGGTTCTGCAGAGTGACATCAACCATATGGACCCCCCCCCCCCCCCCCCCCCCCACACCTGCACCCCATCCCCTGCCACATTCCACCCCACCCCGGCCGCCACCCGTCGACGACCCACCCAGGGCAACACCCACAATAGCCCCGATGGGGGCCACGGTGCCTACCTCTGGCTGGGGCAGTGCCAGCCAATGGTAGCCCTGGCATCAGGGATTGCCGCCAGGGCCAGAGGCCCCCACAGTGCCGGCCACCAACAGGGCCAGGGCTGCGGGAATGGGGGTGGGGGAGGGATATTTGAGGGCAGAGCCTTGGTTGGGCACAAGGGGTACACACCATGTTAACATGTTGGCCTTTGGCCCCCTGTAGGCAATGGATATTGGAATTCAACCAGCAACGGTGTCCTTCCTGCTAGTCGCCTCAGCCGTGCGACTGTACGAGCTGGCACTGCTCGAGGAGCAGGAGGAAGCTGCAGCAGCAGAGTGGGCAGCAGCGGAGCAGGTGGCATCTGCCCAGGTTGGAGAGCTGGCTGCCCAACAGGCCGAGGAGGAGGAGGTGCCAAGGAGGTGTCGCATAGGGAGGCCTCATGTGCACCAGCACCGCCTGTCATTTGAGGACCTGCCGGATTTGGCATGCCGTCAAAGGCTGAGCAGGGAGACAGTGCGACATATCTGTCAGATGATGGCACTCCTGTCACCGCGGGGGTATGGGGGAGGACACCCGCTCATGATGGCCGCCAATGTAACGGTTGCCTTGAACTTTTACATAACGGGGTCCTTCCAGGCGCCAGTGGGGACCTGTCCGGGATCTCACAGACCTCGTTGCACAGATGCATCCACGCCATCACAGAGGCCCTTTATGCCCAGGCAGAGTAATACATACATTTCAATGTGAACCAAGCCCACCAGGATGTCCGGGCAGCAGGGTTCACCTGTCAATCCCTGACAACTTAGAGATGTCTCCCCAGCTGAGGGGTTGGCTCCTGGGTGACAGGTTATCCACTGCAGCCATGGCTGATGACACTTATCCGGAGGCCACTGATCGATGCGAAGATTCGCTATGACGTCCATACAGCTACCAGGAGTGTGATCGAGGGGTGCTTCGCCTCAACACCAGCCTCCCAGACGGTCTCGATCCATTGCAGTTCACCTATCACCGTAGCCGGTCGACAGTAGATGCTATCTTCCTGGCTCTACAATGAACACTCGAACACCTCGACAACAAGGACACCTATGTGAGACTGCTGTTCATTGACTACAGCTCCGCCTTCAACACCATTATCCTGACAAGACTTATAACCAAACTTTGCAATCTTGGACTTGACCCCACCCTGTGCGGCTAGATCCTTGACTTCCTCACTAACAGACCCCAATATGTCAGGATAGGCAACAGTACCTCCTCCACAATAGTCCTCAACACCGGGTCCCTGCAAGGATATGTGCTCAGACCTCTACTGCACTCCCTATACACATACGACTGTGTGGCAAGATTTAACTCCAACTCAATCTATATGTTTGCGGATGGTTATGACTGTGATGGGTTGTATCTCAAACAACGATGAATCAGACTACAGAAGGGAGATAATTCATTTAGTTGCCTGGTTTACTGAAAACAACCTCTCTCTGAATGTTGCAAAGAGCAAGAAACTGATCATCGACTTCAGGACGCATAGCACGACACACCACCATTTGCATCAATGGCTCCGAAGTGGAGTTGGTTGACAGCTTTATGTTCCTGGGAGTCACCATCACCAACAGTCTTTCCTGGTCAACTCAGGTTGACCAACAGTCAAAAAAGCCCAATAACATCTCTACTTCCTACGGAAGCTGAAGAAATTCGGCATGTCAGCATCGACTCACAAACGTCTCCAGATGTGACGTGGAGAGCATCGTATCCAGCTGCATCACAGCTTGGTATGGCAACTGCTCGGGCCAAGGTCGCAAGAAACTGCAGTGTGGTGAATTCAGCCCAATGCATCACATAAGCTTGCCACCCGCACATTGATTCTGTCTACACCTTGTAGGAGCATTTTCAAGGCCCGAGTATTAGACCAGTCTTAATGAGGGGCAGCACAGTGGCGCAGTTGGTTAGCCCTGCAGCCTCACGGCGCCGAGGCCCCAGGTTCGATCCCGGCTCTGGGTCACTGTCCGTGTGGAGTTTGCACACTCTCCCCGTGTTTGCGTGGGTTTTGCCCCCACAACCCAAAGATGTGCAGGCTAGGTGGATTGGCCACATTAAATTGCCCCTTAATTGGAAAAAAAATGAATTGGGTACTCTAAATTTAGAAAATACAACAGCCTTAATGTGGCGTTCATCCCTTATTGTTAGGCCTTAGCTTAATAAACAGAGCAGACACAACAATCTTGGATAAGGCAGCTATTTATTATCTCAAGCTTGGTTTTGTGTACATGGAGATCGACCTGGATAATGCCAAGATCGATCTACTAAACACTCATAAAAACACATCAATTATACAATTTCCAAATTCAATAGCACACCCCAGTTGGACTCGATCCAATCCCTGAAGCTGTCATGTCCAAACCTACCCAATAAAATTGCGATTAACCATGATTGAGCCTCGTCCTGTCACCTGTTGTTTACCAAAAGCTTTATGTCATTCTTAAGTTGTTTTCCCCATCCCAGCATCCTGCCATGGATTGTTTCTGGGAGCCAGGATATCAGGGGTGACATTCTCCGACCCCACGCAGGGTCGGAGAATCGCCCGGGGCCGCCGAAAGTCCCGCCCCCGCCGTGGCAGAAATTCTCCGCCACCTGGGAATTGGCGGGGGCGGGAATTGCGGCGCACCGAGCGGCGAGCCCCCTGCTGCGATTCTCCGGCCCGCGATGGGCCGAAGTCCTGCCACTGGGAGGCCTCTCCCGCCGCTGAGGTTTGAACCGAGGGATCGGCGGCGAGAGCGGGTCCCCGGGGTCCTGGGGGGGGGCGCGGGGCGATCGGACCCCGGGGGGTTCACCCACGTTGGCCAGGCCCGCAATCGGGGCCCACCGATCGGCGGGCGGGCCTGTGCCGTGGGGGCACTCTTTTTCTTCCACCGCCACCACTGCCTCCACCATGGCGGAGGCGGAAGAGAATCCCCCAGCGCGCATGCGCCGGTGGTGACAGGTGTCAAAGGCCGCTGGTGCCGGTTTTGGCACCAGTCGGCGTGGTGCCAACTGCTCCGGCGCAGGCCTAGCCTCCAAAGGTGCGGAGAATTCAGCACCTTTGGGGAGGCCTGACGCCGGTGTGGTTGGCGCCACTCCCCTACGCCGGGACCCCCCGCCCCGCCGGGTAGGGGAGAATCCTGCCCCCTAAGTGGCTTCCTTTTCACTTCATAGATTGTTCCAGAGGATACTGGAGGCCACTGATAAAACGTGCTTAATATTTAATCTGCTAACCACACATCTCGTGTGTCTCAAAAATATGGATAAGTTAGCTATCCTAAATCCATCATGCATTGTGGTCACTGCTTGTAGCCAGAGTTTACATGATTATCACTGCTCTGTCCCAAAATACAGGTTTAATGGTTAATAATGATTACCCAGTACACTTTCTATAATTAATCTCAATCCTTAATAAACTAACTTCTGTAAAACTACGCTAGTGGCACCCTAGCTATTCAGTTTTAAGAGATCTCATCGCTGGACACCCCCTTCACACCTCCCACTGCCTCAGGAAGGCAGACAGCATTATCAGAGACCCCTCCCATCCAGGCTTTGCCTTCTTCCAGACCCTTCCATCAGGCAGAAGATACAGAAGTCTGAAGAACCGCACATCCTGACATAGGAACAGCTTATTCCCCACAGCTACTGGACTCCTCAATGACTCTCCCTCGGACTGATCTGTTCCCTCTAAGGACACTATTTACAATGTCCTATGCTGCTCTTGCTCATGTATTTCCTTTGTTTGGCCCCTTGTTCCGCACTGTAACCAATTACTGTTTGTCGCTGTACCATTTGTCTGTGTACTCTGTTGATTATTTTTTTTGTCGACTATGTACGTACTGTGTATGTTCCCTTGGCCACAGAAAAATATTTTTCACTGTACTTCAGTACATGTGACAAAAAGTCAAATCAAATGAAAGCTCCATCTGGTGGTAGAAGAGCAGAATTGTACTGACCTGAGCATCCTGTGTACAGCATCATCTGGTGGTTGATGATTGGAATTGCAATGACCTGAACATCTTGTCCCTAGCTCCATCCGGTGGTAGAAAGATGGAACTGTGCTGACCTGAATTCCCTGAGAAAATCTATTCCCAGAGACCACAACCACAGCAGTGAAGTTTCACCTCAAAATGTTCCATTTATTCCCCATTTTCTTTTAATCCTTTCCTACCCTTACCATGTATCTCTCTTGTATGAGTCTAGATGAAGGATGGGACAAGATGGGGGGATTAGGTCGAACAGTTGTCTGAGGAGTTGTGAATTTAATTAACACGGTGCAGTCATCAGTGAGCATCTCCACTCTGGCCTGATGATCAAGGAAAGTTATATTTGGAGAAGTTGAAGATGTTTGGGCCCAGGACAGTATCCTGAGTAACTCCTACTGAAATGATTGGCCTCCTACACAACCATGGGGCCATAAATGGCCGAATTGGATTTGTCTTGCTTTTTGTGGACAGGATGTGTCATAATTGGGGGATGGATTCTCCATTTGGGAGACTAAGTCCCCATACCGGTGTGCAAACGGCCACCAATTCCCTGCTCTGGGGTGGGAGGGGGGGGTGGGGGGGGGGGGGGGGGTGGGCTAGTAGCCAGGCAGCGTAGAGCTCCGAAACGGCCTGGAGCATTGCTGGGTCCGTGGCTGCACATTTGCATGACGGCTGCCTGCAGCAGTGGCCGCGCCATGCTTCATGACGCAGCCCGCAGACCCGGCCCGCAAAAATAGTCCCCCCTTCGGCTGGCACGCGCATCCCGGATCGCCGCCCGCCCACCCCCCCCCCCCCCCCCCCCCCCCCCCCACAGTGCCCCCAGCCCCAAATAATGCCACCATGAATCGGCCCTCCCCCGACTGTGGCGCCGCTGGACTGAGTCCGCAGCCTCCACGCTGAGTTCCCGATGGATGAGACCACACGTGTCCCACGCCGTAATGAACTCAGCCGGTCAGGGACGGAGCAGCGCGGGGCCGGCCTGAGGCCTTGAAAACGCTGCTTTTCAGGGGCGGAGCATTGCGAAAGCACTACCCCCCCCCCCCCCCCCCCCCCCCAATTTCTTGTTCATCGGGGATTCTCCACCCCGTCGCTGAACACGATTTTGGCATCGGGGATCCGGGAATCCAGCCCCAGGACTCTTTAGGCTGCTGTGGTGGTGGTTCATTAATGAAATCATGAGGCTTGTGTGCTTAAACACAAACACCATTGTTAGTAGGCTTCAACTAATAGCAGTTCCAAGTACGGTCATGCATGACGCTTCTCCCAGCATGCAAGGGAGTGTTCTTCTAGACTGTTCTCTAACCATGTGACTGCAGACATCACACTGAGGGCAGTAACACTCTCCATTCCCATGTTAACACTTACTCGGCCGAGCATCTTTACATTATAATGCATGCAGGACACACCCAGGCAAGTTTCCACACTGTCAGGTAAATGTCAGTGTTGTAGCTGTAGTGGGATGGCTTGGCTAGGGGAATGGCTAGTTCTCAAGCACAAATCTTTAGGCCCATAGCCTTTGCTGTATCCAACGCATTCAGATGTTTCTTGACATCATATAGAGTGAGCCGAATTGGGTGAAGATTAGCACCTATGATGGTGAGGGCCTCAGGAGGATCGATCATCCCATCAGCATTCGTGGCTGAAGAGTTGTAGTAGTTTGCAAATGCTCCAGCTTGTGCAATTCATTATCCTCTAGTAGTGCACAGGTATGCATTTTCTTTGCAGGATATTTAACTGTTGCCATCCTTCTGTTCATATGAAACTGAAAGCTCCAACATAAAATTGTGCATTAGTGTCATGTTCTGGCCAGTGCACTAGCTGAGAAAAGTTAACTTTTTTAGCATCAGTAATGTGGAACAGGAATGCACAATTGTTTTTTTTTTGTCTCATATCCATCTCAAACTCACTGAGACCAACCACAGCACACTCTATTACCACAGCACCACAACCCTTACTCAAATCAAGGTGAGCTAACTGGAGATCTGACACCTTGCTGTCTGCAGGGCTCAGTACCAGAAGATGGCACATTTGTCTGTTGTTTAGCGAGGGGCTGTTGTTGGGGGTGCTGTGATAAATATGTTCCCACATTTAGTACACTGCTCATTCTTTTTGGTGTGGGGAGACAATCACAAGATGCCTGATTTTGTTTACAGATTAATACATTCCGGAGCAGTGTAAGGTCAATAGCAGGCAATGGTGACACAATTTAAATCGATATTGATACTAGAAAGTTAAATACCATCAGAAAAACCGATTTAGCAACCTATTGATGTAAAAGAGGCAATAACTTTGCACAAAGTTGTTTCTCAATTATATTGAAAGCAACAGTGAATCCAGCTTTAATAGGAATGGAACAGATGATGTCAGGAGTGAACTTTCATACCTCACGGTTGCAACACAAAGTGCAGTTCCCTCCCTGTGAAAACAATCCAGTGTACCCTAGGAAAGATCTTTATTCGAGTGTTGCACAACATGTTAAATGCATAGAGCACCGAGTCAACTGGAGGCCACAATTCTGACTAGATTGGCTCTCCATTAAATAAAAGTCAGTTTAAGTAATGTGAACAAGAGTTCTGATCTTTTGTAAGACTCCACATAAAGCACTGTGTAATCCCGCAGACTGA
This sequence comes from Scyliorhinus canicula, assembly GCF_902713615.1. Taxonomy (NCBI): domain Eukaryota; kingdom Metazoa; phylum Chordata; class Chondrichthyes; order Carcharhiniformes; family Scyliorhinidae; genus Scyliorhinus; species Scyliorhinus canicula. Next base: position 19,267,881 of record NC_052147.1, read on the forward strand.
ATGTTCTCCAGCGTTTCTGGGAGTGAATAAAGTTATCCATTAATGTGAACAGCCCAATTTGACCCTTTGGCTCAGACTTCCCTCCTCGGTGCTCCCTCTCCCCTCCCCCCCCCCCCCCCCCCCCCATCATCACTGACAGAGGTTCCTCCTTCACAACCCTCTCTCTGAGATGTCCCTCATCTTCATTTTCAATTAGATGCCAGTGATTTGAACTTTAACCCTACGTCCCCTCTCCCCACACTCCAGCCCAGCCAATCTCACTTTCAGTTCCAACCCCCCCAGCTCTTGTTTTTTTTTTAAATTCCAATTAAGGGGCAGTTTTAGCATAGCCAATCCACCTACCCTGCACATCTTTTGGGTTGTGGGGGTGAGATTCCACACAGATAGTGACCCGGGACCGGGATTGAACCTGGATCCTTGGTGCGGTGAGGCAGCACTGCTAACCATTCCACCACCGTGCTGCCCCCTCCCAGCTATTCCACATCCATTTAACTCCATAGAATCGTAGAAAAGTTACAGCACAGAAGGAGGCCATTTGACCCATCTCATGCCAGCCCGAGGGCACTCTTTTCCCATTTCAATGACCACCCTCCCCCTCCCAACATTTGCTTCAAATCCACTTACATCGGCGTATAATTAATTTGCCACTAATGTTGACCACTTTGTTGAACAAAGTTTGGCTGGTTTAGCTCAGCGGGCTAGACATCTGGTTTGTGATCCAGAACAAGACCAGCATTGCGGGTTCAATTCTCGTACCAGCTTACCCGAACAAGTACTGGAATGTGGCGACTATGAGCTTTTCAGTCACTTCATACTTGTGACAACAAAAGTTTATTACTATTATTAATAGAGAAGTGGATTCTCTGTTTCTTATTCTGGCTTTAGAACCTTGATTCCTCTGACTGCGTAAAACCTCTACTGAAACAGTCATCACAGAGAATATAAATATTGATCTGATCAATATAGATTTTCACTTTCTATTTATTTTTCCGTTGTTAACGAGTTGCTGTAGCTTCAATGGTCAGAACCAATCACAAAGATTCCAAAGTTGCAGTTCCAGTCCCGTTGGTCAACAACAGATTGAAGGTTAATTAGGGCTTTTAAAAAAAAGCTGGTGCACAGCACAAAAAGTCACCTGATCTTGTTCACTTTAAAGAGGGAGAAAAGGCCTGACCTGCTGTTTGCTTTGGTTAATGACATCCTGGAAACCACAGCAGGGGTGGAATTAATTCACACACACAGTAAAAGTGTAGAAACTTTCAACAGCTGCTACACATGAAAGATACTGGGCCTTGGTGTAAAGCTGAGAGACACTGATGCTGCTTTTAAAAGATGGACAGCTGTCGCCAATAGCAACCGGACATCTCAGGAGCACAACATTCTTTCTCACAAAACCCCTAAACCGGTTACGGTTGGGGAGAGTTCCTCTGTTCCGCATTTGTGGGAAAATCATAAATCCGAGTACAAAGAAATCTGTATGCTTCATGACCTCTGGAAGTCCCAGTGAAGTACACTTAAAGAGTAGCCATTACTTGAATGTGGGAAAGCATCTGGCTAATTTGCAATGTGATAATGATCAAATCATCTGTTTGTTTTTGGGGTAATGTTGATTGGCCAGGACATGAGGAGAAGTCCCCTGCCCTTTTTCCAATAATGACCTGGAACCTGACATCCAGCCGAGTGTGCTGTCAGCTTCTGGCTTTGAAGTTTCATCTTATAAATGAGAGTATACTTCTCTATTTCTCTGGACAAAGGCAGGTTGACCCATGACTCCTCCGCAATCTTCACCATGGGTGCAACAAGGTGGCATGTCCCAAATCCAGCCAGAATGGGGAAGCAAACCTCCCCAAAGAATCCAGGTTGCCGCAGTTTTACATACACGTCGTAGCCTGCAGCTCTGGACAGTGATGGCTTCTTTCCATCACGTGGCTGACCTTCCCGACTCAGGCTGGGGGAGACTGAAACAGTGAAGCAGCTCAGGGGTCTCCAGCAGCCAAGTGCAAAACGAGCGGAGCAAAGGAAGACAGGAGTGTGTGTGTCTGTGTCGGGGTGGGGGTGGGGGGGGTGGTGTTAGTCAGGGACATGTCGGGTCGACGGGTGGGTGTTGGGTCAGGTCCGGACATAGGGGTGGAGTGGTGGTTGTTGGGGGCTGGTGTCGAGTTCATTGTGGACATGGATACTGGGGGTTGGGTTATCAGAAGTGTGCCAGTGGGGGGGGGGGGGGGGGGGGGGGGGGGTGTCGGGCTGGGTTGACAGGGGATCAGGTCAGATCCAGTCATTAGGTGGTGGTGGGGAGGGTTCAGGTCTGGACGTGGGGGTGGGGTAGCGGGTGTCAGGTAATGGGGACGGAACAGACGGGTGTGTTGGGCTGGTCCGCACATTAGGGGTGGGATGTGTAGGTTGAGGTGGGTTGCTTCCTTGAGAGGGAGTGGGGTGGTCCCCTGGGGTCTAGGATGGGGGCGGTGGGGGGTGTCCTTGGGGGGCGGGGAGGGTCGGGGATGTGGGGAGTGTCCTGTGCAAGACTGGGTCTTTTTTTAAAAATAGTTAGTGTAGAGTTAGAGGTGCTTTTTTCTCTTCTAATTCTTTCAGAGTGGCAGAACCATCTGAAGTTAGCGATTTAACTTGCTTTGTCAGATCATTCCCAGCTCAGCGCAATCGTCCAAGGGAAATTGGCTCTTCTGGGCAATTTCTAGATAAATTCCTACATGGGACCTTCCAAGAGGGATTCCCCAGTACATCATTTAAGTACCCCCCCCCCCCCCCCCCCCCCCCAATGTGACACTGGAGAGCAAGGAAGTTATGGCCCAGAATTTTAAATAAGTATTGCAGCATGTGCTAGCATTTTCAACACACTTAATGTCCATGAAGCCATCTCTGTCCATTAACATCCTCATTGTTTTCCTTCGTTTCCATTTTGTGTTTTCTCTTCATTGTTCAGTGCTGTGCTCTTGGTGGAAGCGTCTTGTGCAACAGCCATTAAACCAAGGCCGCATATGCCCTCTTAGTGGCTGAGAACGATCCTATAGCACTGCTTTGACGAAGAACAAGTGAGTTTTCTTCATTTGTCCCAGTCAATATTTATCTCTCAACAAAACCCTAAGAGTGGATCGTTGTTGTTTATGGGGGTCTCGCTGAGTTCAAATTGTATTTAACAGTTACGTCATTGTTTTTGGACATCCTGAAGTCATGGAAGATGCTATAAAAATGCAATTTCTCCTTTCCTTCCTTCATTATAAGTGGTGTAAAAATGATTCCAGTGCTGAATATACAATTCAGTTAGACTGTGAGTGGTATGCCCCCACTAGAGGGAGTCATTGTAATAATCTTTCTGTCCACTACTGTACAGCCACCTGTTGCTCTTTTATCTTTATTAATAATAACCACAAGACGCGAGTACGTTCCGTGTACTGGACAAATGACCACACAACCAGTATATTAGTCCAATTATTGCTAATTATTAAACATAGTGGGGGAGAGAGGGGGAGACAGCTAAACTTGAGAAAAGAAAGGCGAACCGTGAGGGGGGGTGGGGGTGGGGGGGGGGGGGGACAAGAGAGGAGAATCAGCGGGATGGGGCGGGGGGCAGGGAAACGGGAGCCGGAAGGAAGGCACGGGATGCCAAAACGTGCATGACATCTCCAGGAGCGGGGAACGAGGAAATTAAAGATGGAGGACGGGAGGGAGCAGCAGAAGCGGAGGCGAGCGGGGGACGGCAGCGAGAACCGTCCGGGAGAAGCAGGCGACAACAGCACACAACACAGCCAAGTATCGCACACTGTAATTATCTCCCCGGCACCCAAATGTATATTTCCCCCCCCCCCCCCCCCAATCCCCGCCACCCCTATCCCACCAACCCCCCCCCCCCCTCCCCCGCAAACAGTCGCATACTTACGTGGTGTAAATAATTCTGCCAGATGCACAGAGCTGCTGCTGTCGAGCTGGTGCACAATACCCCACCAGTTAGTCTATTTCATATTTTATTGTATTTTATGTTGGGGCGTGCCCTTCTCTTCTAAATATGTGTATATATATATATATATGTTTCTTATTCTGTGTACATAACGGTAATTATACCTTGTTCAAAAACCCAATAAAAACATTTATTAAAAAAAAGACAAGGCCTTTGTCTGAATCCCCACGTGTGGCGGCTGGAAATTGTCAGGTTCGTCTAGACGGTGGCTCGTCCTTCAGGTAGCGATCACGCGTGCTTGAACTTGGCTGGTCGATGTGCTGCAATTGGTGGGCCAGAGGCCGGTCCCAAAAGAGACAGAACGTTGGTCATGCAGTTCTTCTTATCCTCCGATCTTTTGCTGTCTTTTGGGGGGTCCCAACCCGGGATCCAATGGATCGATAGGATTTCGATCCCCCTAATCGATTCTGGCCAATTAGGGACGGGTACCTTGATAGCTGGGCGGGTCCTAGTTGTTGTTGTCCAAGGCACGTAGGCACTCCCAAATAAGGTAAATAGGCGCCCCTGAGTATGTTACTGCTGCTATGTTTCAGTCTGTGTCCTATTGTCCTGGAAAAATCGGTGATTGACCTTCAGCAGGTGCAAGTTTCTGTGTAGGTCTGGTTTCCTCTGCACAATACACAGGGGCTGTGTATCGTCTGCGTCCCAGCCTGACCACAATTCCCATTATCCTTTGCAGGTGGTTATTTTAGAAGGCCACATACCAAATTTTTAAAAAGCGCAGTCCATACAAAACTCAAAAAAAGAAATCAACATTACCTCACCTCACCCCTTATATTCGGTAGTTTCAGCATGGCGTCACACCGCCATGACAGAATTGTAGTCCTGTGGTGATTTACAGCCCTGTTTTGTGAGGCTCCAGACCAGGATCACAGGGTTACTGAATTTGCCTTTCTGCTTCCTCTGTCAGGAAGAGTACAGATAACAAATGCTGGGCCCTGGAGAAACCAGTGAGAAAAATGTAGGACGTCTAAAAGGCTAAATCTCTCACACTTCTCAATTAACATACATTTTTCATGGTGGGTAAGACAAGGAGATGTCGAGGACAGGTTTATAATGACAGAAGGTTAAAGTTCAAATCCCATCTTAAGCTGAAATCCACGGCAGATATTTTTCAGCCAGTGCTGTTGGATTGTCGCTAAAGGCCTTGATCAGTAATTAAGGGTTGAGGAGGGGGGGAAAAAAGCCAGAATTTTTGTGCATTGTGCTCAGAAAAGCACAGCAGTACAATTTCTCGTGACAATGTTAGAAAGCAAGTTTTTCCTGAAGGTCTTGCGTATGAAAGCGCTACGGAGTGTAGCACTGAGCCTCACAGGCAAGAAAATTTTAATTTGCCTCCCGTTTATTCTGCGACCCCCCTGCACTTCCTGTTTAAGTTTGTGTCAACCACCCTTGGGTTCAGTGCTATCTGCTACAGATGCTGAGTGTGTGATACAGCTGGGATATAAACTCAGCTGTTTCTCTGTGGATCGTTCTGCTTGCTCTTTTATCAGTTTATTGGCTTGAGCGTCACTTGGTATCACCAACTTCCTGGTTAAGGAGGGGAAATCCAGTGAACGGTCTTTGTCACACTTCACAGGGCAAGATTTGAGTGGAGAGTTCAAAGGCTGTGGTTGATTTCCAGTCACAGGAAAGTCCTGCTATTCCAGAACCAACTCCAGAATAGCCCATGAGAATTTCACAGAATCACAGAAAAATGCAGTGCAGAAAAGGCCATTCGGTCCATTGAATCTGCACCGCCACATAAAAGACACCGATCTTCCAATCCTAATCCCATTTGCCAGCGCTTGGCCCATAGCCTCGAATGTTAAGACGTGCCAAGTGGTACTTTTTAAAGGATGTGAGGCAACCCGCCTCTACCCCCCCGAGGGAGTGCATTCCAGACCGTCACCACCCACTAGGTAAAAAGGTCTTTCCTCAAATCCTTCCTGAACTTTCCACCTCTCACCTTGAACTTGTGTCCCCTTGTAACCGACCCTTCAACTAAGGGGAACAGCTGTTCCCTATCCGCCCTGTCCAGGCCCCTCATAATCTTGTATGCCTCAATCAGTCTTCTCTGCTCCAGCAAAAACAACCCAAGACTATCCAACTTCTTCATAATTTAAATGTTCCATCCCAGGCAACATCCTGGTGAAACGCCTCTGCACCCGATCCAGTACAATCACATCCTTCCTATAATGTGGTGACCATCTGGAGGGCTGGTTTAGCTTAGTGGGCTAGACAGCTGGGTTCAATTCCCGTATCAGTTTACCCAAACAAGTGCCGGAATGTGGTGACTAAGGGCTTTTCACAGTAACTTCATACTTGTGAGAATAAAACATTATTATCTTATTATTATTAGAACTGCACACAGTAATCTCTGGCTTTGTTTGGGCGGGCAAGACCCTGCGGGTAAGGAAGGTAATGCTTGAGCGGAGTCGGGGAGAGGGGAGAGGGCGGGCCGGAGCTGCCAAATTTTAGTAACTATTACTGGGCGGCGAATCTAGCCATGATCAGGAAGTGGGTGGTGGGGGAGGGGTCGGCATGGGAGTGTCTGGAGGCGGCTTCATGCAAGGGCACCAGTTTGGGGGCATTGGTAACTGCGCCTCTGCCCTTTCCGCCAGCACAGTACTCCACCAGCCCCGTGGTGGTGGCGGTCCTGAGAATCTGGGGACAGTGGAGGAGACATTTGGGAGCAGAGGGAGTATCCGTCTGGTCCCCAATCTGTAATAGTCATGGTTTGCCCCGGGAAGTATGGATGGGGGGTTCCGGATATGGCGGACAGCAGGGATTGAGAGGATGGGGGATATGTTTATAGAGGGGAGCTTTCCAAGTATGAGGCCGCTGGGGGAGAAGTTTGGGTTGGCGAGGGGAAACGGATTCAGGTATCTGCAGGTGCGGGACTTCCTACGTAAACAGGTGTCAACCTTCCCGCTCCTACCGCTAAGGGTGATTCAGGACAGGGTAGTTTCCAGAGAGTGGGTAGGAGAAGGGAGCGTCTCGGACATTTACAAGGAACTTATGGGGTCAGAGGAGACGCAGACGAAGGAGCTGAAGCGTAAGTGGGAGGAGGAGCAGGGAGGAGAGATAGAGGATGGTCTATGGGCGGACACGTTGAGTAGAGTCAAAGGGTCCGCAACATGTGCCAAGCTCAGCCTGATACAATTTAAGGTCATTCACCGGGCTCACATGACAGTGGACCGGATGAGCAGATTGTTTGGGGTGGAAGACAGGTGTGCAAAATGTACGGTAGGACCAGCGAACCATGTCCACATGTTCTGGGCATGTCTGAAGCTGAGGGGATTTTAGCAGGGGTTTGCGGATGTCATGTCCAGGGTGTTAAAAACAAGGGTGGTGCTGAGTCCAGAGGTGGCGATTTTCAGGGTGTCGGAAGACCCGTGAATCCAGGAGGAAACGGATACTATTAGCTTGGAGGGACTCAAAGCCCCCGAAGTCAGAGACCTGGCTATAGGATATGGCTAGCTTTCTCTGGAGAAAATGAAGTTCACCGTTAGGTTCGCCCGGAGGTGGCAACTGTTCGTCGACTTCTTTGCGGAAAATTAATCATCAGCAGAAGGTGGGGGTGTTAGTTTGCCTTAGAGTAGGGGGTTAATAAAGGTGGGACCGGACCTGTAAGGCAGGGAGAAGGCTTTTGCACTATGTTTATAGTTTCATGTACATTGTTTATTGTGTTGTATAAAACCAAAAAAAAACCTCAATAAAATGTTTATTAAAAAAAAAGAACTGCACACAGTACTCCAGCTGTGATCTCACCAAAGTTCTATATAATTCCAACATGGCTTCCTTGCTTTTGTAATCTATACCACGATAGATAAAGGCAAGTGCCTTTTTAACCACCCTATTAACCTGCCCTACTGCCTTCAGAGATCTATTTACAAACATGCGAAGATCTCTTTCTTCCTCAGAACTTCCCAGTGTTGTGCCAGTCATTGAACATTTCCTTGTCAAATTGCTCCTTCCAAAGTGCAACACGTTTCAGGATTAAATTCCATTTGCCACTTTTCTGCCAATTTATACATCCCGTCTATATCTTCCTGGAACCCAAGACTCTCAGTCTCACTGTCAATCACTCGGACTATCTTGTGACATCTGCAAACTTACTGACCCTACGCCCCACATCGTCATATTCCAGTATAGGTACAACATTGACATCTATCCGGCAATGTGGAAAATTTCCCAGGTGTGCCCTGTACAGGAAACAGGACAAATCTTACCCAGCCAATTACCGCCCTATCAGTCTACTCTCCATCATCAGCAAAGTGATGGAAGGAGACATCAACAGTGCTATCAAGGAGCACTTACTCGGCAATAACCCGCTCACCTGGTCACCCTTCCCCATTACCAAACCACTCATTCACCAATTCACTCACCCATTCATTCAGTTATTCACTCACCCATCATCCATCTATTCACTCATACATTCACTCATTTATTAATTCACTAACATTCAGGCTGGGCATTTAAACTTACCTTACAGCAGCTAGAGCTGTAAAAAGGGGACGTGTCTCGTCTTACCCTGATTCTATCATAATCCAATGAAGTTTTCTGAGGGATGCTGTGCTCTGCATTTCAGGAAGAAGTCTTACAACACCAGGTTAAAGTCCAACAGGTTTGTTTCGAATCACTAGCTTTCAGAGCACTGCTCCTTCCTCAGGTGAAGGAGCTATGCTCTGAAAGCTAGTGATTTGAAACAATGGACTTTAACCTGGTGTGCTCACCCCAGTCCAACGCTGGCACCTCCACATCATGACTGCATTTCAGGGATGGCATTCCCGTTAGAAATGTGGAGCATCAGGTCGGCCAAATACCTGGATTCAGCGGCACTCTGATGATGATTGCTGTTCCTCAGAAGATCTGAGCCCATACAAAAGAAAATAGAACCAACCCTTTGGTCTCTACACCCAAAAGGCATTAAACATTTCTCTTAATTGGGCATCTACATGATTTATTTGCAAATATATTTGTGAGTGAAGTCATCCAGGATCCCTCAAAAACATTATTTTTCAAAACTTTTTTCATGGGACCCACTTTTACCAACAGGCCGACCTCCATGACACACAATTTTTGCTTACCTTTAATTTGGGTGAGCCTGCTTGGTCCCACGGTCTCACTTGCTTTGTCATTCAATGTTACATTTATGCTAAGGACTTCAGTTAATGATATAAGTCAGGGGTGGGCAAACTACGGCCCACGGGCCGCATGCGGCCCGCCAAAAGTCTTTATGCGGCCCACAAAGTCATTAAAAAAAAAAAAAAAATTTAAATTTTTTTTTAAAAAAATTTTAATTATTTTTTTTTAAGGTTAATGGGGGGGGCTGTTGGGTTACTTACTGGTATAGGGTGGATACGTTGACTTGAGTAGGGTGATCATTGCTCGGCACAACGTCGAGGGCCGAAGGGCCTGTTCTGTGCTGTACTGTTCTATGTTCTATATGAGGCGCCCAGAATCATAACCGGGTGAAGTAATTATTTTACTTAATATACTATGTGGCCCTTTAAAATTGTGAATTTCTGAATGTGGCCCTTGCATGGAAAAGTTTGCCCACCCCTGATATAAGTTCTCGCTCCATTCTTCAAAAGTAATCAAGAGGTTTGTCCTCGAACCCGCCGTGCTTCAAATACTTTTGAAGTTTTGACGGCTTTAAGCTTTCATTTGCTAGTACTTCCCTATATATAACACACATGGGTTTTGCATCCTGATTTGCATGAGCACAACTATCAAAACCATACCTCCAGAAATCATCTTTAGATTTCCCGATTTCAGTATTTTGCCCTTCTGACTTCTATTTACAATCCCCTCTCTATGGCCATTCACATACATATTTCTGGCTGCTACTCAAGACCTGAGCCCATCAAATTCCATCACTCTTTATTTTCTTGGGTCATGTTGGGTCCTTTTCTTTCCCCCGATCTCAGGCTCTTTGCCCGCTCAATCTTTGATCCCAGTCCATCAATATTCTCTCCTTCCCCCACCCACCCACCCCACTAGGGCCATCTGTTTCCTGTTCCTAGTTGTCCTTTGACTCAGTGCTTACCCCTGTCCTGCCATTAACACATTCTGCTCTCTTAATGTGCCACTATCAGCACACTCCTTAGTCATTATCACCACCATTTACAATCCCTTTGTCTTTTACTCCACAGCATCTTTGTCAATCTGCACCTAACGCTGGCCCTCAATCCAGCCCCACTGCTCCACGTCCAGCCCACACACAACAGTAGAAATCCCATCCTATTTCCAATTCTCTCCATAATTGACAAAGAGTCAGCCGGACTCGAAACATTAGCTCCCTTCTCTCTCTGCAGATGCTGTCGGACCTGCTGAGATTGTCCAGTATTTTCTGTTTTTGCATCAATATTCCTTGATCTCTTAAACCAGCTGTCCGAGGCTCGAACTCCAGTTGAAGAAGCACGCCGGTCCTTCCTTCATAACCCCCCCCCCCAAATTAAGATTTATTGGTTTTGTTTTGGTTTTAACAAAGAACAAAGAAAAGTCCAGCACAGGAACAGGCCCTTCGGCCCTCCAAGCCTGCGCCGACCATGCTGCCCGTCTAAACTAAAATCTTCTACACTTCAAAGAACAAAGAAAAGTACAGCACAGGAACAGGAGTACAGCACAGGAACAGGAGTACTGCACAGGAACAGGAGTACTGCACAGGAACAGGTTTTGTTCCAACTCATTCATCAGCACTGAGAAGATGAAACAATTTTAAGTGACTGTATCTTGGCTCCTGTACATGTAAACATTTATTGCATCCACAACAATCCACAGTCAACGCTTTAACTTGATGCGTTTAATGATTTCTGTTGTATAAACACGGATAAGCATGGACTTTTCTTAGCCAGGAATCATGCAATTGCATAACAAGGATGTTAAACTAAAGCTCTCCTTTATCTTAGTAAATGCAGCAAAGAGTGACAGTTTGTAAAAAAATATCAGGGTCAATTGCAGGTGGGGTGGGGTGCAGTGGTTGGGAATAGGAATTTGGGCAAATTAGACAATGCTGCCAGGGACCCCAGTGTTAGTGCCTTGCATTAGGCTAATGCAGGGCTCAAGTACGGGAGTGAAGGCAGTAAATTTAGTCTCTAAGTCGGTTCCAGTGGTGGGGGGCAGGAGAAAACCAAGGACTCCTGCTTGCAGGAGTTCCCAATTCCCTAGGAATCTAAAAGCCTCCCTCCTGCACCATCTTTCCACATTCATCTGCACCATCCTCTTCTTCCTGTACTCTGCAGAAAGAACACCTTTAAGTGCTTACCTTAGCTTCTACTCCCATGAGTTTTGTCAAGTGTCCATAGCCTGAAACAATGCTGAAGATGAGGTCTGAGGGCAGATTTAGGAATAACCTTTGTGCCTTTCCACTCTAGAATATCTTGGCTGCACAGCATTAGATCATGCTTGATTTCAGGGACCAATTCATTTGCCCCCAATACCAAAGCACTCTACTGTTTAAGCAAAACCTCCTTCAATTTGCACCTCTGTTTTTCCAATAGTAGGGAGAATGTTACAATCCATCCTAAAGGATGTGATAACAGGGCAAATAATGGTGATATCAGACAGTGTCAACATGGATTTATGAAAGGGAAATTGCATTTTTGAGGATGTAACAAGCAGAATAGATGAGGGAGAAGTGAATGTAGAACATTTGGATTTTCAGGAGACTTTCAATAAGGTCCCACACAGGAGGTTAGTTAGCAGAATTAGAGCTCCTGGGAGTGAGTGAAATGTACTGCCACGGATTGAGGATTGGTTAAAACAAAGAGTGGGGATAAATGGATCATTCACAGGATGGCAAGCTATGGCTAGCGGGATACCACGAGGATCTTGAGCCCCAGGTATTCACAATCTACATCAATAAATCTAATAGGGGGAGCAAATGTAATGGTCTGAATTCTCCAATTTGAAGACTAAGTGCTGTCACTGGCGTGGGAACAATAGCGTTTTACACCAGAAAAAACGGCACAAAAGCTGCAGCAATCCTCTGTCTGATGGGGGGCTACCAGCCATGCAGCATAAAGCCCCCGGCTTTACCTGTGGATACGGCCAGAGAATTGCCGGGTCTGTGGCCACGCACGCACACAATGGCGGCCTGCAGCAGCTGCGGGATATGGGGATAGTGTGGGAAGATCAGGTTGATGTTTAAGGTCAATCATGATATAAGATTAGAGAAGGATCAAGTGATGAAATGGCCCACTTCTGCTCTTATGGTCCTCTGTTCCTAAGTACAGTTAAGTATTTTGCCTGCTTTACAGGTTTGGCCTTTGTTGGGCAGAATGTTTCCGTGGGCTTTGAGACCCTGCATTGCAGCCAAATGAAGATCCCAAGTCTGCTCTTGGCAGCAAATGATTTTTGTCCTAAATATATCCTGTTTAATTTAAGTGCAGAATCTTGATTGAGAGTTCAATAAATCTTTAAACTGAACTTGTAAATTTCCAGCAACACCCTGCACTTCACAGGAACATTATAAAGTAACATTTGACACCGAGTCACAGAAGGAGATAATAGGTCAACGTGATAGGGATTGTGGGCGTCACTGGTTGGGCCAGTATTTAGTGTCCATCCCTAATTGACCTTGAACTGAGTGGCTTGCTAGGCCATTTTAAGAGTCAACCATTGCTGTGGATCTGGAGTCACATGCAGGCCAGACCAGGTAAGGATGGCAGATTTCCTTCCCAAGAGGACAACAGTGACGGGTTTTTATGACAACGGTTTCATGTTCATCATTAGACTTTTCGTTCCAGAATTTTATTAAATTCAAATTTCACCATCTGCAGTGGTGGGGTTTGCACTCGAGTCCCGGGAACATCGCCCTGGTCCAGTGACAATACAACTACACCATTGCCTTCCACTTATCTGAAAGGAAGAACGAGAGGCAGATGTATGCCAAAGATTGAGCCGCAACAGCTGAAGGCACAGTTGTCAATGGCGGGCGCATTAAAATCTGAGATCATCACGGGATATTAGAATTGGAGGAGGCAGATATCCCGTAGGGTTGTAGGGCTTAAGGAGATTATAGAGAGGGGTGAGGGATGATACTGCACAGGGATCTGAAAGCAAGGATGAGAATTTTAAAATCAGGAACTCGTGTAGTCTGGGTTGTGTTGAATGGCACCTGACAATAGGGCTCTCAGATTTCTGAAGAGTACAATGTCTAACTTGGGCCAGGTATTCAAGTCTAGAGGTAACAAAGACATGGATAAGAGTTCCAAAAGGAAATGAGCTAAGGGGCGAAGTCGAGTGATGTTAGAGGTGGAAATAGCTGGTCTTAGTGATGGTGCAGACATATGGTTGGAGGTTTATCTTGATGTCAAGTGTGATTGGAAGGTTAATTTAGTCTGTTGGCCCTGATACAGTTGCCAGGGAGATTGATAAAGTCGGTGGCTCGGTAACAAGGTTTGTAATATGGGCTTGAAACAGATCTTCCCGACATTGAATCGGAAGAAACCTCTACACTACAGGGTGCCGACAAGCAGTCCGACTATTTTAAATGAAGTGAAGGTAGAGCTGGGTGTTGTTGGTGTACATGTGAAAACTGATGCTGTGTTTCCAAATGAGGTCGTCCAAGGGGCAGAAGGGAACCAAGACTAGATCCAGCCCGATAACATCAAATTCCCCAAATCATGAGATACAACCTGCGTATCATTTGGCAGACTGGAATCGCTTCTTGGGCCAAGCGTGTTTCAACATCAAATTTAATTAAATGTGTTTTAATACTTGGTGCAATAAAGTGCTGTGGATTCAGTTTCAGACCTTTCAACTTGGCATAGAGGTGGGTCTCTGTTGCATAATACAGGTTGGATTTCAGAGGGTCACTCGCCAGAGCCAAATGTAATGTGAGATTCCCGATACACAGTTTACACTCGTGGTATTGCAAGTTTCATTAGCCCTTTGAAAAGTGAGCAGTACATTGCCAGAAGTGACCGACAGTGACAGATGAATCAAGAGAAGCCCTCAGAGAAGCAAAGCCTGCCTCCACTCATCATAGGAGCTTGGTGCAGTCTTGTGCTTCCCGTCAGATGAAGTGTTGCTTTACTTTTTTTTTGATACTTATGCTCAAAGGAATAAGTCAATTCAAGGAAGCTGAAATTCCCTCTCCACCCCCCCCCCCCCAACTCAATTGCAGACTCTGTCATTACTTTTTATAGTGATCTAATAGAATGGTGTAGCTTAGGGATTAAATGGCCTTGTCCTGTTCCTGTGGATGAGAGCTGAGTTGGACATGCATCGCAGGAGTTTAGTTACCGGTGGATTAAGGAATTCAAGACACACCTGCCTGGTATTGCAAAGTGATTCATTTAGCTAATAATGACCAGCAGATATGTGTGTTCAGAAAAACTGTAAGGAACAGAGAGTCCTTACAAGGTTTTACATCTCTGGAACGGAGACGAGCTATTATGTGAAGATCAGATATGAAAAGAATGATATTGTTTAATAATTATGGTGAGAGAGACACAAACAATTGAATGAATTCCTTTGAATGTTACAAAAATGTCAAAAAAAGGTGACGCAATTGTCAGTAAACATTTTAAAAGAATTCATGTTCGACCCTTATCAACATTATAAATTTTGAACGGGGGTTTAGTGCAGTAAGTACATATTCTTAAATGTTATCTTAATAATCATATTTATAAAATGAGTTTTTTTCAGTTCAGACCTAAATGTGGAACAGAGTTTCCTGCTTTAAATCTGTCCCTTATTAACAAAGTCCGGGAGGCACTTGTGTTTCGCCCATATTTGGCACACAGAATGAGGCAGCCACAGATTATCGTTGCTTCTCCAGCTGCATGAACAGGGACTCAGATCATGAATGAACACAGTTATAGATTTATTTGCCTTTAAATACAAAGTGGTACATGATGCAATATTACAATTCGCAGTCACCGAGTTTTAATCATTGGTGACCTTAATCAAGTTCAACTGAAATCCAACAGCCTCCCTCTTTGGATATTTCAAACCAAAAGCGCCAAGTATTTAATCCTAAATAATTACCTAATCTATTGATACAGCTTCCACCGAATGTCCTTCCACATTGCCCAAATACAATAGGCCACTCCCTAATTTGTGCTAGGAGTGCATTCGGAAAACAAACATTCTAAGTCATTATTATACAGTTGTTTATGGGATCTTGCTTTGCGTAAATTGATTGTTGTGCATCCCATGTAACAGCATTAACGACAGTTACAGAGTTAACGTTTCAAGTTCATGTGACCTCCTCAGAGCCAGATAGGGGGAGAAATGCAATTTCCCCCCTCGCTTTAGCTCTGACGAGTCATGTGGAGGGGGGGGGTGGAGGGAGGATTGAATTTTACGTCCATCCTCACCAGCAGGATTGTCCAATCCTGTCAACTACGAACCCCAGCCGCAGGTTTACTTAATCTGAAACATGAATTTGAAATATTAACTCTGTTTCTCTCTCCACAGATGCTGCCGGACCTGCCGAGTTCTTTTGCGGATTTTGTTTTTATTTCAGATTTCCAGCATCTGCAGTATTTTGTTTATTTTAGTGACTATATTTATTTTCCTCATCTGCCCAGGAAGTGGTGAAAGCGGGATCACTGAACGTTTTCAAGGCAAAGGTAGATAGAATCTTGTTAGGCAAGGGAATCAAAGGTCTTGGGGTAGATGGGAATGTGAAACTCGAAAGACAAACAGATTGGCCATGATCCTTATTGAATGGCAGAACAGGCAAGAGGGGCTGAATGGCCTACTCTGATCTTATTTTGCATCTATTCTCGTAAATCGCTTTGGGAAAGACGTTATAGAAATCGGAGTCCGTTCTATAAACCCGAGGTAGCAATGGCGAAGTACCACCAGGGGGCAGTACACACTGCGGAATTCAGGATCCGGTGGAGAATCGAGTGGCGGGCTAAAACTACTTCGGCCCCCCCATTGGTGGCGGCAGTGAGCTACATGCCCTGCTCCAACAGGACGATGCAAATGGGTCATTTGCATCCACCTGTATACGATTAACAGGCTCAAAGCTCAATTTTCCAGGCCTCTGTCATCCTTCAGGCCTCTCAGCCAGGGTTCACGTGGGTGTGGATTGGTGCAGGCATTTTTAAGCGTGGCCTTGACACAGTAGGTCAAGGGGCTAAATATGTACGGTAGCAGTCACCAAAGTCCATCGGTGGGCCCCACCCCCCACAGCTCAAATTCTGTCTCCGCGACCGACTGATCGCCCATGAGAAGCTCCCAACCCAACATCAGAGACCACCCAACCCCACAAACAGACCCCCATCAGACCCCTCATCCCCCCCCAATTAGACCCCCCTGTCAACCATCGGAAACCACCCCCTTGTCAGAGAGCCTTGCCTGAAATTGCAGACAGTGGGCTGAAAAGAAACATTTCATTTTCACTTACACTTCCCAAACACCTGCTGCCTCTGACAAAAGCGTTCAATGCAGCAGCTGTTACAAGTGTCAGAGGCTTCCTTGAAAGCCCAGTCCATTTAAAAAGGCCTAACATCACTTGCTAGCCATTGAAATGCAGTTCTTCCATTCAATTTCGCATAGTAATACATTGCATTAGCCAGTGATAGACTGTTTTATTACTCCAACTGCTTGGTGATTCTTATTCCTTCACGTTTGAATGCATCTCCGTTGCTTTGAGGCTAACTACAATGTTTATGAACACTCTTGCTATGATTGGCAGATCCTCACCTCATCAAAAACAGCTAAGTGCTTTCTGCTGTGAAAAATAGGAAGTCAAAGCACTCATCTGCTTTTGATGTGGTGAGGACCTGTGAATCATAGCAAGAGTGTCTGATGGCAGCCAGCCAGGGGTGCCAGGTGGAAGAGGGTCAGATGGGAGGGCGGGAGGGTCACCGTTTGAGGGGTCTCTTGGGGGTGGCAGGATTTACATTGTAGGGGGATGGAGGGGGCCAGCTGCCGGATCTCAGTTTCGGGCCACCCACTCAAAATGGCCATCATTTTGAGCTGGATGCCTGATACTGGGATTCCGTGCTCCCATCCATGCATAAATGTGCACAGAAGAGAGAATCACTGCTGGGTGATGCTCCTAGCACAGCGGAGGCCAGGAGTGATTCTACTCCAGAGGGAGCACTTAGTCTCCAGAATGGAGAATCCAGCCCCGCATGTCAGAACATCATTGGGGTTTTTCAGTCATTAGCATTGACAGGATGGAAATAGTGAAGTTGTTTTTTTTGATGGGTTAAACCTAGATAGTGGAATTGGGGCCGTGGAGTCTTCTACCAATTTTATATATAAATAATTCTTTACTAATGTGGACCTTATATTACATGAATGAATCTCACAGGTAGAACAGAGAAGACATGCAAACAAATCACCCTCACACATCTCCCAGAACCTGACTTATGTAAATTCTTGACAAGATTCTGGGAGTGGTTCATAAGTTGCTCACCCGATTGGTAATAATGATTGAGAATCGGCGGGGAGGGGGCGGTGAGGTGGCGCGGAATGGCTCAGCTAATTAGCAGAACAGCACAGGATTGTCAGCCATTTCACACTTAGAGCATATCCAGCCTAAAAGCCAGGGTAGGCCCATTCTACAGCCAAAGTATATTCACCCCAGAGCCAGAGTACACCTATCCTTTTTTTAAATAAATTTAGAGCTCCCAATTCATTTTTTACAATTAAGGGGCAATTTAGCATGGCCAATCCACCTACCCTGCACATCTTTGGGTTGTGGGGGCGAAACCCACGCAAACATGAGGAGAATGTGCAAACTCCACATGGACAGTGACCCAGAGCCGGGATCGAACCTGGGACCTCGGCGCCGTGAGGCAGCAATGCTAACCACTGCGCCTCCGTGCTGCCCAAGAGTACACCTATCCTGAATCAGGGGAGCACTCAGTGTACTGGACTGCAAATTAAAAAATCAGATACTGCATGTGCAGACAAGATATTAGATTGATAAGGACAAATAAATCAAGCATTTCTCCCCTTAGGTTTGATGGGATAGACATGGTTTGTAGGCAGCAAATGGAAAGAGAAATCAATTCACATTGGTTGATTCCAACCAGCAATGCCTGGAAATTCAAAAACACAACAATGTATAACACACAGATCGCACTGGCAAGTCTCCATCAATATTCAGTCCAAAATTAGTCAACAATTCAGACTCATGAAATAGTCCCAATATGTGTTGATCTCGAAGAGCGATGGCACATTATATGGAACAATTCCCTACCATTTTCCATTGGATGGGCACAAGTGGGGTTTAATAAGGACAGGATATACTTAGAGAAGCAGCAACTAAAGTGAGCACAATAAACAGACCCAATTTGGATTTTCTTTTTGATCCATTAATAATAATAATCTTTATTGTCACAAGTAGGCTTACTTTAACACTGCAATGAAGTTACTGTGAAATGCCCCTAGTCGCCATACTCTGGCGCTGTTCGGGTACATAGAGGGAGAATTCAGAATGTCCAAATTACATAACAGCACGTCTTTCGGGACTTGTGGGAGGAAACCGGAGCTCCCAAAGGAAACACGCAGACACGGGGAGAACGTGCAGACTCTGCACAGACAGTGACCCGAGCCGGGAGTCGAGCCTGGGACCCTGGAGCTGTGAAGCAACTGTGCTAACCACTGTGCTACCCTGCTGGAAAAGGAAGGAGAGCAGAGTGTGATTATTGAAAAACTCCAGGTGACGTGAAGCTGGAACCTCATTCTGGCGTCGCTTTAGCCTGCAGACTATGCAGTAAATATGTTTTGCGAGTCCAAAACTACAACCTACAGAGGATAATGACAAATAGAGACTCCCTCGAGGTGCCAAGGTAATGAATGAGTTTTTACAGAAAGGAAAGAAAAAAATTTAAGGAACGGACATGATCCAAGTCCTTAAGAGTGACAAACGTTTGAAAAACAGGTACCGGTTCTGTCAGGGGCTGCGTGTGTTTGCAGCTGCGTGTGTTTGCAGAATAAAAAGCGGGTATGTAACATTAACCGTTCTGAATAGCCACCCCTCAAAGGCCATTAACACTTTAATCAATTAAGTCCTTTAAAACAGAGGTAACTAAGCATTTATGAGAAAAGGACTCAAGACAGAATTGGGATGAAAATAAAAGCTTTGAAAACATAACTTAAGAGTACATGTGTGAAATGGAGGAGGTCATTGCTGAGCAATGTAGAGGCTGCAATAGTAAATCAGCATCCTAGAGATGTGCATGATTAGATTGATTAGTTACAGAAAACTTTTACCCTGGTGTTTGTTTTATTCGTAATTAGTCGCTACTCTCAGAAGAGGTCCCTACCTGCCAAACGGGACCTGCTTGGTGGGAGGAGCAACTCATGTGTCTCATGCTGTAAAAAGCCATCGAGTACTTGGAGCATCTTTTACACAACACATTTCGGTGCATTTTTATTGTAAACAAATTACATTTGCTAACAAAATGAATTTACGGGCGCGATTCTCCAGAAAGATTTCTAAGTGTGGTAGCGAGCGGAAACTGCCGCGAGCTTCCCGGCGCTCAGCCCAGCAAGGCCAGCGACACTATTCAATGTTAATTGGCCCGGTTAACGAGGCCTCACGGGCTTCACCCGCAAATGAAGGCTCGCCAGCCAATTCGCTGTGACAGTGCTTGCTTGCCCCCTGCACTAACAAGGCCGAGCAGCACTTAAAAAGCCCTTGCACATCGCAACACTGGACGAACTGACAGAGAAATTTCAGCTAGCTGGGGGGAATGAGCTACGGTACCTGCAGCTCAAAAACTTCCTACGAAAGGAGACAAGGACGTACCCACAACCGCCACGACAGACACTACTGGAAGACCTACTGGACGCAAGTATCCTAGAGAAAGGGAACTGTAGTGACATGTATGACCGACTGGTAGATAGGGACGACACCGTACTGGACGCAACAAGGAGGAAATGGGAGGACGACCTGGGGATGGAGATCGGGTGGGGACTCTGGAGCGAAGCACTGCATAGGGTCAACTCCACCTCCACGTGCGCAAGGCTCAGCCTGACGCAACTAAAAGTGGTACATAGAGCCCACTTAACAAGAACCCGTATGAGTAGGTTCTTCCCGGAGGTGGAAGACAGATGTGAACGGTGCCAAAGAGGCCCGGCCAACCACGCCCACATGTTCTGGTCCTGCCCCAGACTCGTGGAGTACTGGACAGCCTTCTTCGAGGTAATGTCCAAAGTGGTGGGAGTGAGGGTGGAGCCATGCCCGATAGTGGCGGTCTTCGGGGTTTCAGAACAGCCAGATCTATTCCTGGGGAGGAGGGCGGATGCCCTTGCCTTTGCCTCCCTGATCGCCCGCCGTAGAATCCTGTTTGGCTGGCGGTCAGCAGCACCGCCCAGAGCTGCGGACTGGCTGTCCGACCTCTCGGAATCTCTCCAAATGGAGAAAATCAAATTTGCCATCCGAGGGTCGGACGACGGCTTCCACAGAACGTGGGAGCCATTCATGCAACTGTTCCGGGACCTATTTGTGGCCAATGTACAAGAGGAAGAATAGTCGGGGGAAGGTAGCGGGAGGGGGGGGGGGCTACAGGTTCGTTACGGGGGTTCGATGGCTAGCTAAGGCCCAAAACCAAGCTAAATAAACATGTTGAGGGGGGGAGGGGGGGGGGGGGGGGGGCGCAGTTACTACTACGAAGATGCTTACCTGTAAATATGTATGTTAATTTTTGCGTGTTTGTTTTTGTTTGTTTTTTTTTTTTCTCTCTCCTAACAATTTGTAATTTGTTCAATATAAAATACGAAAACTGAATAAAAACATTTATAAAAAAAAAAAAAAAAGCCCTTGCACAACCAACTCCACTCAGTTCGCAGCTGAGTGTGCATTGGGGGGTGGGGGGTGGGGGGGGGGGGGGGAGAAGAGGGGGCATTGTCGGAATACTGAGGCAGTGGTGTCCATTTACACGAGTAACATTAAAAGACCCTCTGGCTCTTTGTTCTGCAAGCGGGCCAACCACTAATCCAATGCCCCATCCCCCCCAGACATGCCCCTTCCCCGCCCACCACACTACACACCCTGCCACAGCTATGTGCCCGGGGCTCGGGCCCATTCCTTGGTGATCGAAGGTTGGCCGCTGCGTCTGTGGTGTTGCCTCCCGCGATATTCAAGCACAGTGTCCATGTATCAACATGTGATTGAGGTGCTAGGCAATAAGCCCCACATGCTACATGGCCCGCCCACTCACGGGGATTCACTTGGGACGTGTGAAGTGCTTACTTAACCACAATTGTCAATTCCCTATTAGCAATAGCCTTCAGCCACAAGGCCAGAGGCCTCCGTGGTCAGTGGGAGTCATGGGTGATTGGTGCAGCAGACAGGCAGAGGTTAGGGTTGCCCCTGGTACGGGAGCACACGGTACAGGGGTTGGCATGGCGGACCCGTGCACGTCTCTCTCTCCACCCCCCCCCCCCCCCAACCGAGTGCAGGGACCCCTCCCCAGCCCCGATTCCTCTGGTCCCCCATGGCGGCCCACCCCCATCTGGGGTTGCACCCCCCCCCCTCCGATTGCCTCCCCAGTCCCCAAGCACAGGGGCAGCAAGCCCAGTGCCCCCATGTTCATGCCTGTGTGCGAAGATGGCCGCTCACCTCCTCGGCTCCCTGCAGCAATCCATCCGGCAGGTTCATATTTTTAAAAGGAGTACTAATCAGCGCCAGCGTGACCACTTGCTAGGGAGGCTGTTGGATATGGGGTGGCTCCTGTTAATTGCATGGAAATAGGGCTCAAGTGGTGACAATTGGTTTCTCACCACGCAATGGAGAGATCCCGATTTCGCCTACAGGAACGTCCAGTTGCATTGCAAACTGTTTGGCGCCTGGCATGGTTCTCCTTTTCCGGCTCTTCCGCTATTGACCGGCCTCGTTTCACCCGAGCAAGAGCACAAGGAGGCCGGGGAATCACGCTCTACGTTTCTTCATGTCGTAGTCACGCCGATTGGAAAAATGCAAATCGCACGTGGCTAGTCAGCAACCTTTGGTGAGTTATGAGAGGAATTCATATAAAACATAATTCACATATTTACCACATTCCACACACCACCCGATTTCCAGGAAGGAGAGAAGGACGGAGTTCCACCTCAATAACAGAATAAAACCACTTCAAACTTCTTGAAAACACACCCCAAACGTTTAATTGGCTTTAAATGTTCATTTTGAACTGGGTAGGTCTCAGAAATGGAATCTGCTGCATGGAGATGAACAACAACAATAACTTGTATTTACTTTGAGCACTTTTAATGTAACCAAACTTCCCAAGACTCTTCACAGGAGCATTATCAAATCTGACACTGGAGCATTGAGGAAATACTGGGAGGGGTGGAAAAGTTTGGTCAAAGAGGTAGGTTTTAGGCAGTGTCTTACGAGAAGTGAGGAGGTTTAGGGACAGAGTTCCAAAGCTAAGAACCCTAGGCAGCTGAATGAAAGCAGGGCCATCAGTGGTGGAGTGATTAACATTGTGATTACACAAGACGCCAGATTTGGAGGAGCACAGGTATGAGGGCTGGAGTAAGCTACAGAAATAGTGAGTGGGCAAAGCTGGGGAGAGATTTGAAAACAAGAAGGACAATTTTAAAACTGAGACTTTGGTAGACGGGGAGCCAGTGTCGGTCAGAGGGCACAGTGGTGACGGGTGAACAGGACATTGTGCGCGTTAGGAGATGGGCAGCATTGCCCCTCTCCCAGCATATCTGAAAACCATCGAGAACGCATATCATGCAGGGGTTATATTGGCATACATCAGGGGGAAAACACCTGGATGGAAAATAGTGTGTATTTATGTGCCCAAGGTACCATTCTGTCCATTTACCTTGTCCAAAAGATAGGGAAGTAAAGTATCAAATTGAGTGCGGAACTTAAAACATACAGATACAAAGCAGATACAGTTAAAAACCCAGAAACAAAGATCATACATTTTCACATTGGCTTCAAAAATCACCAATTGCTTCAGGTAGACACATTCCAACGTCCGGAGGGTATTTAACAGGCAAAAACAGCTTGCACAAAACATGCTACATCCCTAGCAAGGCTACCCCCTGTGTTTTTCAGAGAAATTGCCCAACTTTGTCTTACTGGCTGAATAATGATTAATATACACGAGTTCAAACGTAGAATGGGGAGCACGGAGTGTTGCTGAGATTAAATACTTCATTTTCTACTTTGTCTAGATATCCTACCACATAAGCTAAGATCACAGAGTAAAACTAGCTGACCCCAACACGGGAATCTTTTTATTCTTCATGACAAAAAAAAAACCACTTCAAGGTTTTGGCCTCCAAAATACCTGGATCTTGCAATTGATGTTCAAGTGGTGCTTGAAGTTAAAAGACAAAAATTGAGGGCCTCCATTTAACTTACTTGAAAGTGCAGTTTTTCAAAACTATTATTTATAATATATGATAGACAAAATCATAAGAGGCTCTGAAAAGTTCCTGTTATATACACTGAGGTGAATCCAAATATTAAGGTTGTCTGCGGCTATTGGCTCAATGAATGGAAAACTTACGACTGGTCATTGCCTAAGCTACAAAAAGTGAAGACAATAGTATTAGGTCTTGTATGTCATACAGTCTGCGGCACAAGTTAAGACAATAAGGCACTTCCACAGGCTGAGGAAATCACTCGGCTATTTAGAATCCTGTGATGCCTTCCAACAAGTTTTTTTTTTGTCTTTTGTATTCCATAGTCCACAAGGTCCAAGGCTTGATAATCAAGAATGCCACATTATACTAATATTCCCTGAAAATCTATTTATAAGTCACATGATACTAAGGCACGGTTCATCTTTTAGTCCCAGTTCTTTGCGATTCGAGTCTGATTGGGACGAAATACCGTGACCTCAGGTGAGATTCAGGTTGTGCCACTTGATGACAACTTTCTCTGGATTTGCACTCATATCTTGCCACTGTTCGAAAGCCTCTCCACTGCTGTCCCATCCAATCACCATCTAAAAATAAAAAGCACTTGGGTCACAGTCAAACATGGGCAACACACATGGTTAAACTGGTCCTTCTGCCTCTGCTAAACTGGAATGCCATCACCAAAATGCATCCGTTCTTATTACACTATTCCTGGATTTGCCGGCTGTAGTTCCCCCGCACATGTTTTTATTTTGAGAAAAGAAAAAGCATTTGAAATTTTTTTTTTTGAATGGATCAGATGGACTCAGTGTTAAGGATTGACTGAAGTCAATGTGGGGAGATGGGGTATTGCTTTTGGTAATCCAGACATTCAAAATAATTCTCTTGGGACACGTGTTCAACTCACAACATGGCAGTTGGTGGAATTCAGATGCAATTAATTAATAATTTAACTCATTGATTATAAAAAATATCAGGCAGTATTTGGCCAATTGTCACTTTTGGCACAAAAACAGTTGCGAATCCCGCTTGGCCTGGCGGTGCGATACAGACCGCAATTTTTAGGTTTTTTTGAAAGGCGCAAAGAATGTGATTCACCTGCCCCGAGGGTGAGTTCAGGAAAGGGGGCTGCATTTAAACAGCCAGGAGGACGGCAGCGAAGAAGCCTGCTCCTCACTTCACAGAGGGGCCCTCACCCATTTTATTGATGCTGTAGAGGAGAGAAAGGGAACAGGCTACCTTCAGGCTGGCAGGAGATCCTCCAGCAAGAGCTGCCTGCTGGACGGTGGCAGCGCTAGTCAGTGCCCGCACCCTCCACAAGAGGACAGGGGTGCAATGCTCCAAAATAATGAATGACCTACCCCGTTCTGCCAAGGTAAATGCTACCTGCATCTTCTCTGCACTGCACCTTGTCGTCACCCTTCAGAATGTAACCTCAACCCCACATGTTCGTGCACTTCAATGAGATGAACCGTGTTGCGTTATTAGTGAGGGCCTGGGAAGTTCGTAATTTAAAGTTCGAACTCACCTCCTAGGGAGTGAGAGAATCATCCACCCATCTTCCCACCTGTTACATAGATGGGCTTTGAGGCATATCTGTGATGTTTCAGATAATACCTCCCCCCCCCCCCCCCCCCCCCCCCCCCCCCCCACATCCCACACCAACCGCCCCACTATAACCTGTTTTTTGTGGTTAAAATTCCCTCCCACATTTTAATTGTCTCTCCAGGTCTGATCTGAAGGCAGATCCAAGTCCCTCATTCTTTCCACCCCCATTGTATAAGTCCCTCTCCTGTACGTGCAGATCTGTTCCAAAGGCGACAATGTGATTGATGCACACATGGCTTAGCCGTTTCCCTCCAGAGCTGGCTAGAGGGCCTAAAGTAATATTCTCCCACCCCCCTCGTCTCCAAATCTTCCGAGTCCTCCAAAATTATGCAAGAGTGAGGGGAGAAGATTGACAACTCCAGACACCTCCTCCAGATGATAACCACCACCCACCCCGCCCACACACCTCCCAGCCTCACATCCCCTATCTCCCCAAATGTCCCTTTTCATGGACTTTCCAATTGCCATTCCAACACCAAAGTGAGAGGCTAACACATCAGGACCATCTTGCTCACTCCAGTCCTTACAAACATCAATAGATCCCCCTCCACACGTTGCATCCCTCACATCCAAACCTGTTAATAATAAACTGCTCTTAAATCAGCCCTTCCCAGCCCTGACATCTTGGGCTGGATTCTCCGTTTGGGAAACTAAGTGCCGGTGCCAGCGGAGCATGTGTGGTCTTTCACCGCCGAAAAATTGGCGTGAAACCCTCACCGATTCCAGCACCGGTTAGGTGCCAGCACCCACACCGACTGAAACCCCTGCCTCCCACGCCGAAAACGGCTGGAGAATGGCCGGGTCCCAGGCCGCGTATGCGCAAGGCTGACGACCTGCACCGGTCATGCCATACAACGTGGCGCCGGCGATGCATCACCCCCAACCTGCCAGCCGCGAGCCCACACCCTGCCCCCCCCCCAGATCCAGGCCGAGTATGGCGCTGCTGGATACAGTTTGCAGCCATCACGCCGGGTTCCCGCAGGGTTGGGACCACACGTGGCCCATACTGTCGGAAACTTGGCCCACCGGGCGGTGCATCATGGGTGGGCTGGCCGATGACGCGCCGCCGTTAAAACAACGCGCGCTGCGCGTCACGGTGACCACTGTTTGGAGGGGACGCCGCCGGCCCCGATTTCGGCACAGAAATCCATTCTCCACCCTATCGGCGAACACAATTTTGGCAGCGGCTACAGAGAATCCCGCCCCTCACCTCTCAATTCTTTGAGCAAAGCAAACAAGCAGGAGAGTTTTCAAGATTTCTTACAATTGCTGGTTTAATTTACTTCTGCCTGCAGCACTCTTTTTTTTTAATCAGTTACCTGTCAGTATTCTGATGGCTGCCAAAAGGACACATTCCTTGAGTAACAAAGGCTTTACTGGTAATCATTCTATAATCAAGTGCCTGAAATGTACCATGAAGTGAGCACTCCCCAGACAGAAAAATAATCAAACAAGCCTGACCAAGGAGCATGCAAACTTCAGAAATGTTCAATCTTACCAGTGACAACTGGTAAATTAGTCAGTTAGCAATCAGTACTGAGAGGAGAATGGGGAACTCTCAGAGGGTATTGAGCTTTTGGAGCTGAAAAGACGGTCGAAGCAAAAGTCTTTGAATATTTTTAAGGTAGAGGCGGATAAATTGTTGGTAAAAAAATGGGTGATGGGTTATCGGGGTTAGGAGGGATGCAGATTAGAGGCTACTGTCAGAGCACGCTTGATCTTATTAAACAGCGGTGCAGGCTTGAGGGGCTGAATGGCCTACTCCCGCTCCTTCTTTGTATGTTCATATCTTCAATACAATACACTTGACCACGGACACTCCACTCACTGAAAGTTGCAGTAATTAGGAATCTGAAAACTCGACAGACAATCTGGGACCTGGGTAAACAGGACAGGCAACAGTACATTCCTTTACCAGAGTGAAGAATCCTTATGGCAGAATGTGAACCAGGAAGTTAGAAAATTTAATTCAATGCCAAATCTTGTAGCAAACACAAAAGAGGGATTTTTTTTTAATGGGATTAACAGGAAGAGATATAAAAGAGAGAGAAAGAAAGAAGTTAAGCAAATTACTTCATAAATTAAAAAAAAGTCTCCCAACAATAATTGAAATCTGCCAGAAAGAGTTGTAACAGTTAATTTCTGGTGCCAGAGAGGTAGTTTGGCAGTAATTAAGGCTTTGCACGCTGATAAAATGCACTGAGGCTAGAATGGACAAGCTCTGATCTTTCCTGGTGTGTTTAGTGGGAATCTACCAGGCCAAGTATCATTTACACTATTCTGTGGATCTCAATGTAGAGTCTCTCAGTGAGGTACTGGTGTAGTGAAGATTTTGGAGAAGCAGGTCCCCTGGTTTCTGCATTTGACTTGTTTGTGCGTGTTCATCCATTTATAAGGCACTGACAACCTCAATGTTATTTCTGTTGCAAAATCCTTGTCCCATCTCCTTGTATGGTGGCTGTGAAGGATCTTGGGACATTTTACCATGCTTATTTATTTTTGCATTCATTTCTTCATGGATGTGGGTGTCATTGGCTGAGCCAGCATGTTTTGTCCATCCCTAATTGACCTTGAACTGAGTGACTTGCTAGGCCATATTAGGGGACAGTTAAGAGTCAGCCACATTGCTGTGGGTCTGAAGTCACATGTAGGCCAGACCAGGTAAGGACGGCAGATTCCTTCCCTTAAGGGTGAATCAGACAGGTCTTTATGACAATCGACAACAGTTGTCATGGTCACCACTACTGAGACTAGCCCTATCTCCCAGATTTTGTGAACTGAATTCAAATTCCACCAACTGCCGTGGAAAGGGAAGGAAAAATATCTTAAATTCAGCCAGCAAAAATGATATGGTTGACATTTGGAATCTTCCACTGAATCAGAAGTTTACCTAGAGGGCAGTAATGGATAGTCAGCTATATAGTCAAGAACTACCTAGTTAACTGAAGCTGCAATAAAAGGCAGCTTTGTTGTTAAATAAATAACCAGAGAGAAACCTAAAACATCAAGCATCAAGATGTCATCAGTGCCTAAAGGGTATAAATCTTGGGCAGTGCAATATAAAGCAAACATTTAGGACACTTGTCGAATTTGAACTGATTCCAAAGAGGTCAAGGTGACTCACCAATAGTGATTTCCCCATTCTTTACAATTAATTCTGACAGCCTAACCTGTCTTCAATGGAAGATGTAATTAAAGATTTAAATCAGATACTACCAGCCAAAGATCGTAAGATCCAAATTAAAGGAGTTCCTTTCTCGTTGTCTATTGAGGGATTGATCTGTTTGTGTGCAGGAAACAAGGGTGGGGTTCTGCGTTTTGCCAACATGCTAACCTTAATTCAAACCCTGCAGGGGAAAAATAATAGCAACGAATGACGACAGTTTGGAACAAATCTTTAGGTTCTACATATAGTAGGAGAGTCATTGAGATGTTTTCTTCTGGAAAGAACTCTTTGGTTTGGAGAACGTCTGCAAAAATACTCACCTGAGTTTAGTTGTACATGATGGACTGACATGGGGCAGGTTGATAAGACAATGGAGCGTTGTTCAGACATTTTAAAATAGAAAATGGCTTCCGCGGCCCGCCCAGCATCGTTGGTGAGGATGGAACCCCTCCAGCGAGAAGATTGCGACTATAGCTGTAACCAGCTAGGGCCTCAGAGACTGCCTGGAATGCTGGGCCCAAGGTCTGTCACTGGGATACTGCTGCTTCCAGGCGGGAAAATTCCAGTTGACCTCAACCAAAAATAAACCCTTAATTAATTGAACGATAGCTGAAAAGAACTGAAAACGTTACCCTTTACTTCCAGAAGGCCCCAGCTCTTGGCATTCTGATGAAACTAACTGTACCCATAGGTTGCAAATCTAGCATATCGCAACGGTACACCAACTGCAGCTGGACTCTGAGGAACTGATTCAGTTCAGTATTTCTGGGCAATGTCTGACAAAAATGGATGCCAGCCAGCTCATATCATACACATCACGGCAGCACGGTGGCGCAGTGGGTAGCACAGCAGCCTCACGGCACCGAGGTCCCAGGTTCCATCCTGGCTCTGGGTCACTGTGTGGAGTTTGCATATTCTCCCCGTGTTTGTGTGGGTTCCGCCCCCATAATCCAAAAGATAGATGCAGGGTAGATGGATTGGCCACACTAAATTGCCCCTTAATTGGAAAAATGAATTGGATACTCTAAATTTATTTTCAAAAAATACTACACATTACAACATTCATAGCAATTGACCGTCCGTTCTTACCCATTCCTTACATTCATATTATCCTCATTTTAGTTGGAAATGTGGGTTGACAGGAATATCTATCTCCTCCTTCAGGACCCCAAACAATAAACAAAGGCGTGGTTTGGTTAAAATGTCAGTAAGGCCCCAGTTAAAGCGTGTGTTGCTGACTCGCTATCCGAAAACAAGTTTGTAACAGAGGCTGAAAATGTTTATCACATTTTCCACTTCATAAATATCCCCAAATGTACTGAATGAGCCAACGTTACCTGCCCCAGGAGGTGTTTCCGTCTTACTGAGCTCCTGCTGTAGAGTTTCACGTTGAAGCTGATTCTCTGGAGATGGAGACGATTTTGAACAACCGGGAACAGAAACGTCTCTCCCCATTTCACCTGACCATTCACAGCTTTCAGAAGACGAGTCTTCTTCTTGTCAAACAGCCCATCGGTACTTTCCATCATTATCTTCACATAGAAATCTAAATAGTGGTGGTGGTGGAAAAACGCACACTTTAGACGTGCAACAGAAAGAATTTAGCCAGTCCGAGCTCCTTGTATTTGTCACAATTCCCAGGAAACATTTTGAGTGTACTCCCAGAACATCCCAAATGCAGGAAGAACTCAATTGCACATGAAAATAGACTCTTGTGGAAAAATTGCTGTCTCCCTAGTCCAGAGGTAAATCCCGCCCAATAATTTGGTTCCACACGTCCCTTGAATTCCATCCTGTAAATCTACGTGTTTCATCAATACTCTTGCCTATTGAAGATCAGTGTTGGGAATCCGAAGATCAAATTACCTGCAAACATCAAAATGGGGCAGATTCCTGGGACACCCTTGGGTGAGTTATGAACAAATCTGTTTGAAACAGTTACTAGGCCCCAACAAAGCATTTCATTCCTAGTCATATGATGGCTGCCAACTTGGTTAGTCCACACTCATGTGTCATGTGTCATGTGCTGTTCTTGTCAGTATATCACAAAAAAGGTATTGATGCATTGGAGAGGTTGCAGAGAAGATTTACGTGGATGATATTAGAAATCCAGGGGTTTTTTTTTTAAAGAAAGGATTGACATGTTGGGCCGACCCCTCCCATCTGGGACCACGTCCTGTGGTGTGAGCGTAGAGGCTGGCAGCAAACTACGCTGTATCTTCCGGCCCCGACCTCATTAATGATGCCCCCGGGGCTGAGCACCGTATTCCGTGGGGGGTGAGCATGGGTCCTGCCAGCATATCAGGGTGCCAAATTGATGCCCAACATCATTGACCCACCGTTGAGGAAAGAAGAGGGACCTCCTGAAAAAGAAGATGGATCCCCAGGAACACTCTGAGGCTGGAAGATGGATCTCTTTGATGACATAGAATCTGGAAGATCCACCTGTAGCTGCTCCCCCCCACCCACTGCATGTAGTGGTCCAGGGTCCAGATTGTCTGGCGGCCTCCATCCCGAACTCCGGAGGCAGACCCGGGCATTGCTCAGGTGAGTTCCGACTCCCGCACACCACGTTGTCCCAGATGTTTTCTGGACTGTGTGTGTCTTTCTGCTGGCATCGCAGAGAATCGGGCGTGGGTGGAAGATTCTTGTTGGGCATTCATCTGCATCCCATTAGTGGGACGCAAACTAGTTTCCTGCCCACCGCCAGCGGGTTTCCTGATCCGCCATAGCAGGCATCAGCGGAAGATCCCGCAGGAAATGCAGGCCGGCGTAAAACTGATTGTTGGACCCCCATCGAATTCTCCCCATCCTGACCACCATTGAACCTGTTTGTGGGGCCATGGGAGAATTCCGCCATTGTCTCGACTGAGGGGCGACCTAACAGAGCTTTTTTTAAATTATGACAGGTTTTAACAGTGGATACGGAGGTAATGGGCCGGAATTTCTTGGACGAGTGGCAAGTTCGAGTCAGGAAACATTCACTATTGGCAGGCTTCAGGGGCCGTGTTTTTAAAATGGAGATTGGGGGGGGGGGGGGGGGGGGGGGAGAAAAACTTCTAACAAATGACTTGAGCTCTTACTCAAAACTCACTTGATACAGAAAAAAAAACCTCCCACTTACCTGAGGGCCACTACAACCTTAGTGGCAGCCCACTCTTCGTTAAGTCTTATGTGTCATGCTGCCATAATGTAAATGTAGGCCCAATAGAATAGAATAGAATAGAATAATCGCTTATTTTCACAAGTAGGCTTCAATGAAGTTACTGTGAAAAGCCCCTAGTCGCCACATTCTGGCGCCTGTTCGGGGGAGGCTGGTACGGGAATTGAACCGCGCTGCTGGCATTGTTCTGCATTACAAGTCAGCTATTTAGCCCACTGTGCTAAACCATCCCTTAATATCAGGTTTCACTTGGGCCTCAGCGAGTCACAGGGATTGTGACCTGTCCTCCATCACAGGATCAAAGACGTCCAAATTTCCACACCATCTCCCTCATCCCACCAAACCCCCCCCCCCCCGGTGCATTTTAACCTTAATTGCTCGGAAAGTTTACAATATCAGCATTGAACAGTTTCATGACTTGAGCAAACAAATGTCGACATTAACACCTACTTAATGCCAGAGGTGTGAAGGAATTTGGCACGTTCTGTACTTCCAGGATTTGTAGCTGGATCCGATTGCTGACAGCTTGAAAACACGTTCCTAATCGTAGAATCGCATGACAGCTCTGGGTGAAAGAAAATATTACACTTCGGCAGTCAATCCGGGAAGATTGTGAAAACAAATAAAGGAAACAAAAACCAACGTTACAATTCAGTTCCCGCTCTCTATTTTACACAAGGGTCTTGAAAAGATTCACAAAGTGGGTTTTGAAAAATCAGAAACTTAAAAGATTAAACCGACTTTTCCAACATGCTTCTATGACCCACAACAAAGTCAAGATTGAACTGATGCCGTCAGATAATTGTTTTAAAACATTATCAATCTGGACAGCACGGTAGCACAATGGTTAGCACAATTGCTTCACAGCTCCAGTGTCCCAGGTTCAATTCCCGGCTTGGGTCACTGTGTGGAGTCTGCATGTTCTCCCCGTGTCTGCGTGGGTTTCCTCCGGGTGCTCCGGTTTCCTCCCACAGTCCAAAGATGTGTAGGTTAGGTGGATTGGCCATGAAAAATTGCCTTTAGTGTCCAAAAAAAGTTTAGGTGGGGTTACTGGGTTACGGGTGTGGGCTTAAGTGAGGTGGTAATTCCAAGTGCCGGTGCAGACTTGATGGGCCGAATGGCCTCCTTCTGCACTGTAAATTCTATGATTGATTGGAGCACCTCCATTGTGCTTCAAGTGTGAATTTTAAGTGACTCGTTCAGGCTTTGTATTGGGACAGAGAAATAGTGACTGTGTTGCGCCCAGTGGGACTCCGGGCACAACTGGTGGATCACGTGACAGCATCAAATCAGACTCCCTGCTGGGTGCAAAACCTCGCATGAGTCACCCAACTCACTCCACCCAGCCCTTGCTGAGCATGATCCAGATCAACAGATTTAAATGAGCCATTAAGGCTCTTTTAAATACCTGGATGCCACATTCACCAGGCGCCTGGGAGTCAACGGCCCCGCCTGCGAGATCTCGCCAGGACGCCATTTAATACTGGTTTCACAAATATGGACCAGGCCGAACGACACCTCGGCAAGCTGCAATGGATTAAAGTGTGGGCTCGGCGGGGAGGAAAACCCCGAGGTCCAAAAAAATCGGTAAGGTGCCAGCGAATATGCGGGGTGAATCTCGGTGCTACGGCCACCGAGAGACAACCCGCCAAATACGCCCAAAAGCGGACTTTAATCTTTTCCCGCTGAATCTGCGCCCACAGTGTTTTGACCTCAGCTGCTTCCTGTGGTGGCAAATTCCACAGGCCGCCCACTCCTGGCGGCTTGTACAAATGAAAATAGCAGCACAACTTTAATTTACTCGCCGGAAACCAAGCCCTGCATGCTCCAAGGCAAAGTGCATTAATTGTTCATCTGCTTTTTTAAAATGAGCTTCCTGGGAGCACTTGAGAATTGGGTTGACACGTCAGCAGCAGAAAATGAAACGCTTCTAAACAGCAGTAAGTTCAAGAGCAGGCTCACAAATGCCAGTTTAAAAGGCAAATATAAAAATACCTTCTCACTGGGCCAACCGGTTTTTTAGGTATGAAGCCCAAATGCTAGAACACTAAAAATACCAAAGTAAAGGAGCTCACCTACTGCAATACTGGGAACATGATTGCGGAAGCAAATATTACAATATTACACACAAAAAATGAATTCAGACACTTGACTGGTTTTCGCTGTTCCTCTATCTTCTCCTTTCCATAGGATCACTACAGGGCAGAAGGAGGCCATTCGGCCTATCGGGTCTGCACCGACCCTCTGAAAGAGCTCTCATGGAATCATAGAATTTACAGCGCAGAAGGAGGCCATTCGGCCCATCGAGTCTGCACCGACCCTCCGAAAGAGCACCCCACTTAAGCTCACACTTCCAACCTATCCTCGTAACCCAGTAACCTGGACACTAAGGGCAATTTATCATGGCCAATCCACCTAAATCTTTGGACTAGATATGTAATATCCTATATTACATCTTCCCTAAACTATGCTCCCGATTTATCGTAATCTCATTCTCTGTCCTTTGTGGTAACATTAAGCCCCCCCCCCCCCCCCCCTCCCGCCAAAGAGCGGGGCCACTGTTGCGAGATTCAACAGGCCAGCAACAAATCCACTGACCGGGCAATCCTGATGGAGGGTGGGACAAATCCCGCCCACAGTGGGGTTTTCCACCTGTCTAATCAAGTGACAAATACTTGAAGAAGAGCAAAAACTTTATAATGTGCTTTAAAGAGCTCCCAATGGGAAAATAAACCGATTCAGAAGGAAGAATGTGTGGTGCACACTGGAGTAAGAACTCGGAGACTTGGCTGAAACAGGACGGAGACGGTTTGGAATAAAAACAGGAAATGCTGGAATTACTCGGCAGCTCTGGCAGCATCTGTGATATGAGAAATAGGGTTAATGTTCGGATGGAAGGTTGTTAACTCTGCCAGACCTGCTGATATTTCTGGCATTTTCCCTTTTTATTTTAGTATTTCTCTTTCAGAGACTATTTGGTCCTGGCTTTGAACACCATGGGTGCGATTCTCCGGCCTCGTTGCACTCTCGCTCAAGCCTCAAGCCATGAACCTGACAGAAGGGCATCTGCGGGAGCTGAGGAGGTGAGTAGCCATCCTTGCTCACAGGCAGTGAGCCTGGGGGCACTGGGGTGGCCATCCCAGTGGTCGGTGAGGGGTGAGGAACCCCAGCTGGGGTTGTGGGACCGTCCACTGGGGTGGGCCGCCATGGGAGGCTGCGGGGAAAGTGCTAGGGGGAAGGTGTTTGAGGGCAACCGGGGGGAATCCGCTCACGGCACCACTGCACCAACCCCTGGATCGTGTGTACCCTACACGTCTGCCCCACTGACTACCCGTAATCCCCAATGACTGCCGAGGCCTCTGGCTGCGCAGCTGTAGGCTATTCTTAATAGGGAATTGGCAATTGTGGCTAGGTGAGCACTTCACACAACCCAAGTGGATTCCCATGGGTGGGCGGACCATGTGGCATGTGGGGGTCATTGCCTAGCATCCCAGTGACACCCTGATGGCTGGACACTGTGCCTGAACACTGTGCGAGGCAACACCAGGTACAGAACATCCAAACACCCAGGACATGGGACACAGCTCCGGGGACATGTCCACGACGGAGGACGGGGGAGCCTCACTGGTGGGGGGGGGGGGGGGGGGGGGGGGGGGGGGGTGACTGGAGAGATGAACAAAGGGTCCAGGGTCCGGAGGTCAGCCGCATTGTGGAAGAAAGTGACAGAGGCGTCATAATAATAGTGCAAAAAAGTGTTTGATGTGTTGTACAATACCCCACTCCCGATGGTGCTGCACCCCCCTCACTCCCACTCCCCACCCTATACCTACCCCCACCCCTCCCCCAGTGCCCTCAGTGATCCTCAACGTGATTGGCCCTCCTAACTCTACATCTTGGTGTTTCCCCAGGATGCACAGCTCCCTACCTCGTCCCACGTCCTTCGATGTCCCTGACGGGCATCCTCTGGGGACTCTGGAACTGGAAGGCGCCGGCTCCTTTGTCGGCGGCACATGTACAGCCGTACCGCACTGTGCCGTGACACGGCCTCATCAGAGGGGTGGAACTCGGGGGAGGTGGTGCCCACCATTGCCACTCATTGGGACGAGTCTGGGTTGGCAGTCTGCACCCCCTCCTCCTGGACGGTGCCCATAGGACCCTGGGTTCACCTTGGGATAGAGGGGCAGCTGGGCGAGGATGATAGTTGTGTCGCGACTATAATGGTGGCAGCCACGGAGCTCTCCTCCAAGGTGTTCTCCTCGGAGGCAGGGGATGGGGGGGCCGCCCAGGATGGGCCGGCACCTTCAGCTGGAGGACCTGCGGGAAAATGGACACATCCCAACGTTCATAAGATCACCATTACGGGAGACACACCAGGTAAAACCCCGATACATGATCAGCACAAAGCCAGCAGATCCAGAAGTAGCAGCAACAATGTCCTCACCTGGGACTTTGAGGGTGAAGTAATATCAAGCCAGACGTTGGATTCCACATCGCTTAACTCTCTAAGTGACATTGAACATTCACCAATAACTCTCTTCCGTGGACTCTGAGTCACAATGTTGATAACAAGGCCATGCGTTTGGAGAATAGGCAGTTTGATGTTAAACACATAAGTCTCCAAGAACACCAAATTCTAGGGAAAAAAAGAGAGAAAACAGGGAGTCAATCTTCTGGCCAACAGACTGTGAAAGCTGCTAATCAAGTATTGTGGGATTGGTAACATTGCCATACACAGACAAGGGGCGGGATTCTCCCCTACCCGGCTGGGCGGGGGGTCCCGGCGTAGTGGAGTGGCACCAACCACTCCGGCGTCAGGCCTCCCCAAAGGTGCGGAATTCTCCGCATCTTCAGGGGCCAAGCCCTCACATTGAGGGGCTAGGCCTGCGCCGGAGCGGTTGGCACCACGCCGACTGGCGCCCAAACCGGCTCCAGCGGCCTTTGCCACCCGCCGCCCAGCGTTGGGGCTGGCCGAAAGGCCTTCGCTGGTTCGCGCATGCGCCGGTGCGGCAGCTGCCGCTGATGTCACCACCGGCGTATGCGCGCTGGGGGATTCTCTTCCGCCTCCGCCATGGTGGAGGCCGTGGAAGAAAAAGAGTGCCCCCACGGCACTGGCCCGCCCGCCGATGGGTGGGCACCGATCGTGGGCCTGGCCACCGTGGGGGCACCCCCCAGGGTCCGATCGCCCCGCGCGCTCCCCCCAGGACCCCGGGGGCCCGCTCGCGCCGCCGATCCCACCGCCACCAGAGGTGGTTCAAACCACGGCAGCGGGAGAGGCCTCCCAGCGGCGGGACTTCGGCCCATCGCGGGCCGGAGAATCGCCGCAGGGGGCACGCCGATCGGCGCGGCGTGATTCCCGCCGCCACTTCCCGGATGGCAGAGAATTTCTGCCACGGTGGGGACGGGATTATTGGAGGCCCCGGGTGATTCTCCGACCCTGCGGGGGTCGGAGAATTTCGCCCCTGGTCAGTCCTTGATATTAACTACACCGCTCTAGCTACTGTACTGAATTCTTTCCCAACCATGATGGCTTCTCCTCCCTTCTCTGCCATGATGGCTTATCTCACAACCACTCCCCTCCACCCCCGCACACCATGCCTTTATCTCTTGCTGCCTCCCACCCTCTTTGCATCTTATTCCCCTCTTAAACTCGATCTCTCAGGTCTTCCCTTTCGTTCTGGCCTCCGCCCCCCAGTTGTTGATATTTTGCTCCCTCTCTATTCTCGGAATGTCGGTGGGCTGTCCGCAGGTATCCCTGGCCAAGGCCCCCTGCCTCTGATTTTCCTTCCTGGATGCCTGTCCTCGATTTGGCCAGGTTGCCAGGTGGGAAACAGCAGGAAGAAAATTATAATCAGTTGTTAAGTTCCTCTGCGTCCCTAACCCCACCCCACAAATCTTGGGGCTCACAAGAGTCTTATAAGGGGATGTGATTTTGAGAGTTAAATATTCAGAATGGGGCAGATTTTGAATTTCCCGAACAACTCAATGCTTTACCTGAGTGCTCAAATCTAAGTGACTATTATGGCCATCCCAGAAGGTGCATTATATTAATGATAAAAACACAAACAGAGCAACACTCGCGTTATAATCAGCACACTTGGTAGGGCCATGACTGGAACCTTGAGTCAAGTGAATCTTACTTCCTACAGAAGAACACATCCACATAATACAATGCATGGGACCTTACGGCCGTTCCCATGGCAGGTTCTTCCGATCCCGCTGATGGTAACCCCTCCCCCCCAGCCTCCTCCCCTGCCACAGGTTCGCTGGTGGCAGAGGGCGTGAACAATGGGAAACACTATTGACAGTGAAGGGACAGGAAGATCCCACCGTTGCAAACACACCGCAGGTATAGGTTGTGGAATATTTTTGGGTGTTCTGAGGGAATGATGAGAAACTATGAAAGTGAATGTTACAATTCAGCAAAAACTGTGCAGTAGTTCTTTATCAGGAATCCGAGTAAGGTCAACCGCTCTGGCAAGCTATTAGGGAGTAGGTCACGAAAACCCATGTAATTAAGGCACAAGTCATTTACTTTGAACAAATACCACTTGTTGAGATAATTGTCTGTACCAGCTTAACGATGGCTCAGTGCAGATTAATATTTTACTCTACATAAAGTACCCAGAATGTTGCCGCACAGACAGGGTGTAGATTGATCCCTCAATACCAACCATACAACAGCACTCTACCAAGCTCAAAACTCTACAAGCAAAGAGTGTTCATAATTGCACTAAGTTCAGTAAATCCCTCA
The DNA here is from genome assembly GCF_902713615.1 of Scyliorhinus canicula. NCBI lineage: Eukaryota > Metazoa > Chordata > Chondrichthyes > Carcharhiniformes > Scyliorhinidae > Scyliorhinus > Scyliorhinus canicula. Next base: position 19,305,838 of record NC_052147.1, read on the forward strand.
TGCGGCCTACCTAATTTCAGAATGCCCAGAGCAATCGAGGCAACTCAAAAGTTGGACTAAATTCAAGGCCGCAAATTGTAAGATGGACAGGTTCAGGTGTAGCCCTATTCCTTACATAGTTCGGGTCCTTAGTGAAGTACGTAACCGATGCTTAGATATATTGGATTATAAACAATTTGGCAATTTAAGAGTTAGAGTGTGTTTGACTGCAGCAGTCATGTTATTGAAATAATCTGGTTTTGCAAGACCAGAAAGCTTTTAACAGCCAGAAGTGAAATTGTCCAGAGTAAAAGGCCTCGGCTAGTGCACTGTTCTTTGACTAAGGGGGAGTCCCTGGGGAGTTAATGTGTTTTCAGCCGGGGGGTGTTCATTTGTTTTCAGCTTGGGGTGATGATGTCATTGCTGGGTGGAGCTAATGTATTCAGGCATTTTGAGAACGCTTTTGAGTTGAGTTCTGATCTTGCTCCCCTTTAGACCTCAAGTAAAGTCTTCATTGTTTAATTGGGAATAGAAATGGTAATTAAGAGTATTATATTTATTGTATCGTCCAAGGGGTAATTGTGAGCTTTTTTTGGGTGTGATGTTAAAGAGTTTAAGATTGTTTTAATAACGGAGTTCTGTGTTAAAATGCCAAATCTGTATTTCTTCATGTATCACTCCTGGAGTGAAGTATCCGTTTCTCACAGTCTGCCAAAATAAACTAAAATGATGGGTTTCAGTCTAGTAGCACAGCAACTGTTGGTGTCTGGTCTGGGATCGCAATAAAATGTTTGTAATTTTAGGGTAATTTATGTTGCAAATATTTTAAAATCCTGCTCTATTTGTTATCTATTTCTGTTGCTCTGTGATGGTTACATGTTTTCACCTTTCTGGTCTGATTACATACATCATATCTGAATCTTTTATGTTCCATTATAATTTGAACCATTTAATCTGCATTGGTCTCTTTTTCTATGAAAGGCCAACTGTTCTAATCCAATCCCCTCCGCATGCCCTCAATATTCCACTTTTTTAAACAGCCATCTAATTGGCTTTTAACGTAATCAATACTTGTCACAGGCAACTATTTCCTGTGAAAAGAAATGGTTGCACTCAGCAATCCGGATAGATTAGCGTTCGCTGATTCACACAGATTCCCGGTTAATCAGTGCCTCAAATTTTAAGTCCTCATCTTTTTCTCCCCCCCATGACCTCCTCCATCCCCAGCTCGAAAACCTCCTTCCGACCCTCAATCCTCTCAGATCTCGGTGTCCTCACCTCCTGAGCCTCCCTAATTTTAAATCGTTTTAACGTTGATGGCCTTGCCTTTCAGAAACCTGGGGCCTGCACTCTGGAATTTGTTCACTAAATCTCTTTGCCTCTCTTCCTCACTTCCTCCTTAAATACACTCCCTCAAACCCTCTTTGACAAATCAGTTGGGCACCTGAGCTAATATCTTCACACATAGTTCAGAGTGATATTTTGCTTTACAATGCTCCCGTGAATCACCTGGGTATAATATAAAAGGCACCCTATAAGTATGGAGGTCTTGTGATGTGGTGGGTGGCGTCCCTGCTTCTGAAGCAGAGGCTCTGGGTTTGAGTCTTACCCCAGGTCTTGATGGCCAAGGAAGGTGCGTTCATAACGCGGTCAAACAGTTTGAATGTCAACCTGCAAATCCTTCCAAGATGCAAATAGCTGGCGGTAAGAGCCGGGGAGACTCCCGGTCACACCTGCTTGATGTGGTGTGGCGCTACCTCAAGCTATAAGCCCCTGGTGACAGACTAATGACCTGCTCTGGGAATTACTAGCTGTGTTCACTAGAGGCTCCCTTAGTGAACCACTTGGTGTGGGAAGGGAATTGTAATATCAACAAAAGTTGTAGATTTATGGTCAGTTTAGGTGCTGATGTAACTGAGGTTCTAATCCGGGAACAGGATGGGAAAGGGTAAGAAAAACAGTTATTCGGAGTTAGTTATATAATTGACGTCATTAACAGGCATGGCCTTTCTAAAGAATACTTACATTGGCATCTTCCTTCACAGCAGATTTGAAGTGCACGGGCTTTGGTAATGTTATTGTTCCTTTAAGATAAACACGGATTTTCTCTGTAGATTTGTGCCGCAAATATAAATCTTTAATCTGTAAAAGGATGAGAATATAATTATTAACGAATTGTTCATTAACCTAATGGCAACATAATCATACACACATTATGGGTGGTCTCGGACGCCAGTCACTGCTAGCAGAGTTCCCGATGCGGTGGAGAATCCCAAGTTGAACAGACAACGGAGGGCGGGATTCTCTGATCCTGAGGCTAAGTGTTGACGCCGTTTTAAATGCCGTCGCGTTTTACGACGGCGTCAATAGGCCCCTAGGAGCATGCGCGCTACGACCACCGCAAACTCGCGCATGCGCGCTAGTTTCCTTCTCCACGGCGGCCCCGAGGCAACATGGCAAAGAGCAAATTGGCCCAGCGTGGAGGAACATAGGCCCCCACCAGGAGAAGCAGGCCTGCCGATTGGTAGGCCCCAATCGCGGGCCAAGCCACGGTGGAGACCCCCCCCCCCCCGGGGTTTGGATCCCCCCTCCCGCCCACCAGGCCGCCCCCCGCAGGATGAACACTGAGGTCCCGCCAGGTAGGACCACACGTGAACAGTGCCAACGGGACTCAGCCTATCTCGGTGGCCACTCGGCCCATCGTGCGCGGAGAATCGGCGGGGGGGGGCGCGTAGAGCGGCCTCCGACCAGCACCAACCATGCTGGCACCGATTATCCGGTCACCGGTCACCCTGGCCCGGTGTCGGAGAATCCTGCCCGGGATTTCTGCTCCGGTTATCCAGGGAGGTACACACCCCACGCTGGTGGGAGGATGCAAATGGGTCATTTGAATTAAGGACACCGGATTCTCCACACCTCGGGGATGCTGTGGCCCTCTGGGCCAGGATTAACATGGACCTGGATTGGTGCAAGCATTTCCCAGCATAACCCTAATGCGGTGGACATCGCAGAGGGCCAAGGGGGTAAGTATTTATCATTGGTGCACCAAAGTCCAAAGCCCTGCTCTACCCCACAGTCCTTCCCACCTGACCCCCCATCAGACCCTTCCATCAGATACCTCCCCATATCAGTTACCCCCATATCAGAGACTCCCCCATATCAGTTACCCCCATATCAGAGACTCCCCCATATCAGAAACCCCCATATCAGAGATTCCCGAAAGTCAGAGCCCCCCCCCATATCAGAAAACGACACCCCCCGGCAAATATCAGAGACGCTCTCCATCCGTCAGCTCTGCTTGGAAGTTAAAGAGCAGTCCAGGCAGAAACAGTGAAAAATCACTGTTTTCTCACTTACCTGTCCCTTACACCTGCTGCCTCAGATGCTAGTGTAGAAAGCAGTAGCTGTTATTTCATAGATAGCCAAAACACATCACAAGGCTTTAGAAATCCTAAGATCATTTTATCTGTAAAGCTTCTATTCACTTCAAGGAGAAATAGCTTTCAGGAGGCTGTAATTGACAGGGCAACAGCTTCCAGGCAGCCAAAGTCTGGATTGTTTTTTTCATCTTCCTTCACACTTGAATGCATCTCAAGTACCCTGCTAACCAAAATGTTTATAAACATTTAGGGAATAAGTGCTTTCACTTCTTTTTTTCTAAGCAGAAAGCACTAAACTGCTTTTGATGTGGTGACAACCTGTCAATCATAGCTAGCTTCCAGGCAGGAGTGAGTGATGGGATTGGGGGGAGGGGGGGTGGTCTCTGATATGGTGGGGTCTCTGAAATGGGGGAGTCTTTGATTTTATGGGGCCTCTGATGAGGATTTCTTATAGGGAATGGTGGGGGGTTGTGGGGGTGGGGCAGGTCACCCTCACGCCTGTGTGCTGTGTGGGGCTGACCTAGCAATTCCCATGGGTGGAGGAGGGAGGGGAGGATATTCTTTGTGCCGGGGGTGCGGAGGGGGGGGGGGGGGGGGGTGGAGGGGGGGGGTGCAGGATTTGCACTGTGGAGGGGAGGGGGGCTGGCCGTCAGACCTCAGTATTGGGCCACCAGCTTAAAATGCCGAACTGATTGTGGATTCGGAACAGAATCCCAGGAACTCCACACCATGCACAAATTGCATGGCCAGGGAGAGTGAATCACTCCCGGGCACTGCTCCTAGTTCCTGTGCAGATCAGGACCAATTCTACTTCGGCTAGAGAACATAGAGCCAGATTCCCCGATTCTGAGACTAAGTGCGAAGGCTCTGTGGGAAAAAAAAGTGGTGCCGCCCTTTCACCGATGCTGCGATCGATGAGGGGCTAGCTGCCACACCACGTAAAACCCCCGGCCTCACGAGGTAAATGGCTGGAGAACGGCCGGGCCATGGCCGCGCATGCGCACGGCGACAATCTGCAGTGGTCGTGCCGTAAAACATGGCACGACCGTGCGCGAGCCGACCTGCAGATAGTGCCCCACTGGACACCCCCTCACCACCCTCACCAGTCCCCCCCAGCATGCCCCCCCCCCCCCCCCCGGCCAACAGCATGCAGCATGACTCCTGCCCGACAGTCCGCAGCCGCCACGCCCGGTTCCCGCACGGCTGAGACCAGACGTGAACTGTGCCGTCGTGAACTCGGCCCATCTGGGACAGAGCATCGGGGGAGGACTTTCAGGTGACGTGCTGCGGCCGTCCCAACGCCGTGCAGCGCACACTGTGATTACGCCATTTTGTAGGGGGCGGATCATGCGGACATGCATCAAACAGGCCTGTTTCAGCGCCAAAATGGATTCTCCGCCTGATCGTTGATTACGAAATCGGCATCGGGGAACGGAGATTCTCGCCCACAGTCTACCAAACGGAGAATCCTGCCCTGTAACTCATTTTAATTCAAATTATGTAATCTTCTCCTTCTTTCATATGGCTCGGTATAGAACAAGAACTTTAATACTATGTCAAGGAGAATCTAATAAAGATGTTTTTAGCACTTTGCAGTTATAATAATATTGCTCAATTCAAAATGTTGCAGGATTTTTGTGAAAAATAAATTGAGTTATTAAGGAGGGAGTTTATTTTTGTTGCATAATTAGAAAATTGTGCAGCTAATACTTTTCAGAAACAGAAGCATTTAGATCCCCATCGCCTCTTCAGGAATTGCCTTCAGAACAAGGTGTAGGAAAGCTTCATTTGAACATGATCTCGGCTAATCGGTCACTGTTATTACTTAGCTGCTGGTATGGTCTATTTCTATATCAAATATCTATTTCAAATCCTCATTAGTATCCATATATTTAGTCATGTAATAGCCTGACATACTAGGCTTACACTTGAGGTACACAGCACCAGCCCATGTTCCAACTCTAGTCCACAAAGTTACCTGACAAGCAGTTTTCTACATTGCAATGCCCATAAGTTGCCCAAATGTATGGTCGTTAAAATTGCTGATGAAAAATAGAGAGGGCGTCATGATAACACAGTGGTTAGCACTGCTGCTTCACAGCACCAAGGTCCAGGGTCCAATTCCAGCCTTGGGACTCTGTCTGTGTGGAGTTTGTAGATTCTCCCCATGTCTGTGTGGGTTTCCTCCAGGTGCTCCGGTTTCCTTCCACAGTCCAAAGATGTACAGGTCAGGTGATTGACCCTGATAAATTGCCCCTTAACGTCAAAAAGGTTAGGTGGGATTACTGGGTTATGAGGATAGTTATGAGGGTATGGGCGTGCGTCGAGATAGGGTGCTCTTTCAGTGGTCGTGCAGACTGGATGGATCAAATATCCTCCTTCTGCACTCTAGGAATTCTTTGACTTTATGAAGTTAAGTTTTGAAGAGGACATAGGTGTCTGCAAAGGGACATAGACAGGTTAAGTGAATGGGCAGAAATTTGGCCAATGGAGTATATTGTGGGAAAAGGTGAACTTGTTCACTTTGGCAGGAAGACATTTTTTTAAAGTATATTATTTGAATGGAGAGAGATTGCAGAGCTCTTGAGGCACAGGAGGATCTGGGTGTACTGGTACAGGAATCACAAGGAAAGGTATTCAGTAAGTGATTAGGAAGGCCAAAGGGGAATGGAATATAGAAGTAGGGATGGGTTGTGACAGATATTTAGGGCATTGGTGAGGCCACATCTGGAGTAGTGTGTGCAGTTTTGGGAAGAAAGGATAAATGTGCCTTATAAGCAGTTCAGAGAAGGTTAATTCAACTGATACCTGGGAAGGGTTATTTTATGAGGAAAGGTTGGTCAGGTTGGTCCTTTGTTCGTTGGAGTTTTGAAGAATGCAAGGTGATCTTACTGAAGGGTATAAAATCCTGAGGGGACTTAACACTGTAGATGCTGGAAGGATGTTTCTCCTTGTGGGAGAAACTCAAACTAGGGGACACAGTTTAACAACAAGTTGTCTCCCATTTAAGAATTTTAATCTCTCAAAGTCAGTTGTCTGTGAAACTCCCTTCCCCAGGGAATAATGGAGGTAGGGTCATTGAATATTTTTAAGGCAGAGTTAGATAAGATTCTCGACTAACAAGGGAGTCAAAGGTTATCAGGGATATTCATGAGGTACCAAGGTAATGGAACACCAGATTGGTCTCCCTTTGTGACACTTGCAAAGTAATTTTACAAGAGCAATAGAAACATCAGCAGACCAGCTTCCATCAAGAAGATGGGTTCAAAAGCAATGGGGAAATAAAACAATAGCAATACTGCAAATAATTTCCAGTTTTTTTCCAGGCACATAGTTAGGCCTCACCTGTACCACAGTGATCCAGATTTGTTCGACATCTGGTCTGTAACTCAGTTTCAGATTGAGTTTTCCTAAGTCATCGAAGACTGTATCTGGGGGAGATCATACACTTCTAAATATCGATATCTATAAATCAGTGTACGTTGTAACCAAACAGTTTTCACAGACAAGAAGCTGGTGCATTCATTTTTCCCTCTGTGTGGTCTGGTTTCAATGTGCAATAATGGTATTGACCACCCAAAAATAACCACAGGCCCCACATTCTGCCAGATTCATTATGGCAGCAGCTGAACACCTATTCTTAAATTTGAGGATGGCAGTGAGATGATTGGTCATTTCTTCAGCTTGGTTGGCCAAGCATTTGTCCTGCTGAAATGATGTGGGAATCGCTGGCAAGGGCAGCACTGGTTGCCCATCCCAATTGCCCTTAAAACTGATGGCTCGCCTAGCCATTTCATAGGGCAGTTGAGAGTCATTACTGTGGATCTGGAGTCACTTGTGGACCAGGGGCGGGTTTGTCCATTTTGCCAGCACCCGGGGGTTTCCTGACGGCATGGGGCTGCCCCACAATGGGAAACTCCATTGACCGGCTGGCGTAACGGAGAATCCCGCCCCAGATTATCCTTCCCTAAAGGACATGAGTTTCATGGCCACCATCACCGAGGTGAGCTTTCAATTTCAGATTTATTTTATTAATTGAATTAATTAAAGTTCCATCAATTGCCGTGGGATTTGAACCCATGTCCCCAGAGCATTGGTCTTGGTCTCTAACGACAACACCACTAAGCCATCCTCTCCCCATCTCCCAATTGGCGTCAATGGAGCTCCTAAATCAAACGTCCAAGTGAAACAGTCACAATTGTATAAAAACTGTGCCACGATTATCATCCTAGATTTCTTAATCATGGGTCGCAATATGTAGCAGACCACAAGATAAGTCTTCATGAATTATTTTAATGATCAAGAGGGAACAGTATTTACGATGCTTGGATCAGTTCCATTATGGAGATCCAAGCGGAGATATTTTAATTTGTAATAATAATGCTTTGAGCAGACATGACACACACAGTCACAACCACATGGTTCAAACAAACATGTTTTGGGCCCAAAAACAGAAAATACTGGACAATCTCAGTAGGTCTGACAGCATCTGTGGAGAGGTAAGGGAGTTAACGTTTAGAATCTGGGTGACTCTTTGCCCATCCAGCTTAGGAAAATTAAGAGCATGTTTCAGTTACTCAGAGTACAGCCAATGGGCACAAGGGCACAAAACAGCTACCAGCGGAGCTCTAGCTGGAAAAATAAGTGCTGTGGCTGGAGCTCGGCATTTGTTTGCACAGATAAGGGGTGGTATGTGCGCGTGTGTGTCTGTGTGCACACAGGGAACCACGAGGGAAACTGGTGTCTGAAGTGCAATGGAAAATGTTGGAGAAGGAGGGAGAGAGACAGAGAGAGATGCTAACTAATTCAATGCAAGCCCCCACTAGGCACCCCAGCAAATCCCAAAGCAGAAAGTGAAAGGGTCGCATTCCTCAAAACCCGGAGTTAGGCTAAACAGCCGTCGACGTTTATTAGAAATACTCTCTGAAATAGAGAGCGTTTTCAAGGTCGGTACTCACCTATACTGCGTGAGCTTCCGAAGGAATCCATCAAAGAGGATACTGTACTGTTTATACTCGATGCTGAACTAAACCTCTGTGTGCAGGGACAGAAAAAAGACAGGCACAGTTTTAAACCGGGAACAGGAAAAAGGCTTCAGCTTCTCGATCCTGGAGTACACAACAATGATTACAGCCTTGCCTTCATCGTATGAACTAATGCTTCATGTTTTAATAAACCTTTAGTCAATTACTTTCAACATTATTGCTGAAAAAAAAAACAGATGCTCCTGTGTAAATATTGGACAGCAGGAGGCATTGAAGATCAGAGAAGCAAGATGGGTAGGGGTGACGAAGGGACGTACAATGCATCAAGCGACCCATGTCAGGGCATTAAACCCTGGACTGCAGTCACCAGAGCCTCTCGACTAATCCAACTGAACCTCTTAACTAATTCATCTGATGCCCCTCATAATTTCCTCTCCTCGAGTTGCTCGTAGTATTGCCCAGGAGATTAATGCTCTATTTTCAAGAAACATCAGGGTGACTCAGGAATGTTGGCAAGCCTAAATGAGGGGGGTCACTAATTTGACTAAATTTCTCTTGGTTTCAAACTAAAAGGAGAAACCCGGTCATTGTTATTCTGGACAGTCTCTGCTCTTTTTGTGGTGATGTAACTCCTGAATGACATGAGGCAGATTGCTGAATCATCGTACAGATTGCTGAATCATTATACAGAAACAAGGAAAGGACTCCTCCCTTCCCTTAGATCTTTCCACAAGGCACTGCTGTCTGTCGAAACCTCCTCAAATCATTGCATTTGAAAACATGTTGACAAACATTGGGAACAAATTAACTAAAGCCTCAGCGAAGGAAGAGTGATAGGGGACCACTGTCACATACGGAGGGGAGTGACCTTCTCCTGTTCCGAAAAGTCTTCTATTAGCTTCGGAAAAGTTCACCAAATATTGAAGAGGCTGAAATTCCTGCTGTGTGTTGTGGTTACTGTCCTTTGACTTAACAACGCCGAGGTCAATTCTCTGTGGCAAGTTGTGAAACTCAAATAAATGTGGTAATTGAGGGCCAGAAAAATAACCAATGGGGTTTTCCAAATTGTTCCAAAACCGAGAGGAGGAAGCTGCCACCTTTCCCTATGTTACATCACTCCGGTGCCATAATGTCTATCTGTGGTTAACTCTTCACCCGCACTGTAGCAAGCCATTCCGTTGCAAGTGTAATAACCACTCTACCTAACATCATTGTGGCAGCACCCAAACCGAAACCATAGTGCTTCAAACAGAAGGACAGCACCTCTAACAGAACTAGTCCCACTACACAAACCACCACCTCTCCGCACCCCGCCCCCCACCCCCTGCTCCAGTAGCCCTGCTAGACTCGAACTGGGAACATAAATATGCCTGTGCAGCTCCAAGAGTGCAGATTTCCCAACAGATTGCTGCGGTTTGAAAGTTAAAGACATTCATTAACTACAGGAGTGCAGCCAACTGCATGCCCAAGCACATAATGATTAGCCCCACTGTGTTCAATCCAGTGGTGTAGGTCAGTCAGAGTACAGCGAAGACAATAGCATCAGACCCACACAGTGGTGGATCACAGAACATGCTGTCCTGTCAGGTTAATGAAAGTTAATGCAGAAAGTCTGATCCTCTGGGCTGGATTCTCCAAAAATGGGGCTACGTCCCCATGCTGGCATAAAAACGTTGGCGTTTCACTCTAGAGTTTCCTATAAAAAAGAACAGCCGATTCATTCACCTGCAGGGGGCTGGCAGGGACCCAGAGTGATTCATGCAGCTTTAGCTGCAGATACGGGCCCCCGCACTTTCAATTTTGAGTCCAACATGTGCAGGGCGGCGACCTCCAGCGGTCGCGCCAAGCACCATGGCGGACTCGAACCACGGAGGCAGATGAAGAATGTAGGCCTCCACCCCCACCGATCGGCCGCGCATCTGAAGATCTGACCACCCTGATCTATCCCCCGGCCGCCCATAAGACGCCGCCCAGTGTCCGATCCCCTCCGACCCCACCGGGGAGTCCACAGCCACCACGTGAGCTTCCCGAACGGCAATAGGTGGTTAGAACCACGCTGTTGAGAACTCGGCCGGTTGGGAGCGGAGGATCGCTGGGCTGGCCTTTGGCAGTGGCCCCCCAGCCGCGCGGAGTACTCCTCAAACACGCCGACTCTTGGGTCCTGGAGAATTGCCGGACCGGCGCCGGGCCGATTTCGGTGTGAAATTGGATTCTCCACCCCCCGCACCAAACGCGATTTTGGCGCGGGGCTGCGGAGAATCCAGCCCTCTGTGGGAGCAGCCACTTTTGGATGGTTGATCATAGAATTTACAGTGCAGAAAGAGGTCATTCAGGCCATCGAGTCTGCACCGGTCCTCGGAAAGGGCACCCTACCCAAGCCCATACCTCCACCCTATACTCATACCATCACCCTATCCCTGTAACCCCACTTAACTTTTGTTTTGGACACTACGGGCAATTTAGCATGTCCAATCCACCTAACCTGCACATCTTTGGACTGTGGGAGGAAACCGGAGTACCCAGAGGAAACCCACGCACACACGGGGAGAACGTGAGGACTCCCTCCGCACAGACAGTGACCCAAGCCGGAATCGAAACTTGGACCCTGAAGCTGTGAAGCAACTGTGCTAACCACTGTGCTGCGCAGATCATTTTCTGGATGACATTAGCTGGTGGGTTTTCAATGAACTAGGTCACAGGCAGAGTCCAGATGGAGTTTGTACCTGCAGTCAAATGCTGCCATGAGGACATGGCGAGAGCCAGGGATGCTGAAGTCCACCCAACTGTGTGACTCTGATGTTGTCCCACATTGTCCGACCTGCCATGTTCCACGAGATGGAAAAGATCGTGAACAGCACAGATCTTCCTGTACACAAGGGCTTGAAAACCTCACAAGGAAAGCATTTCAAATTGTATCAGCCATTCTGTGACACAGCAGCTGATATACATGCAGCTGTTATCAAACCACACAATACATACAGACTGAATCATGGGGCATAACAGAGAAAACCTCCTCACTGATCAGCGGCAGAGAGATCGCTGTCTTAGACTTCCCACGAAGACAATGGGCAGAGCTCAACTAAATCTGCACAGATAACAAATTATGTCACCTCCTCCTCCATAAGTGGAAGGTGAGGGACCACCCAAAGTGCGTTTGTGGGCACAAGTATCAAACCATGGAAAACATTGTCTCAAAGCTCCCTGGTAAGCGCCCGATTCTATCACTCAGCATTTCAGGAAGCCATCAAGTGGATTGCCATGCAAGATGTTCCATTTTAATCTTTTCCCACCATCCGGAACGTATAGTAGCTTTCCCTGACGTGGAGTTGTATAGGGTTGGGGGCAAGAACAGGATCAAAAAGTGTGCCAAATTTAAGACGATCTTATGAGCTATTCAAAATGACAAAATGATTTGCTAATTCCTAGAGGTGCGACTATTGTGTAGTAAGAGAAGATAGGTAACTGTTTTAAATTTACAAGATACTGTCTTTACACAAAATAAGTCTCTTATAATAAGACTGCAACTTGAGAAGATGCACGTTTATTCCAAAATTATCAACCTCAAGACTCCAATACGGTTGTCCGGGCTGGATACAGAACCCAAATTGATTAGAGACTTACATGTTGACTTGTCAGATCGAGCATGGAGCTGCTTAAGCCTGGACTACTCAATTTTGGGCTCCTCAAATCCCACACTGAAACACAAAGAACACAAAATAAAATAATTATTCCAAAACAAATGTAGACTTTGAAAGCCATGACCCTCGCCATGGGGCTGAAGTTTTACTTGCCTGTAATGCCAGAAAGAGCTGGATCAGAAAGTCACAGGGGCCCCAGAAGCCAGCACTACCCTGCATGCTGCAGATGTTTAACTCTGCAACATGTGCATAGTAGCACCCATTGGTTCTCTGCCCACTGACAGGATGGGGAAACAGGACAATAATGTCCATCAGGTTATCTACGCCTGTGCCACAGTTGCAGGAGGTGAGATTGTCATTCTGGGCAGCCCGGTGACGCAAGTGGTTAGCACAGTTGCCTCATGGTGCTGAGGTCCCAGGTTCGATCCCGGCTCTGGGTCACTGTCCGTGTGGAGTTTGCACATTCTCCCCGTGTTTGTGTGGGTTTCGCCCCCACAACCCAAAGATGTGCAGGGTAGGTGGATTGGCCACGCTAAATTGCCCCTTAATTGGAAAAAATGAATTGGATACACTGAATTTTAAAAAAAGATTGTCATTCTTGGGGTGGGGGCAGGGGGTGCGATATCGGGTGGACTGCTGATTAGCGGTCACATCGGAAAGGAGGAATCAGTGATTGTGGACGAGGATGTAGGACTACCCTGCCTGATTGCAGGGTTTTACAGGCAGGGATGTTGTATCCAGGAGATAGGTGTAAAGGTTGCTAACCTGGCTATTACTGCCAACATCAAAAATCAAAAAGTTGAATCAGAATGATGCTCGCAGACTAATTGTGATAATTAAATGTCCAACCCGCTTCTCGCAAGCAGACTGGTCACCTGTCCCTCATCCCGTTTCTTTCAAAAGTGGAAAGAGGCAAGTTCAAGGTGGTTAATTTCTTACGTTTTAAGCCCTGACCCGCCCACTTTGGGAGCTAAAATTCAGCCTGTTAGGTTTCCTGAAGCTGCACCATGATTTCCGAATGATCAAAACAAAGTGAAACTCTGTGCTACCTGACTAGCTTTACACCTGGTCATTCAACTGTTAATTCGCACAGATTACGTTTTTATGGCCCAGCAACATTGAATGATAAAGTAGTTGGATTATTCTATGAGCAGATTTAGGCCCCATCCTCGGTGCTATCTGCTCAAAGGTCCAAGTATTGGCCCAACAGACCGTTGTGTGATTGGTAATGAAATTGTTTCTCTACCTCCCTCCTCTCTTCCATTCGAAATAGACATTTACCCTCGGTAAATAGTATAAGGAAGTTGTCTGTGCTGCTGCCAACTTGTGACAACAATTATCAGCAAAATTAGTTATGGTTACACCCTCGCAAATGCAAGATTAAAAATAAAACTGCTGGTGAAGAAGTAGGTTGATCTCACAAACATTGGAATAATAATAATAATCTTTTATTGTCACAAGTAGGCTTACATTAACACTGCCATGATGTTACTGTGAAACGTTCCTAGTCGCCACATGAAATGAAATCGCTTATTGTCACGAGTAGGCTTCAATGAAGTTACTGTGAAAAGCCCCTAGTCACCACATTCCGGCGCCTGTCCGGGGAGGCTGCTATGGGAATCAAACCGTGCTGCTGGCCTGCTTGGTCTGCTTTAAAAGCCAGCGATTTAGCTGAGTGAGCTAAACCAGCCCCTATTCGGGCGCCTGTTCGGGTAAATGGAGGGAGAATTCAGAATGTCCAATTCACCTAACAAGCACGTCTTTCGGGACTTGTGGGAGGAATGCGGAGCACCCGGAGGAAACCCACGCAGACACGGGGAGAACGTGCAGACACCGCACAGACAGTGACCCAAGCTGGGAATTGAACCCGGGACCCTGGAGCTGTGAAGCAATAGTGCTAACCACTGTGCCCCATTCTGTGCTCCAACCTATTCCTCTTCTCTAATTGCTGTGTGCACTCGATGTTGTGTTCTGTGTTGATGGGATGGACCCTCTTTCGGTTCAGAATTTATTTCTAATAACTCAGAAGCTTAGCGACTTGTTAAGGCCACGGACGGGGGCGCAAAATACTACCAGGGCTGAGAAATAAAAGAGCAGAAATATGAAGTGGCCTTATAAGGTAAAGTTACCATAATCCCAGGTGGCAATAGGCTGTTTTCCCCTTTGAGGTGTCTGGTGGTGATTCAACCTGTGGATCACCACACCTCAGATGAGGAAGAACCTCAGCTGGTACGGGAATTGAGCCTACGCTGCTGGCCTTGCTCTACATCGCAAACCTGATGTCCAACCAAGTGAGCTAAACCAGCCTCCAAATATATGGCCTTATATTTGAGTTTGGGAAGGATGCAGGTAGAAGGAAAAATAAGTGAGGAAAACAAAGAGTTTTTTCAGGATATTAGCAAAAGACGAATTTGAGCACAAAATTATTTCCACTCAAAACACAAAAGAAACTAATGAGAAATAACACAACAGCAGGATAGGGGGGTGAGAATTTAGAAGAAAGAAGAAAGCAAAAAGGAGAAAATATAAAAAGAGAAAAGAAAGAAAAGGGTCGGGATTCTCCCCTATCCGGCAGGGGGGTCCCGGCGGGATGGAGTGGCGTGAACCACTCCGGCGTCGGGCCGCCCCAAAAGGTGCGGATTCCTCCGCACCTTTAGGGGCCAAGCCCGCGCCGGAGTGGTTGGTGCACCGCCGGCCGGCGGGAAAAGGCTGGCGCCATGCCAGCCGGGGCCGAAGGGACTCCGCCGGCCGGTGGAAGTCTGCGCATGCGCGGGAGCGTCAGCAGCTGCTGACGTCATCCCCACGCATGCGCCGGGGGGTGGTCTCCTACGCGTTGGCCATCGCGGAGGCTGATGGCTGACACGGAGGGGAAAGAGTGCTCCCACGGCACAGGTCCACCCACGGATCGGTGGGCCCAGATCGCGGGCCAGGTCACCGTGGGGGCACCCCCCGGGGCCAGATCACCCCACGCCCCCCCCCCCCCCCAGGACCCCGGAGCCCGCACGCGCCACATGGTCCCCTCCGGTAAGGGACGTGGTGAGGCCGGCATTACAGCACCGGGACTTCGGCCCATTGGAAAATCGTCGGGGGGGGGGGGGGGGGGGGGGGCGGAGAATCCCGCCCACGATACGTTTAAGATACGTTTAAGAAGAAAGACTTGCTTTAATATCGCCCTTTCTCAACTTCAAGACATCCCAAAATACTTGATGGTCAAGAGGACTATTGAAGTGTAATCACTACTGACTGCAGTGTAGGCAAATGCAGCAGCCAACTGGTGCACAGCAAGATCCCACAAACAGCAGCATGATAAATGATGAGTTCATTTGTTTCAGGCACAATAGTTGGGGAATGAATATTGGTCAGGACACCAACGATAACCACCCTGCTCTCCTTCAACTTGTGTCATGGACCTCTTACATCCACTCGAGGGGACAAATGTTGGTTTAAATGCCTTCTCCTTGGAAAGAAGGCAAAGAAAAGAATAAACAAGGCTGGAAGGGTACTCTGGAGGTGAATGAATGGGTAAGGGTTGTGGCATTGGACATCAGAATCAGCAGTCAAAGAACCAGAGGCACTAACTGGAATGGAGCGACATGGGATGGGATTTTCCAGTTCCCCGGCTGCGTGTTTCTCAGAAGCCCGCCATTCGCTGGTGGCGGGTTTCTGTACTCCCGCTGGTCAATGAGATTTCCCACTGAAGCCTCCTCACTCTGCCAGGAAACCCGCGGGCCGGGGTGCCCTCCCAACGGGAACAGAGAATCCCAACGGCCGGTGAATTCCGGCCAAGATCTCTTAGCTTTGATGGAAACCTGGCTACAGTTTGACTGGGACTTTGAAATTAAATATCCCTGAGTGTAACATTCTTGAGAGAGATACAGAAAGAATCATAGCATGGTACAGCACTGAGGAAGGCCAATCACCCATTGTGCTCTTGCCAGAGGAGTGGCCTTGTAGATTAAAGGTACATTTACAACCATTGAAAGGAAAGTTTGTATCAAAACAAACGACAAACGATTGATAGTGCAGCACTCTGTCAGTGTCGCATTAGAGTATCAGTTAACATTGTGAGCTTGAATCTCTTGGTAGTAGTGCCATGAGCCAATGTGACAGCACGGTAGCACAGTGGTTAGCACAGTTACTTCACAGCTCCAGGGTCCCAGGTTCGATTACCCGCTGGGTCTCTGTCTGTGCGGAGTCTGCACGTTCTCCCTGTGTCTGCGTGGGCTTCCTCCGGGTGCTCAGGTTTCCTCCCACAGTCCAAAGATGTGCAGGTTAGGTGGATTGGCCATGCTAAATTGCCCTTAGTGTCCACAAAGGTTGGGTGGGGTTACTGGGTTACCGGGAAGTGTGGGCTTAAGTGGGGTGCTCGTTCCAAGGGCCGCTGCAGACCCGAGGGGCCCAATGGCCTCCTTCTGCCTGTAAATTTTATGAAATTAGAAATCTATGAAATTACGTTTGTACAGTTTTTTGAAATATATAAGTTGGCCAACACGTCTGAAATCTAATTGTGTGAAATGTTTCTCTGGGTGACGACTGGTTTCGGTCAACGGAATGTTGCCTGCAGCAAATGAGTTCCTCATCACACCAGTAACGTGATGAATAATAAGCCTGGTATTCATCCATATGCCAATTATCTATGACATTCATTTGTTCTTGTGTCAGATGCACTGGGCTTAGCTCCTTAATGGTTAGTTGGCCTGTCTAAAGCTTTCACATCACAGGGTTGTGTTGATGTAACAGTGTTGTACTTATTTATTTGTACTTTTCGAACCTACCGTAGGAAATCTCCATAGTTACACCTCTTTCCAGCACTGCAAACCTTTTTTTTCGCTGCCTACCGATCTCATCTTCTATTTCAACTTTTCCAATAATTTAAAATGTACTCCCATGAACTGATTCCTTATCATTTATTATCTCCACCCAGACTTACTCTTCTGAACACCAGCATTGATATAAACTTTCCTTTCAATTATTTTAATTGTGCCTTAAATCTACAAGGGTTCCCCTCTGGCACCAGCACGATGTTGAATGACCTTCTTTTGTGCTGTGCCAGGCTACAATTCTTTCTGTATCTCTCCTGAAATTGCTGTATTCAGGGGTATTTCATCTCAAAATCCTGGTCAAACCATGGTCAAGTTCCCATCAAGGGTAAGAATTCATATCCCGCCCACCATTCCAAGTACCTCGAGTTCCTTGGCTACTAATTCCAATGAGTTTCCATTCATTAATAAACCCTACATCATTGACCCTTTTCATTCTTCCGGTTCGTTTTAATCTTTCCCTTCTTATCCATTTGTAATCTCCATTATCTGCCCTCAAGGTATGACTTTCCATGCCCCACGTTTTTCAAACTGATTTTATTCCCCACCCTTATTCACTATCGTCATTCTTAAGTCATTTCTTACCTGACCCAGACGGACTGTCTGGCTTCCCCAGAGGTAGTGAATGTCTCGCCTGACCTGGGGAAATGTGCTGCAACAACATGTAATTAGGGTTGTAGATTTCATCGATATCTTGCATGTGTTGCCGTGGATTGGATAGCTCCAGCTTCCTTTCCACATAATGAGCTCTTGAGAAACCTGCAGTTAAAAGTTGATATCAAGCTATTGAAAAAAAGTCAGCAGGTTGAACCGAGTCATTACTTAAAGCATCCACTTGCTTTTGAAATCCTATCCATGTCAAATCCTACTTGGTGATTATCCTCTCCTCACTGACTTATATCAATTCCTAATTCTCCAGGACCTCATATTAAAAACAGTTTGATCCTTGTTTTTCAATGCCTTTCCATGTTGATCCACCTTCCTCCCACCCCACTCCAAACTCACCATTTCTCTCTCTGACCTCACCCCAGCCACTAATGGCATGGCTTTTAGGTGCCTGGTCATCATACTGTGAAACTCCACCCATAAACCTCTACCACGTCTTCTCAATGCTTGACCTCCGAAGGAGTCATACATTCGCGGAACGTGTACTCTGTTTCTCTCTCCACAGATGCTGCCAGGCCTGCTGAGTTTTTTTCCAGCATTATCTGTTTTTATTCTAAGTTTCTCCTTGGGCTTGGCATTCTCCCTCCCCTCCTTACACCCACAGCAGAGCCTTGGGTCATTGTTCCATCTTATTCTATACAAATGCAAATTTTTCCTCTTCTGGTCATGGTTATATTGAGTGGAAAGATTACAGTCAGAAAGTTAAACTGCAATACACTCAACATTTCAACGAACACCACCAATAATTCGAACAAAGCCCAGGACACTGGCATACCTGGCACGGTGTCTTCATAGTTCCAGTTAATGCTGGGTTGTACATAGGTTCGTTTTAATTTTGGTACCACAAAGGGCACCTCCCTGCCATCAGGAGGCAATTTGGACAGTAAAATATCCTCAGCAAATCGGATCTTCTTCTGGCCAGAACTGGACTCTGGTTGGGAATCTGGACTCACAAGTTCCCTGTCAACTGAGAAGATTTGGTTTTATTATTTATTCATGTTCATTTTCGACCGACTGAACTTTAGCCACGACTGCCAAAGCCGCCAAAAGGCTTGACCGACCGCTCTAACTGGCAATTCAATTCTTCACTAATCAACAGGTGACCTTAAAGAAAGCAGTCTAGCAGTCCACAATGGGACGCACAGGAGATTTTAACCGCGAGGTCGCATTTCCCGTCAGCCTCCTCTCAGCCCCGCGGTGAGGTGCAGTGGGGAGGTGTGGCTGATGGGTGCGGACTGATGGTGAGGTACCTGCTTGGTTGGCAGGAGCAAGATTTTGGGTAGCAGGAGCGATGCAATGGAATGGCCTACCAGCAGTCTTACAAATGTTTAGGAAGTGGCCGGAAGGGCACAGTGGTCAGGAAGGGAGTGGGGGACCCAGGGAAGATGAAGTTCAAGCTTTCCTTATTGGGCATAGAGGAGCAACACTTTTTCTCTTAGCCCACCTGTCAGTATATTTTTTTTTTAAAAGAAATGCTCAACTTTCCTGGGCCCCACTCCCATTCGTTGTCAGGTAGGCCTGAAAGGGAGACCCCAGGTTAAAATTGTAGCCTGGTCCCAGTGACATCATCAGGCCCAAATTGCACAGTTAAAACAGGCTCCTCAAATCCCACACTGAAACACAAACACAGGACTCCACTGTCTTTTGGGTATTCACTGAGTTGCAATGGCATCCTGATGGAAAACACTGCGGCAATTTTAAGGGCGGGATTCTCCGGCCATGTTCGCCCATCGACCGGAGAATCCCGCCCGGGGTCAATGGATGTTTCCATTCTACATGGCTCGCACGTGGCATAGTTGAGGTGGGCGGGCCAGGAGAATCCAGCCCTAACTCTCCACAGGTCTGGATCTGGTTGGCTAGGTGGGATTAAAATTGAATCTTTTAACTCTATAACATTTTGTGATTTTATATATCAAGTATGTATCTTTTACAAGCTTACAAGTTTCTCCAAAGGACTATGGAATCCTGGAGCCAAGACATGTTGAAAGACAATTGTCCAAATGTCAAATAGTACAGATTCATTATGACATTCAACACCAAACATGGCCACACTGGGCATCCAGATGTTATGGAATAGTGCCCAATTTAAAAAAACACATTGTATTTATGGAGCATTTAGTAGGAAGAAATTCTGAGGTTTTCAAAGCGTTACCCATTAAGCAATGCTGTAAAATTCCCTCCTTGGTGATTAAGTGTAAAAATTCCATAATCGGCCGTCTTTCAAAGTTGAATTTTAAGCAGAGTAGAGTAACATGGGGACAAATTGCACTCTATTACTTGGCCAAAAAAATTCTTGACTTATAATACTTGCTGGAAGTAATGAGGTAGATTTTCAGCCTGAAATTGGATCTACCTCACAAATGACTGCCGATCCACCAGTTGTACACACAAGTGCAGATTGCAAATCTACCCCAATTTCATGGTATTGTTACCACAAAATGAAACTTCACAGGAACCGAACAAGAAACCTACTTTTACTTTGGCTGTCCTTTTTCTCCTTCTTGTCTGAAAACGTCTTCTTGCAGCAGTCCTTCAGAAAGTCTGCGGTGAGCCCCAGGACAACGCTAAGCAATAATCCAAAGCAAACTGGGATAAGCAACCAAAGTGATGCTGAAAGAGATGGGAATTATGAGGTTTATTAGGAATATCAGTTCAATTTCAAAATAGCATTAGCTCACTGCGGGCTTCCAAACTTTGAGAATACAAGGAAAAATTTGCAAGGCTTTGGAGGAAGTGAAATGGGAAAAGAGCCGGAGGGAGGAGCCATTGGATTGCTCTTTCCAAGAGATGGCGCAGACATGAAAGATTAATTTCCTCCTTCTCTGCTTTGTGACTCTGTACTTGATTGTAATTTCTACAGTGTTGCCATCTTTCGAGCTTTTTAACATGCCCACCTCACTCAAGGGTGAAGGTACAGGGTGGCCACCAGTACATTAGAAGTATCAACTGTAATTTATGTTCCGTTTATCTGTTTCTGCTTTCAGTTTGAACTAACCATCTGCTCTCAGTCTAGTGTTCTCTTCCTTGTTGGTGGTGGGGGTTGGGTTGGGGGGGGGGGGGGGGGGGGGGGGGGGGGGGGAGGGGGGGTGGCGTTGGTATAAGCAAACACTAGTTAGTCTAATATCTGTACTGGGGTAAGGATATATCTGGCCACACTTTAGAGTATGCTATCACTTGTTGTTAAGTGTGAAAATATTAAATGGCAGAGCATTTGAAGATCAGCCACGATCGCCTTTGAATGGTGGAGTGGGTTTGAGGGGTTAAATTGCCTACACCTACTCCTAGCGCTTATGAATTTGGAAATGATATGGCATGCCTCACAAATCTGTTGGAATTTTTTGAGGATGGATCCTTGCATGGGTTTTCAAAATGCATATTAGAATGTTTAATTTCCATGGAATTATTGGCAAATTAGCTTACTGGACAGTAATCTGGTTCAGCATGAACCATAGAAACACAGAATTCCTTCAGTGAAGAAGGAGGCCATTCAGCCCATTGAGTCTGCACCAACCCTCTGAAATAGCACCCTATCCAGGTCCTCCTCTCTTCTGCCGCCCTATCCCCATATCCTCACTGAACTTGCACACCTTTGAACACTACGGGGCAATTTATCATGGGCAATCCACCTAATAAATGCAAATTACTGCGGATGCTGGAATCTGAAAAGAAAGGGAAAATGCTGGAAAATCTCAGCAAGTCTGGCAGCATCTGTAGGGAGGGAAAAGAGCTAACATTTCAAGTCCGATGACTCTTTGTCAAAGCAGCTAACCTGCACGTCCTTGGACTGTGGGAGGAAACCGGAGCATCCGGAAGAAACCCACGCACACACGGGGATGATGTGCAGACTCCAAACAGTCACACTAGGACAGAATTGAACCCAGGTCACTGGCGTTTGAGGCAACAGTGCTTACAACTGTGACAGAAAGAGCATGCATTTATATTATGCCTGCCACATGGCCCACATGTTTCACCAATGGATTACTTCCGACGTGCAATCACTGTTGTGAAGTGTGGCTATTTGACTGCTGATTCATGCCCAGAAAGTGAAGCAAACAAAGGGTTGATACAGTAGAAACATTACTACATAGTAATGTAGTGGGGCATAGTGGGTATGGATCGGTTCAACATCACCTGTTTTTCATGAGCCTTCATAATTTTCTGAAGATACTTTGGGCTGGATTCTCCAATTCGGCGGCTATGTCCGCAGGATCCTTCTGGTCTTGCAACCAAAATGTCAGCGTCGCCCCCCTCACCGAAGCTCCGCCCAGTGGGGGCTAGCAGCCGCGCGACATTTACCTGTCGATATGGAGGCAGAATGGCCGGGTCCATGGCCACGCATGAGCACGGCGGGGCTGCGCCATACAACATGGTGCCGGCCACGTGCGTAACCGGTCTGCCAAAAACTGTCCCCCATAACCCTCCCTTGTGACCCCCGGACCACCCCCCACCTGACCCCTCATACCATGCCAGCGGAACGGCTCGCCCCCCCCCCCCTTCCCCCCACCCACCCCCGCAACTGCGGTGGCATTGGAAAAAGTCCGCAGTCGCCACGCCAGGTTCACAAAAGTTGAGAGGGCACGTGTCCCGCACCTTCGGGAAATCGGTCCATCATGGACGGAGCCTCGGGGAAGGGTCTCAGGTGATGTCCTGGGGCCGTCCGAGTGGCGTGTGGCATACTCCTCCAGTACGCCGTTTTTGAGGGGGCGGAGCACGAGAAAAAATGGCACCATCCCCGATTTCAGCGGAAAATGGATTCTCCGGCCAATCGCCAAATAACTTCTGCGTCGGCGATTGGAGAATCCCGCCCAAAGCCTTTTGGTAAGGTGATACATTTCAAGAACACTATCCGCATTCAAATATAACTTTCAACTTCAGTGTCAGTCGAAAGGAAATTTAACAATATGTACAAAATTATCAATCTGACTTCATTCATTTTGGACACTGCTGAAATTGAAAGTTTTGCAGCATTATAGATAAGCTCAACAATGTCCAATGGGCATTTTTATCTGGGTATGTACCAAGGCTCTGCATAGCAGGCCAGCTAACATAAGAAATGTATGCCAAGAAAATGATACTTTACAGTTTCCCATTACCAAAAGAATCAGGAATCTAAGATTTTGTTGTGGTTGTTGAATTGTGCGGCAAAACCTTTAGCCAATGTGAGGTGGTCATCAGTAAGGCAAATCTAATACTAAGACACCGGAATGGTATTTAATTGAAAATCAATCCAAGCTCTATAGATCTCATATTGATCATTCGTAAATCTGCACTTGCAATTTAGTGGAAGGATGCTGGCACATAGTTCTGAGTGTCAGGAGTGAGTGAGAAATGGGGAGAGGAGCGATAGGGAGAAACCAGCTCCCTGGAGATTAAATTTGTACAGTTCAGGTTAGGGCAATGATCTGGAGGAAGAACAGATGATGGGGTGATTTCAATTTTCATTATTTTACTTCAATACATTTGCTGTAAAGGTCATTTATATGTAGACCATTCCATTCTAGTTCAAAAGGTTTTTTTTTGGGTGCAGCAAAATACCAGAAGACCAGAGTTCTCACATCAACTGTCCTATTATTAGTATAACAGAAAGGGTCACTGAACCAGGCAAGCAATAAAGATAGTGATCACCAGTTTCCTAAAATGCAAAGGGACACAGGATCAACAAATGGTAGGTTCTACTTTCTGGATGGAATCTTACCAAAAAACAGCAAAGTATCAGTTCCGGTGAGAAAAATGGTGCAAATCCCGCCGATGGGAATTTTGAATTCTTTGCCAAAAAAAAGCGAGTGGGTGTGGTTTGAGCTGTCACTCTGGCAGGGCATGGCCTCTTAGAGCCAGGAACAGGCTCCAAACAGATCAGCATTGTTGTCTAATGGCCCCCTGCCCACTTCACGAAGGTCTCAGGGTTCTCCCCTCCCACCACACACCAAACGTCTATCGCTGGCACTGCCCCCTCCCCTCCCATGCCCTGACATTCATCGCCAGCATTCCACCCCCTCAATGTCCAGTCTCACCCCTGCCCATCACACATATGCGCACCAACACCCTCCACCCCCACGGGGCTCACACAAGGAACTCATATGGGCACTGTCCCTGGAACAGGTTAGCACTGCCATATTGCCAACCTGGCTGTATCTACTTCTTACACCCCCGGAGATATCCCCTCGACTGCCTCACACCTGGCAAAACCTGTTGCAAATGACCCCAGCATGGTGGCACAGCGGTTAGCACTGCCTCATGGCGCCAAGGACCCGGGTTCGACCCCGGCCCCGGGTCATTGTCCGTGTGGAGTTTGCACATTCTCCCCGTGTCTGCGTGGGTCTCATGCACCCCCACAACCCAAAGATGTGCAGGCTAGGTGGATTAGCCAGGCTAAATTGCCCCTTAAGGGGCAGCATGGTGGCGGAGTGAGTTAGCACTGCTGCCTCACAGCACCGAGGTCCCAGGTTCGATCCCGGCTCCGGGTCACAGTCCGTTTGGAGTTTGCACATTCTCCCCGTGTTTGCGTGGGTTTCGCCCCCACAACCCAAAGATGTGCAGGATAGGTGGATTGGCGACGCTAAATTGCCCCTGAATAGGATAAAAAAAGGAATTGGGTATTCTAAATTTAATTTTAAAAAACGTGTAATTCCAAACGTGTTTTTCGATTCTCTCCAGATTTTGAGCTTGCGCCGAGTTTCTAACAGAGTGTATGGGCTCAAAATTACTCCCTCCAATTCACTGCAGAAAGATTGACATTCAATCTTTCCTATTCTAGCAGAGCTGCCAGGTCGTTGAGGAGAGGGCGCAACTAATCTGAAGGGGCTTTCAGATTGAGGCCACTTGAAGGCCTCTTAACTGGGACATGGACGGATTTCCCGTCTGAGGCCTTGTCCACCCCACGCGTGAAATTGAGTCTGGGTTGGGTTGGTGTGGGATCCCAGAGGAATCCTGTCCATGCATTTTCATGCCCCCCCCCCCCCCCCGCACAATGGCCTTGCAACCCACCCAGGGTGGGGAGGGTGGCGGGGGGGGAACCGTGGACATAACATTCCGGCCTAGGGCTTTTATCAAGTCACGTGTGCAACACAGACACCGGCCGGTTATAGATTTAAAAGACTTCATACGAATGATCGTACAATAATTCTGCATGCATATAGCCACATCCCCAGCTATATAGTTTATAATTATTAGCAAACACAAAAATATTACCCTGAACACTACAAGTACTCAACGGGAGAATAATAGTCTACTAAAAGACTATTTCTGATGGCTTCTAACCAGTTAGTCCCATTTGTAATAATAACATTCTACCTGAATAATTGATATCAAATTAAATGCAAGCAATGCTGCATCAAATAATGGGGCGATGTGCAGTTAACATCTGATCCATATTTAAATGAAGTTTAATTTAATGCCTCGAGAATGAAATTAATACAAGTTCTGATTTTTGTAACTGTAATTAATTTAGGCGTGAATATAAGATACGTCAGAATGTATGATTAGTCGCAAAGCTTTAACACCAAGTAAATGGGGTGGCCTCTGGCCTGCCTTACCCTTATAGGTTATTCTAGAGCAGTGAAGAGAGCCAGAAATGGAACGATGAACAAAGGATGCCTCTAAGACTCCGGCTATGATATCAGAGACCCACTTACCTGGTGAGGGTGTATCTAACTGCAGGCCTGTCATTCTCTCAGTTACTCAGGCTTCAGGACTTTTAGGATTTATTTTTAAAGATCTGAGTGATCTCCACATGTCACAAGAACCTGCAAAAATAAAAAGAACAATGGGTCATTATATAAAAAATGTTATGAAGTAGTTTTCAGGCACATTAAAATTGCATTAGAAAAATAGAAAATATTGCAATCCAATAGTTAGCTAATATTGCAAAATAATAAAAAGCACATTGGTTTGAACTTAGTCAGATACTATAGGGACCACCAGGAAAGGTTACTGTCCGGTTTTCTCAAAACGTGTTCTTACATAATTCATCTCAAATCAAATTCAATAGAAATGAGTGATACTTATTTTTAAGTTAAAAATTACAAGTCAAGCGTAAGTATATTTTAGAGATATGCACTGGAAAAGGAAATGCTCTCCTCAGTCTAATGGTGTCGGTTTGTCAGTAATGGTATCAGGGCGGCACAGTCATACAATGGTCCCAGGTCGATTCTGACCTCGGGTGACTGTCTGTGTGGAGTTTGCACATTCTCCGTGTCTGCGTGGGTTTCCTCCGGGTGCTCCGGTTTCCTCCCACAGTTAGGTGAGGTTATGGGGCTAGGAGTGGGAGATTGGGCCTAGGTAGGGTGCTCTATCGGAGCAAGAGCCGGTGTAGGCCCGATGGGCCGAATGGCCTCCTTCTGCATTGTAGGGATTCTGTGACTCAATTAATAGCCAACTTTTTTGTGACACAAGATTTAAATCGCTTGCCACGGCTGGAGTCATCGTCTAGACTGGCACTCCAATGTAATTCATGAAAGGTGCTGCCCACTGGGTCAGCTTTTGAACTGGTGAGATCGGGCCCCAGTTTAAGTGGCTGTCAAAATTCCAAGGCACTACTCAAATAGAAACAACACCACCAAAACAAAAGATTAAATAGCGACTCATCCAATCTTCTTGCAATTCTGCCTGGCATTAAGTGACTGCTAAATTTGGCTTACACTACATTTATTACGTCTCAAAGCATAACTGTGTGGGGAAAGAAAAGGCGTCAGACATTGATTTACATCTTCACTGTCTGGCGGTGGGGCCATCCCATTGTCATTTCCTGATGGAGCAGATTTCAATGCAAAGCAGTTTGGCAGCTTCCACAAAAGGTGATCAACTCGTTCTGCCAAATTAGCACGAAGGTAAAACTCTGCCCCTAACCTGTTTCTGTGGAGGGCAGGAGGGAATGGCAATGTGTATGCAACCCCCTTCTTTATTTTATATAAATTTAAGAGTACCCAATTATTTTCTTTTCCAATTCAGGGCAATTTAGCGTGGTCAATCCACCTAATGTACACATCTTTGGGTTGTGGGGGTGAAACCCACGCAGACACGGGGAGAATGTGCACACTCCCCACGGACAGTGACCCAGGGATGGGATTCGAACCCGGGTCCTCAGCGCCGTAGGCTGCAGTGCTAACCACTAGGCCACGTGCCGTCCCGCAACAGCCTTCTTAATTTTGCGACAGGTTAAGGCTCCTTTTTCCTCATGCTTCATAGCCCGATACTGACTCTGATGTTACCTCCCTCAAGCCTCTACATACAACTGCAGCTCTGTAACAACATGAGAATTGGTACAGTAGTCCCCCATTATAACGCGGGTGTTGGGGTCCAAGACAGCCACTCGCGTTGCATCCGAGCCGCGGATATCCACGATGGGGGTTTTAAATTTATTTTAAAATCTATGCTAGCGCTTCCCATTGAGAGTCTACGGGGGGCGGGGGGAGAGGTCAGACCCCCGTAGACTCACAATGGGAAGCGCTAGCATAGATTTTTAAATAAATTTAAAACCCCCATCGTGGATCTAATTAAAACAGTGTAAATTTCAGCGGCCGGCTCACTTTGATCCGGAGAGGGAAGCTGCTCTCTCACTGAAACAATCAGCCGGCCGCTGAAATTGACACTGCCGGCTGCTCTCTCTCTCCAATCCAACTTTTAAGTTTTAATGTTTCTGATTGGAGGGAGAGAGCAGCCGGCAGTGTCAATTTCAGCGGCCGGCTGATTGTTTCAGTGAGAGAGCAGCTTCCCTCTCCGGATCAAAGTGAGCCGGCCGCTGAAATTGACACTGCCGGCTGATTGGAGGGAGAGAGCAGAGAACACAGGAGGAGGTCATACGGGCCTCTGCAAGACCAGCATGGTCTCACATCGCCCCTCCCCTCTGTAGCTGGGGTTCAGGCTGTGGCTGCTGGGGTACAGGCTGTGGCTCCTGGGGTACAGGCCGTGGCTGCTGGGCTTCAGGCTGTGGCTGCTGGGGTACTGTGGCTGCTGGGGTTCAGGCTGTGGCTGCTGAGGTACAGGCTGTGGCTGCTGGGGTTCTGATTGGAGGGAGAGAGTAGCCGGCAGTGTCAATTTCAGCGGCCGGCTGATTGCTTCAGTGAGAGAGCAGCTTCCCTCTCCGGATCAAAGTGAGCCGGCCGCTGAAATTGACACTGCCGGCTGCTCTCTCCCTCCAATCAGAAACATTAAAACTTAAAAGTTGGATTGGAGGGAGAGAGCAGCGGGCAGTGTCAATTTCAGCGGCCGGCTGATTGTTTCAGTGAGAGAGCAGCTTCCCTCTCCGGATCAAAGTGAGCCGGCCACTGAAATTGACACAATTGACAGTTGGGGTCCATAAGCCCCCCCGCGGTATATCGCGAACCGCGGTATTGCGGAGCGCGGTATAACGGGGGACTACTGTATTTATTTTGTGCCTTTTGTTTTAATTTTTCTAATTAAGGGGCAATTTAGCACGGTGAATTTGCCTACCCTCCACATCTTTGGGTTGTGGGGGTGAGAATCTACGCAGACACAGGGAGAATGTGCAAACTCCACACGGACAGTGACCCGGGGCTGGGATTGAACCCGGGTGCTCGGCGTCGTGAGGCAGCAGTGCTCACCACTACACCACCCTGCCGCCTGTTCTAGTGTGCTTTTAACACAGCAAACATCCAGAAGCATAATTTTAAAATGGACCGGCTTGTACGTAATCAAAAAATACTTATCTGCATGCGGAGCGCTGTGATGTTGTAGAGAAAAAAGTATAATTCTTCCACTAAACTGAATAACCAGTGATACGTAGATAGAGCAACTTTTCCATTCCGTGAGAAACTGGAAGAGCCACTGTATTACAAATCCACTGTGTACAGTTTGTAGGCTTCATGCATAATGACACACAGATTCCAAGCGACACCAGGGGCAAAAATAAGTTAATGTTTCCCCTCTATCTCTATTACCATTAGCACGGCTTTAGAATGATTGCAGATATAAAGTTTTATATGACTTCAATTAGATTAACAACTGGATATCATCCACAGCTGTTGCTTACACATTACTTGTACTCATTCTTTATGGATCTTTTAATGGTCATAGTCATAAACCTAAGATGTTAACTTCTAAAAAAACGAGGAAGCAAAATTGTTCCTGTATCCTTGTTTGATGTAAGCACAGTAACCTCTCTTCCCACACTCAAATTCCGCATTTCAATCATTGACCCAGTAGCCGTAAATTGGTGTTGAACTCAAATGTGGCCTTTTGATCAAAGATAGATTTTTCTGCTGCTTCGCTCTGTTAATGTTTTAACAGAGCTATCCGAAACTGGAAAACGCTGAAGCTTACAGGGAAACATTTTTTAAAAAAGAACAAATTCAAAGGACCGTGGTCCTCCAGCTTCAACTAAATACACTTCCCCCCCACCCCTGCGGCATGCTTCACAGAGGTGGCCCGCCATTGGCTGGTGGCGCTGTCAATGGGGTTTCTTGTTGTTAGCACCCTCCACCACCAGGGTATCCGCAGGGGGGGCACCATTGGCGGGACCGGAATATCCCGCCAGCGGGAACAGATGGAAAATCTTGTCCGATAGATACAAAAAGAGCTTAAACAGATACAAAATGGCTTAACAGTTCCTCAATAAAATGACAATCTTGCCTTTGAGCTTAATTTACATTTTAAACTTCCGCAATGCCTGGGTTTTAAATAAAAATTAACTTTTTTAAAATTACAGCCACTTTTCTGCAATAGTAGAAACGATAATTTTGTTTAGAATATCTTTAGATCAAGAACATTTGGAGGTGATTTACAATTGTAAGTGTACATAGCTGGGAGCTTCCTTAGGAAGATCACTGGCCTGAAACATTAACTCTATTACAAGACCAGCTTCGTATTTCTAGCATTTTCTGTTTGGATTTCAGATTTCAGGCATTGGCCGTGCTTCGTTTTTCGAGCCGAGAGCTCGTTGTTTTGGCCCTATCCACTTCCTGGCAAAACCTGTTGGAGTTCAAGACGCAACAGCAGTAATTTACATTTCAGCTTCTGCTCATTGGTTAGGGCTGTGTTATAACCTTCCTGAGACTAAAGAGGACGGACCAATTAGCTTCCCCGTAAACCGAGTAGAACACCAGCTTCCTGCTGAGGGGCAGAGGTCTATCAGCAGAGGAAGTGGCCCAGATGGGAGCTGAATATATGTAGTCCCGGCTCGGACCTGAAGTGTACTGTGTATAGCTAACTTTTGTAATAGGTTTCTTTACGCCTGTCCTTTTGGACTCCTCTGTGGCCACTAAACACTGTCACCTTTCAGTTAGACGGCGCTGGTTTCAAGCCCCAATCCAAAGATTTGAGAATATAATCTAAACCAAAACTCCGGGACAGTCCTGAAGGAATGCAGCGCTGGCAGAGGTGCCAATAAACAGCAAACCAGGCCTCTTCCTCCCACTCAGGTAAAGGTGAAAACCCTCCTGGCGCTTTTTGAAGAGAAGCAGGGGAGTTCTCTCCAGTGTCCAGTGCAATATCTATCCCTTAATCGGTGACACCAAAATAGAATATATGTGACCACATTGAGAATGTTTGTGTGATTTGGTTTGTGCAAATTGTCACGTTTCCTGCATCTTAACAGTGACCCCACTCACAAATATTTCATTGACTAAAGAGAACTTGGGGCATCTGGAGACCATGAAAGGTTCGCTCTGAATTCCAACACATTCTTCGTGAAAGTGTCAGTGGTTTCATTGTCTAATTGCTCAGTCTGCCTTTGTCTGGTGTGGAGAAACTATTAGACAATAGAACATTACAGCGCAGTACAGGCCCTTCAGCCCTCGATGTTGTGCCGACCTGTGAAACCAATCCAAAGCCCATCTACACTATTCCTTTATCATCCATGTTTATCCCATGACCATTTAAATGCCCTTAGCGTTGGTGAGTCCACGACTGTTGCAGGCAGGGCATTCCATGCCCTTACTACTCTCTGAGTAAAGAACCGACCTCTGACATCTGTCCTATATCTATCTCCCCTCAATTTAAAGCTATGTCCCCTCGTGCTGGTCATCACCATCCAAGGAAAAAGGCTCTCACATCCACCCTACCTAATCCTCTGATCATCTTGCATGCCTCTATTAGGTCACCTCTTAACCTTCTTCTCTCTAACAAAAACAGCCTCAAGTCCCTCAGCCTTTCCTCATAAGATCTTCCCTCCATACCAGGCAACATCCTGGTAAATCTCCTCTGCACCCTTTCCAATGCTTCCACATCCTTCCTATAATGCGGACCACTCACCACCATCTCACCTCCACATGCAGAAAACCTTCAGTTTTCAC
The DNA here is from genome assembly GCF_902713615.1 of Scyliorhinus canicula. NCBI lineage: Eukaryota > Metazoa > Chordata > Chondrichthyes > Carcharhiniformes > Scyliorhinidae > Scyliorhinus > Scyliorhinus canicula. The sequence continues at coordinate 19,336,553 of NC_052147.1, forward strand.
TATCTGTAGTCTTTCCCACCACTGATCTAAAATCATTTATATTTACCCATCAGGAATGTAATTATGATGAAGTTAAAGCATGTTTATGGTGGCTACCCCTCATTCCGTACATTTCTCCAATTATATAGTTTAGGAGTCTAGTGAACGCAATAAATAGATAAAACATAATGTGATAGCTGCAATCGCTACCAGTCCAGAGTAGAAATGAAAGATGCTGAAAATAAACAGCATGCAGTCAGCATCAGGAACAGAGCTAAGACATGGTAAGGCTTCTGGTGCATATGTTAAAGGATAAACACCCAGAGTGCGAATACCATTCTTTCCTTTTATAGAGTTTGGTGGCTCGCTGTAAATTGCAAGCTTTTTACTAGTTTGTTACATTATCTCACTTTCCCAAAGTGAAAAGCTGCATCCTGGCTGATTTCCGGGATGGTGAATGGGAGAGATCCGGGAATAGTATTTGCAGGCCAGGCAATGACCCACAGTAATGTCAGGAGCATCTCTGACTTAAGCACGGTTTTTGAAGAGACACAAAGTCGTCGCTAACGTGTGAAATTCATTCATTGGCGACGGGTTGGCGACTGAATTGTTTAATTCTGCGGAGAGCACAAGTTAAGATAAAATGCTTAAGCTGCAGTCCGAGAATGTCAACGGCTCTCCAAAATTTCCCACCCCACCTGCAATGATACCCATACGGTGTCAGGGCTGGAAAACCCCGCCTGGGGTTTTCACTTACCAAACAGAGGCAGACCCTCATTAATGACATGGGATATACAACACAGAGACAGAGCATTTGTTCCAACTGCTCTATGCTGCTGTTTATGCACAAGTCTCTTCCAATGCCGCTTCCTCTCACCCTATCAACATATTACTATTTCTTTCCCCCTGATGTGGTTATCCAACATTTCCCTTTCCTCTCCAAAGTCTTTGAACATCTCGGGGATGATTCTCCAAGCCCCGTGCCGGGCCGGAGAATCTCCGCAATCACGCCACGACGCCCCAACATCGGCACGCGATTCTCCAAGATGCGGAGAATCGGCGCCATTTGCGCCGGTGCGTTTGAGCGGCGCCAGCTGCGGGCCGCTGGAAGCGGCGGAGCCGCCAATTCTCCGGCTCGGACAGGCCAAGCGGCCGCGCGGATACGACAGAGTCCCGCCGGCGCCGTTTACCCTTGGTCACTGCCGGCGGGAACTCTGCGCAAAGGGTCGGGTGTTGCCTATGGGGGGGGGGGGGCACTCAGTCCCCGGGGGCTGCCTCCGATGGCGTCTGGCCCGCGATCGGGGCCCACCGATCGGCGGGCCGGCCTCCCCCCCCCCAGGGCTACGTTCCTCCACGGCCGGCCCCTGAACATCAACACCATGTTGAGTCGGGGCCGGCGCATTGAAGAAGTCCCCCGCGCATGCGCAGGTTGGCGCGGCCCAACTGCACATGCGCAGGTTGGCGCGGCACCCATTTGGTGCCGGGAAGGGAGGCTGGAGGGGCGTGAACCACTCCAGCGCCATTCTAGCCCCCTGTGGGGGACAGAATCGGTCTTCCCCGTGCCAGTTTCCCACCGTCGTGAAACGCGACGGCGTTCACGACGGCGCAAACACTTCGTCTCCATTTTGGAAAATCGCCCCCCCTCATATCCGTGTCTATCTTTCCAGGAACTCCATGTTGGAATCCCTCCAATGACATTTCCACCACTGTCACAGTACTCAACAAATCTACTCATCAGAAAAGAAAATGGAAGCCGAAAGGTTGCTGTAAAATTGCAACTAATTCACTTGATGGCCTCTGCGAAGGGAACCTTACATCCTAATCGGGCCTGGCCTATATGTCCCAGTACTGGTCCATTCTAAAAGGGAAACTAGGAGAAGGTGTAATTTAATAGCCAGTATTTCCCTTTTCCCAAAAACATTTATCACAGAATCACACAGTGCAGAAGAGGCTCTTTGGCTCATCGAATCTGCACTGATACATGGGAAACATCTGACCTGCCTACCTAATCTAATTTACCAGCACTTGGCCCATAGCCTTGAATGTGGTGATGTGCCAAGTGCTCCTCCAGGTACACAGGGCCGGGATTCGAACCGGGTCCTCAGCGCCGCAGTCGCTAACCACTGCACCAAGTGCAGCCCTCTCCAAGTAATTTTTAAAGGATGTGAGGCAACCCGCCTTTACCACCCTCCCAGTCAGTGAATTCCAGACCGTCACCACCCTCTGGGTAGAAAGGCTTTTCCTCACATCCCCACTAAACCTCCTGTCCCTTAACATGAATTTGTGTCCCCTCGTGACTGACCCTTCAACGAAGGAGAATAGCTGTTCCTTATCCACCCTGTCCATGCCCCTCACCGTCTTGCACACCTCGATCACGTCGCCCTTTCGGCTCCAGCGAAAGGAACCCAAGACTACCCAAGCACTCTTCATCACTTAAATGTTCCATCCCAGGCAACATCCTGGTGAACCTCCTCTGCACCCTCTCCAGTACAATCACATCCTTCCTATAGTGAGGCAACCAGAATTACACACAGTACTTTGACCTGACAAAAGTTCTACACAACTCCAACGTGATCACCCTGCTTTTGTAATCTATGCCTCGACTGATAAAGGCACGTGTACCATATGCCTTTTACATTACCCTATTAACCTTCCCTCTCACCTTCAGAGATCTGTGGACAAACACGCCATTATGAAATGCATCAACTGTGATCCAGTGACCAATCTGAACCTCGTATGGACGGTAATGGGATGAGCAAGCTTTGCCGAACATACATTGGAAATATATCATTCCTTTTCTTGCCAACAACTTGTGGCCCTTTGAAATAATGTCCCTTCAGTAAAGAACAGGACAGCAAAGAAAAAAAAACCTGCTGCCGTGAGACAACACCGATTTAAAGAACTCACTGGTGCAAAGCGTGAGAACAGTTTGTGTGGACGAAGTGTCTGCAGTTTTTCTTGTTCATTGGACAGTCAGAGACTCAGCAAGTGGTAGTCCAGCACACTGGCTGCAAGGACACATAATAATAATATTCGCTTATTGTCACAAGTAGGCTTCAATGAAGCTACTGTGAAAAGCCCCTAGTCGCCACATTCCGGCGCCAGTTCAGGGTGGCTGGTACGGGAATTGAACCCGCGCGGCTGGCCTTGTTCTGCATTACAAGTCAGCTGTTTAGCCCACTGTGCTAAACCAGCCCCTTCGGGACATGCAGCCCGACTCAATTATTCACAATGCTTAAAGGTTTGCACTGGAACTTTATTCCATTTACAGCGTGAAAGAACAATCTATTAGAAGATTTTAATGAAAGCTAAGCTAATGGAATTAATGACAGACTTGCTTCACAATAGAAAGTAAGTGGTTAATGAGTGATAACTTTGTGGTTGGGTAGCAGTCACTAGGCGATTCACTTCTGGATTCTATTGCTATTCATGTTATTTAGAAATGACCTGGAGTTAAGTATTCATTGCTGAAGGTAGTATGGCCAGATGACAAGTGACCTAGTATTCTAAGTTATTTGACACAGTTACAGTCTGTGCTGAGGACTGGCAGAGTGCATAACATTACATTTTTATCAACAACCTCCATAACTATTAATGTAAGAAAGTTTCAACAAAGGAACAATGAGACAAAATTAACACAAAAAAAGTTATTATGAGGAGTGACTGAAAACCTGATCAAGTGGGTGGGTTCATGTCTTGAGGTTGGGGGGGGGGGGGGTGTTTACAGATGGAATTCCAAAGCTTTGGGCCTAGGCAACTGAAAACGCTCTTAAAAATGATGTATTATTTGATCGGAGCAAAGGTTCCAGGAAAGTCAAAGGCCAGTGGTTATTTTTAAAATGTAGAATGGGTCGAGTTTGTAAAAGGTCTTGCTTTGCTATCTTCTGGAGATTAAGGAGAGAAATTCTACAGAATGGGAAATATATGGGTCGAGTCCACCAGGTGATGATCCATTATCCACTTCTCGCTGACCTGATAAAATGACCAAGTGACCAGCATCGTGTGGGACATTTTGGCCAGACATGGTAAGATCAGGCACTTTCCTTCACAGAGGACACCAGCAGACTAGTTGGGATTACACAACAGTTCAGCAGCTTCCATTGTCCTCTTCCAAAACCAGATTTACTGAAGTCAATTTCACAATTTACCACAACAGGATTTGAACTCACAGCGTTTATATTCCTACCATTAGCGCAAGGTTACACCAAGGCCTTAGATCTTGATCCCCAATACTTTCAATGCACTCTGTGCACAGAAACAAAATGATCTGGAGTACACCTTCTACTTCCTCTGATACAGCCACATACCGATAAGCTCCAGACTGGTTTGCATAGGTGTAATGTTCCTGAAAAGCAAAACCTTTCCTTTTGTTCTTCCCACCTCCATCCCCCCCCCCCCCCCACCCCGCCCTGTCAACCTGTCAATCCACTTGCTCAAAACCCATTACGCCCGCGATTCAACCAAAACATTTCTATGTCCGGTTTCAGGCTCAACGAGGCTGAATCACGGCCTACGTTTCTAACTTTCTCGGGTTCTTATGAAAGGTCACAGACCTAAAACGTTAACTCAATTTCACTCTTCACAGATGCTGCCAAACCTGCCAAGTTTTCCCAGCATTTTCCATATTTTAGTTCCAATTTCCAGCATTTAAAGTACTTTGCTTTTGCACCATCTACCTCCCTAGGTTTAACTATTGCACCGGTGTATCATGTACTTGATGTAACCACATATCGATAAATTCGAGACCGGTTAAATCAATGTATTTAAAAGTACTCAGCTTGGATGGTTTACACACTTCTCTTCAGTCCCTCGCACTGCAGTCTCTTCTTGCTTCCATGTTTTGGTTAAATACTAAAAATTAAAGACATCTAAATCAGTCACTCGGTCAAGTTTTCAGCTCAATCTACAGATACATTTCTACACAAGGTTGCCACAGTAGAAAAATGGCTTAAAACTGGAGAGGCTAAAATGTTGCAGTCTAGAGCTTTCTCCTGAATAATCTCTGGAGAAAAAACATACAAGGACACCCTTTGTCTTCAGTAGGTCACCCCTTGAATTTGACGCCAAAGAGTAAAACTTCCAGTGAACTTTCAACCTGGATATTTTGTGAAAACTTACCCAAATATTTAAATGCATTGAGAGTGCGGATTAAGAGTGATCGAAGTGAGGTGTGCAGTTAAAGGATAGAGAGATGGGGCAGCTTGGGATAATGGCCCAATAGTGAAGCCGGGAGTTGCCAGGTTAGGTAAGTGGTTGAGTCAGGCAGAGAGACGATATGAGGGATCAAAACAAAATCAACAACACAAAAAGATGTGGAAACCCAACATGTCACAATGAATTGAGGGGAAGGATAGGAAGGAGAAAAGTAACACTTACAGGTGAAGAGCTGGCTGGTAAAGGAAGGAAAATAAAAGGGGAATATCAAAAGGAAACATACTAAAGCTATAAATACATGTTAAAAAAAAAGGCTCGTGTGTGTGTGGTCCATACTAAGGCATCAATCATCATTCACTGATAAAGTTTTAATACAAACATATGTAAAATAGTAATCAGTCTCGAGTGGTTTCTATTCACTTTATTGATTCCATGCTCATATAATGGATTGCTGGAGTAATTAGAGCTATAACCTTATCAGGAAACGCAACTGACGTCAAAGCACACAAGCAATGCCACAGCAATTCACAATAGTTATCTGAATCATGAGACGAGATTACAGTTTAGAATTTATTTTTGATTCCATCATGGAATGTTTATTAACTCTTTTTATAGTATCTCTCCTCCTGCTGATGGCAGAGCAGCCAAATATGAGCAGGGCTTTTCGTCTTAATCATTCGCGGGATGTCAGCGTCAGCAATTATTCCTCATTCTTAATTGCCCTTGAGAAGGTGCTGGCCCGTCACCTCCTTGGACCTGTGAGGCTGGTGAGGAAGGTAGCTGTCTGCAGCAGTCTTTTGCTACAACTGAGTGGCTTATTCGACCATTTTAGAGGAAAGTTGTGGAGTCAGTCATATTGCTGTGGGTCTGGAGTCACATACAGGTCAGATCAGCTAATGAAGACAAGTTTCCTTCCTCAAAAGACATTAGTGAACCAGTTGTGATTTTATGACAATTATTGATACTAATTTTATATTCCTGATTCATTTAACCATCTGAATTGAAATTCTGCCAATTGTGTTGGGGGTGGGGGGGGGGGGGGGGGGGGGGGGGGGGGGGGGGGGGGGGCATTAGGGGTTTGAATTTAGGCCTGCCAGATTATTGGTCCAGGCCTCCAGATTAGTAACCAGGCAGCATAATGACTATGTTACTGTACACAGGGGGGGGTTGTTGGTGGTGTAAGGCAAGTGAGAGTCGGCAAAACAAGAAAGATATTCGCTGGAATCAAGTAACATCTTTTATGACCTCAGCAGTTCTCAAAGTATTTTAAAGTCAGTGATGTTCTCTAGGTGGCTGGTCACCAATAAATCTCGACCAGGACATTGGGAGAACTCCTACATTCTTTGAATAGTGTCATGGAACCCTTCCCCAAAGAACACATGAGGCTTTGTTTGAATGCCCCCTAAAACTTGAGTGTATGAATGATGAGGTTGAGAGTAGTTGCGGTACTAGCTTAGTAAATGCCACAGTTTTGAGTTCACACTCCACTGTGGTAAACTGTGAAACTGGAGTCAATAAATCTAGTTACTTGTTGCATGTCTTGTGTCTGTGGCCCCAGCTTTGGCAATTCCCTTCAGATAGCTTATTTCACGTGTCACAATGATTTTTTAAAATTTAGAGTACCCAATTCATTTTTGCTATTAAAGGGGCAATTTAGCATGGTCAATACACCTAACCTGCCCGTCTCTGGGTTGTGGGGGTGAAACCCACGCAGACATGGGGAGAATGTGCAAACTCCACCCAGACAGTGACCCAGAGCCGGGATCGAATCTGAGACTTCGACGTTGTGATGCAGCAACGCTAACCACTGCGCCACTGTGCTGCCTGTGTCACAATGATGAGGTCTTGTGACAGAGTTATATCTACCTACAACTTCACCAGCTAACCAAAAACTTACCAAATACAAGAAGACACTGACCAAGAATGGCTGCCACTAGTCACCTGATACCTAAAATTGTAAATGGACCTCTTCTGAATAGTTACTATACGGATTGCACTGCAGACATGCCCGGATATGTTGTTCATGAGAACCTGGGTGTGTCAAGGTCCACTTAAAAAGATAATTGAAAGAAAGATATTGAAAATGCTTATGCTGGGCTTTAATCAACTTTAATCCTATCAAAATGATAGGGGACTGCTTGTCATCCTGGATACAGAACCAACAGACACCCATGGATGATGTTCGAACCCGGTCTCCTGTTGGTTTTCACTATCTTGAAATGTGTCAAAAGTTTCTAAGGTGAAACATCAAAAGGTGATTACTTATTTTACAACAATGACTACCACAGATGTGCCATTAAATTCCTTTAGAATATACAGCAAGCAAGTATTTAAGAACTGGGTTTGCTGAGCAGAGGCAAAAGAATCTGGAAAAGCTGCTGATGGAGCAGTAAATATTCTTTCTCTCTCTTAAGTAAAGCCCCATCTATATACACAGTCTAAATATGCAGCAGACGGAATAGTGAATGTCCATTGGAAAGAACCTCAGGAGAAACTCAGCTTACAGATTTAAAAAAGAAAATTGTCTCCAGCAAATGCAGTTCCATGAACTTCAAGTCAGCCTTGTGATGTTAAAGGAAGCACTAACTTAAAATGGTTGCAACGTTCAATAATCTGGCCTCAAGGACAAGCGAAGGAGTTAACCGTATATTCCTTAGCTTTTTATTTAGCCTCTAACTTTCCTTACTTCTGATGGCTGTGTGTGTGAGATGTTGCGTTTTTCATTAGTTTTTCCCTCAAGTTTAGTCGCTCATAAACTTGCTCTTCCTTTAAGTCCAGCAAACCTTATGATTGGCTCCTTGTTGCTTCATAGATGGTAAAAATATATTTGGATTTGGAAAAAGGCACCCGTGGAAAAATAAAATTTTTAAAACCGATGTGGTGGCCAAGCATGGATGCTGAATGGAGGGTAGCCAGTTCACTCCTTCTCACCTGGTCATAACATGTAGGAATACCGACTGGGAAATGGGATGACAGCAAGTGTATAGTACAACGAAACCTGTGGAAAAAGGGAAGGGGGCATGACTGAAGGGCAGCTTTCTCATCTCCGCCAAGAGCTCTACGGTCAGGGCCTCCGAGTATCGCCGGTCTACTTCCAGTATGGAGTTGACTAACTGTTGCCTAGCCACCCTCTCTTCCCTATCTCGCCGTGCCTTGTAGGTTATAATTTGACCCCTGATCACAGCCTTCAGCGCCTCCCACGACGTGGAGGGTGAGACCTCCCCATTCTGGTTATTAGTAATATACTCAACTGTGGCCTGTGCTGTTTTCTCGCAGAAAGCCTTGTTGTCGGCCAGGAGGGCCGTGTCCAACCTCCATGGGGGGCGCTGGACACGGACCGCCTCCAACCTCACATCCAGATAATGTGGAGTGTGGTCAGAAATTACGACTGCAGAATATTCCGCTCTTACTAGCCCTGGAAGCACCAATTTTCCCACAACAAAGAAGTCGATTCGTAAGGTCAGCATGGTGGTGCAGAGGTTAGCACTGCTGCCTCACGGCATCGAGGTCCCAGGTTCACTCCCGGCTCTGGGTCACTGTCAGTGTGGAGTTGGCATATTCTCCCCATGTTTGCGTGGGTTTCGCACCCACAACCCAAAGATGTGCAGGGTAGGTGGATTGGCCACGCTAAATTGTCCCTTAATTGGAAAAAATGAATTGGGTACTCTAAATTTAAAAAAACCATCTTCCAGCCCTACTCCATTCCTCGGATTCTGATGCCTTCTTCAATCCCTCTTCTTTGCCTCATCGAAGGTTGTGCCTGCAGTCACCTGGATTTCACACTCTGAAATCTCTCCCTCTAAGCAGCTCCCTCAAACCCTGACCAACTTGATCCTCGTCCTGTCCTAATCCTAATCCCTGTTGCTTTACTGTATCTTCAATCATCCTCACCACTTTTACAGAACCTCAGCATTATTTTCTGCTGCTGATAAAATGTAAGATAAAATAACAGAAAATGCTGGTAATCAGGGACTAACAACAAAATTCCCTCCACCTGAAACATTGACTGTGGGCTAGATTCTACGATTTTGAGGCTATGTCCGGAGCATGTGTCTAGTACTATAACCAAAAGGGCAGCATGGTGGCACAGTGGTTAGCACTGCTACTTCGTGCCGCTGAGGCCCCAGGTTCAATCCCAGCTCTGGGTCACTGTCCGTGTGGAGTTTGCATGTTTTCCCCGTGTTTGCGTGGGTTTCGCCCCCACAACCCAAAGATGTGCAGGGCAGGTGGATTGGCCATGCTAAAATTGCCCCTTAATTGGAAAAAAATGAAATTTATTTTTTAAAAAGAAGTCGATCCGTGAATAGACATTATGTACTTGGGAGAAGAAGGAGAACTCCTTCTCCCCTGGTTGGGTGAATCACCATGGGTCCACCGGCCCCATCTGCTCCATAAATATGTTGAGTTCCTTCAGCATATTTTAAGTCTTTCCCGTTTTGGAGTTTGACTTGTTCGTACGTCGGTCCTGCACACAGTTAAAGTCCTCCCATGATAAGACGGTGTGTATCTGTGTCGGGGATTTCCACCATGGGCGTTTCACAAATTCCGTGTCGTCCCAGTTGGGACACTTTTTAAACACTGTTCCATAAGAGTCTCATTCTGCTGCCTCTTCATCGCTGCCCCTGCTGCCACTTTTCCAGTTCGTTCTCTGTAACGAACGTGTCAGCATCGACAGGCACCATGAAAAAGTGCTCCTTGCCTTGATACATGACCCAGAGCTTGGCTGGATACAGCATTCTCAATCTTACGCCGTTTCTGTACATGGCAGCCTTCACTGTTAAATTCAGCTTGGCGTTTGGTCAGGTCAGCCCCAATGACCTGATAGATCTGAATCTTGTGACCTTCCCAGCTGTAGTTTTCAGACTGCCTGGCCCAATGCAGGATTCTCTCCCATCCGGTCCTGGTACTGGTGCATCTTTGAAATTATCGCCCTCGGCTGTTCCCCGATTTTGGGCTTTGGTCGGAGCAACCATTGCGCTCTGTTGATTTCTGGTGGGTTGAGGAAGCTGCCCTTTCCCACGGATTACCCAGCATTTGGGCCACATAGTCTGTGGGTTCCTACTTTTGATCCCCTCCGGTGGGCCCTCGTAGGTTTTACCGCATCGACCGGTTCTCCTGGTCCTCGACCTTTCCTCTCAGGTTGCCTTGTGTTGTGACCAGCCTTGCCACCTCCCTTTCCTGGGCAACGATCCGGTCACTCTGGTCCGTTGCAGCCCTCTCCAGATGTTTCATTGTTGCCTCCTGGGCCTCCAGTCATTTTTGTGCTTTGTCCAGGGCCACCTGCATGGTCGCCAGAGCTTCGGCCACCGCACCCTTCACCGCAGCTCGTATGTCCGATTTTGTTTCCTCTTAGTGTTCCTTCAATCCCTTGAGAGGAACATCCTCCACCCATCCCCTGGTGAGGGGGGAGCTAGCTTCTCGTGCTGCGGGTCGGACCCTCTCGCTCTGGCGAAGTCGGAGTTCAGTTATTTGCTGTTTGTCCAGGCTTTTTCCACTCTGGTCTCCACTCGTCTTCTGAACTGGCTGTTGTTTGGCATCCGTACCTCCTTTTGTGTTTTGTTAATGGTGTGGGGATGATTTGTGTTGTTTGCAGGCATTTTACAGGCAAAAAGTTCCTATTTTTCAGATTTGTGGGAGGAGAGCCACCTGATGTGCAACTTTTCAGCACATCCCCATCACCGGAAGTCAAGGAATTTTTAATTCAACAAACCCCCAGGATGAATTTAGTACTTGTAAGAATGAGACATCACTGTACCAGATCAGGAATACTATTGAGGAACATAAATCTCATCATTAAAAGAGCCTTTACATATTTAGATAACAGCCTTAACTTTCTGCACCTGTGTCTTAATCTGTTTGAACATCACAAATGAGATAATGAGGCAATTCATGGGGAAGGCGAGGGTGTTTACAAAACTAATGGTACAAATCATCCAGCAATTTGTGTCACTACCTAACTCTTTCTTGCCATAACGTCTTTAAAGAAAATGCCCTACCAATGGAATGTTCATTTAACTCTTCCAAGTCACGGGCAGCACGGTGGCACAGTGGTTAGCATTGCTGCCTACGGCGCTGAGGACCCGGGTTCGAATCCCGGCCCTGGGTCACTGTCCGTGTGGAGTTTGCACGTTCTCCCCGTGTCTGCGTGGGTTTCACCCCCACAACCCAAAGATGTGCAGGTTAGGTGGATTGGCCATGCTAAATTGCCCCTTAATTGGAAAAAATAATTGGCTACTCTAAATTTTAAAAAAACTCTTCCAAGTCCTATACATATTGTAAATGGGTTAAAACCATCACTTAACTAGTAGAGAGAGGGGTTTCAGACAGTCAGGTCAAGCTTTTCTGCATCAGACTCCTGCTTTTGAAGAATATACTGGCAATGCACAAACACGTGCTCCGTTACGTTAGCAACGGTCATAACTTTTACACGCACTGCTAAAGTGATAACATGTTCCCTGACAACAATTAAACCAAAATACTAATCAAAAATGAAACCAGAAAATGCTGGAAATACTATGCAGGTCAGACAGTATCTGTGGGAAGAAAAAGTTAACGTTTCAAGTCCATTGTGTTCTGTTGAAAGGCCATCAGCAGATATGTTAACTCGGTCTCTCTTCACAGATAGTACCTGGCGTGCTGGGTTTTTCCTGTATTTTCTGATTGTGTATGCTCTGTTACCTCCACAGTGCCATCAAGCCACTAGTCCTGTATGGTCACTGGAGAAATTGTTGTATTTGCCTGGCACAAACCCCTTCTTTATTCAGCGATGTACTTTGGGAGAGAAGGAAGGTAGTTCAATTATTATGCAGATTCTCTTGAATTGCACTTTCCTGTTCACCCATAATTAAAACTGCTGTAGTAAATAATAGGATGACATGGCAGCACAGTGGTTATCACTGCTGCCTCATAGCACCAGGTTCAATTCCGGCCTTGGGTGACTGTGCAGACTCTCCCCGTGTCTGCGTGGGTTTCCGCCGGGTGCTCCGGTTTCCTCCCGCAGTCCAAATATGTGTAGGTTAGGTGGACTGGCCATGCTAAAAATTACCCTGCAGTTTCTAAAGATGTGCAGGTTAGATGGGGTTAGGGAGACTGCTCTTTCAGAGGATCGGTGCAGACTCTATGGGCTGAATGGCCTCTTTCTGCAGTAGGGTTTCTATTCTATGGTGCAATATTATTTATCCACACAATCGTCACCGACACACACGCACGCACGCGCGCGCGCACACACACACGCACACACACACCCTGCATCTCTCCCCTCTACTTCACCACTTAATTCTGACCATATCTCCTGGTAAACCTGCTGTTCAGTGCCCAACTTCTCCCTCCATCTTCAGCCCCACCAAGTATTGTGCCATACCCACGTCTGAAAGTAAATGTGCACGCTGGAGAGGCCATGCAAATCTAGAGGGAGTCTCTGCCTTGTCCAACTCGAGAGAATGAAACTTGAACAGTCAAGCCAGTTAACAAAAACAGGGATCTCCATTATAAAAATCCCTCAGCTCTTACATGACAGGAGGCATAGCTGGGCTGCTAATTTAAAAAAAAACCACCAACGCATGTATTAGAAATAAAAACATGTACTGACGACACACTGACAGGACTGGGAGAGAGGCGACAGGGGCAACTTACCAGAGAGGCACTCAATGTATTGACTGGTCCAGGGGTCCATTCACATCAAGAGTGTGTGACAGGAACTCGTTTTCAAACCATCGGCGTGACATGGTTAAAATACTCTCAAAAGGTATACTTTAAGCTGAAGCAACATATCTAGCTGTGTCTGTGTTCCTTTACACTTAACCTACCAGACAGATATACCCACACCCGGGAGTTATGACGGTGGCAATTAACAGGTGGAAGAACTTGTTCCACATCACTCTGCTTAACCCAATACTATATGATAGAGGAATGAGAGGAACAACACCCAATATAATAAAAATAGTTCAATTTAAATAGGAAACTGCAGAGCCCCAGGTGGAAGTTAAAGTTGATGGTCCCCAATGGGCTGACAAGTGGCAAGTAATATTCATACCACACAGGTGCCATGTAATGATCATCTCCAATTAGAGAGAATCAAACCATCGCCCCTTGATATTACCACCATTGAATCCCCTACAATCAACATCCTGGGGATTACCATTAATTAGAAACTGAACAGGATTAGCTTTATTAATACTGCGGCTACAAGAGCAGGTCAGAGGCTAGGAATCCTACAGGAAATAACTCATCTGACTCCTCAAAGCCTGACAATCATCTACAAAGGTACATGTCAACAGTGTGATGGAATGCATCTTGTCTGGATGAGTGCAGCTCCAACAACACTCAAGAAGCTGAAGACCATCCAGGGCAAAGCAGTCCGCTTGATTGGCACCCCTTCCACCACCATCACTCACTCCCTCCACCGCCGATGCACACTGGCAGCAATGTGTACCATCTATAAGATGCACTGCAGGAACTCACCAAAGTTCCATAGACAGCACCTTCCAAACCCACGACCACTACCATCTAGACGGACAAGAGCAGCAGATACCTGGGAACCCCACCAACTGGAGGTTCCGCTCCAAGTCACTCGCCATCCTGAATTGGAAATATATCCCCGTTCCTTCAATGTCACGGAGTCAAAATCCTGGAACTCCTCCATAACAGCACAGTCGGTGTACCTACAGCTACACCAGGCACGTAGCGGTTCAAGAAAGCAACTCACCAACCACTTTCGCAAGGGCAATTCGGGATGGGGCAATAAATACTGGACAAGCCAGCTAAACCCACATCCCAGAAAAATGTTTTTTTTTAAATGTACCTTTTTAATCTTCAGATGACCCATCCCCTCTCTGGCAAAAATAAATTAGTTCATTCTGCAGCATATTTTAGAAGGCTGGCTCACAAACACCAAATTCCGGTGGTTACAAAGCTCTAAGAAACACATTAGTCCGAGAGAGAGCGAGAGAGGTGTGTGGGGTCCACACTTGAAGTGACCTACCTGTGATCACACCAGGGTTGTATCAAGGAGTTCAGTCCCTTGTGCTCAGTGTTGGAGGTTTCAGAAGAAGTCGAAGTGGGTCAGCTCCGCACACATCTGGCTGGCACAGTTAGTGGCACAAGTGTAGGACATCTGGAGGCAAGTCGGTAAACTCTGCTGACATCTCGGAATGCAATCACTAAAGACCAAAAAATCGCAAGATTTTTGGAAGTAGGAAGTTAAAATCGGGCTTGATTTTTTTTAAAGCGAAGCACCAACTTCCTTAGATCAACCTCAGTCCCCAGTGAAAGTTCAGATTTACAAGTGGGCTGTACGAAGTTAGGAGGAAAACTTTTCTCCAGGTCGGTTGTTCACTGCGGCCACCCCCTTTGTCCCCGTCCCGAACACTAACCCCATTTCCTCCTCTCCCAACCTCAGCAACCTCCACTCAATTCTCCCATCCTCATTTCACCTACTGCAATATAAAATGTGTCCGCCGGGTCCTAGATAATGTCGCAATGCACAATCACTGCTCTGTTAACCCTTCCGGTGCCGCTGGCACTTTGGCAGCCCCATAGAAGAGCAATAATCGATCATAGCTGCAGGCTTTCCAATATCGTGTGGATAACAACCCATCCTGTGGATAGATTCCCATTTGAAACAATAGGAAACAAACACAGGACCTGCCTTTCAAATTGCCCAACAATTTGACCTTGCCATTGTAAATTTTAAATATGTTTTCATGAAACCAGGTCCAAATTACCATGAATCCTGAATTCAGCTGGAATTGTACAAACAGCTTTTCATTAAGATTTGGGAGAGGTTAAAATAAATAGCTGTTTTGGGGCCACACTGGGGGGGGGGGGGGCGGTGGGCACGGTTAGCACTGTTGCTTCACTGCCCCAGGGACTCGGGTTTGATTCCAGGTCTGTCTGTGCGGAATCTGCACGTCCACCCCGTGTCCTTTTGCTCCGGGTGTTCCGGTTCCTTCCACAAGTCCCAAAAGACGTGCTTGTTCGATGAATTGGACATTCTGAATTTTCCCTCCGTGTACCCTAACAGACGCCAGAGTGTGGCGACTAGGGGCTTTTCACAGTAACTTCATCCAGTGTTAATGTAAGCCTACTTGTGACAATAATAAAGATTATTATTATTACAGTTGAGGTAGATCAGCCAAAGGGGGACCACGACCACAGAGGGAGGGGAGACAAGTACTCTTGCTTTTTCTCTTTTGTCATTTTATTTTTTCTTGGTTGCTTTTATTTTGCACTATGCGCATTAGGCAACTTGTAATTGAACTCACAAACTGAAATGTGGAACATAAAATGTGAACATCAATAAAACCATTTTTCAAAAAATAAATCACAGCCGTTTTCAATTTCTCTTGCTAAACATTTAATTGTTGCATATTAAAAATGTTGTCGAATTGATTAAATGAGTCATTCCTTTTTTTCGCAAAAATATATTTTATTCATAAAATATCTAAAAGACCATGGGCGGGATTCTCCGGTTGCCGACGCTATAATCGCATTCGGCCTTCGGCCGGAGAATTCATGTTCATGACCACATCGGGGACGGCGCTGCCTTCATGGTGCTCTGCAGTAGCGTACTCGGAGTGTGCCGCGTGCCGTATCGACAGCCTGAGGCCTGAGGCCCATCCCCGATGCTCCGCCCCTGAACAGCCGAGTTCCCGATGGTGTCGGTCACGTGTGGTCTCATCCGTTGGGAACTCGGCTTAGCGCCTGCGGACTCAGACCAGCGCCACCACAGCCAGGGGAGGGCCAATTCGCATGCAGGGGGGACTTTGCTAGGGGCTGGGGGCGCTGTTGGGGGGTGGTCCGGGGGGCACGAGCCGCCAAAGTGGGGACACTATTTCGCAGGTCGGGCCCGCGAGCGGCCGGCGCCATGTTGCACGGCACAGCCGCTGAAGGCGGCCGCCGTGCACATGCGCAGCCATGGATCTGGCAATTCTCCGAGCCGTATCGGCAGCTAGAGCGAGTGCTCTACGCTGCCTTGATGCTAGCCCACAGCCAAACGGAGGATCGGTGGCCGTTTTACACCATTTTTCCCGTCGCAAAACGTTCCCACGCTGGCATGCAGACATAGCCTCAAAATCAGAGAATCCAGCCTCATTTCTGAACATCTCAAAATGATCCTTACCGAAAGTGCAAATGTTGTTCAGATTTTCTGCAAAGACCATGCTACACCCTGAACTGCTTCAATGCAGTTGTGATCAATGCAATGTTTCTTGTTAACATTCAACGCGAGTCACACAACCCAGCCTCTCTGGCCTCAAAAGTTTAATAATTTCAGCTATTTTAGAAGCCAATTGGGGCAGCACGGTGGCCTAGTGGTTAGCACAACCGCCTCACGGCGCTGAGGTCCCAGGTTCAAACCCGGCTCTGGGTCACTGTCCGTGTGGAGTTTGCACATTCTCCCCGTGTCTGCGTGGGTTTCGCCCCCACAACCCAAAAATGTGCAGAGTAGGTGGATTGACCACGCTAAATTGCCCCTTATTTAGAAAAAAATAATTGGGTAATCTAAATTTATTTTTATTTTTTTTAATTTAGAAGCCAATTGGTCATTTAACCTATTTGCTATGTAACCTCGCTGAGCACAAATTTGCTGTTTTGTTTATCCAATACACAGGAATGCATTTCAAAAGTGGAATGCACTTCACAAGTAATTCATTAATCGGCCCTAAGCAATGGTTAAGGGCCATCATAGTCCATTTTTAACGCCTTCAGAAAGGCAGGTAAATTTTGGGCAAGGGCAGAAAAGTTGTTATTTTGAACCTCGTCAAAACTCAAGAAAGCCAGGGACTTTAAAAAATGTCCAGTCAAGCTAAATGACAAAACACAGCTATTTACAGAGTTCATAGATACAACTTTTAATGTTTATAACTGTCGCACTATCCACATATCTGCAATGGTGGTGAGATATTACAAATGTTCGGAGATTGTGCACTGGAGAAAACATTTGCAACCTCGTGTTCAGTTTAAAACATTATAAGTGTCGAAGTCAACGTTTAATTGTTTCTTCAGGGATTATGAGTAAACTCTAACTCTATAATCAGATGGGCATAGAAAATATTATTTCTGTGGTATAAAGAGCTACACAGAATGGACAGAACAGAAATAGACCATTCAGTCCGACAGATGTGTTAAGCTCCACATAATCCTCCTCCCATTATTTCCAAGTTCTCCTTCATCTATCTTATCTATCTTCCCCGTTAGTACATTTATGCTATTCACCTCAACTGGTCCATGTGTCAGTGAGTTTACATTCTCATCGCCCTCTGAGTAATTAGGCTTCTCCTGAATTCCTCATTTGATTCATACCGATTATGTTCCTGAGTTTTGGATTCCCCCCACAAATGGAAACTTTTTTTCTATGTCTACCCCATTGAATCCCTGAATAATTTTTAAGACCTCTATCAGGTTCCTGCTCTACTTTCCCTTTCAGAGAGGAAAGAGTCCCAATGTGTTCAGAATGCTGCCTTAATTCAAGATCATACAAAAAGGATTTATGTTCCACGGATCAGTACCTAAAATTCAGAAGCCTTAAAAACCAAATCCAAATTTCTATTTATTTTCCTGCAGAATATTAGTGACTTCAGCATTTCATTTGCACTGGGCATGGGGGCAATCCATTATGCAAACGTGGAACAATGGGGGTTGGGGGAGGGTTGTTCTCAAATTTTGGCAAATTTTTCTGAATGATTCCATTCAAGTTAAAGGACTTTGAAATGGTCAGCTGTGAAACTAACAGCACTTAACTCTGTTTGAAGTGGTTCAGGAGCTATCAATCAGAGCTTGATGTTTATGAACATTGGCTAGTTTCACAGCTGACCACTTCAAAGTTACTCAACTGTGAAAAGAGATAAATGGAGCAATGCTGGCCGCATTGAGTTTGTGGAAGTTGTCAATCACAGCCCAGTAAAATCAATATCAAAGAGAAATAGCTTGCAGATTAAAGATTTGAGGCCGTTTAAACCTGATTTTTCCTTGCCAGGAATTGACAGGTGCTGCCTCCTGTGTCTGAGTCAGCAGGTCTATTGCCCAGGTGAGTATTAAAGCAGTGATTGTTTTCTCTGTCTCTCTCTGGACTGCTCTCTAGCTTCCAGCCAGGTGTCTCTTTTCTGGGGTCATCCTGCCAGGAGTCTCTCTTTTCTGGGGGGAGGGGGGGTGGGGGGTCTGTGGGGTTGTTTCTTTATTTAGGGGATCTCTGTGGGGGGTCTTGTTGCTCTGTTTATCTGGCTCTAAATATGGTTGCCTTCCTTAATCCTAATTATGTTTGCTCTAGAGTCACCAGGTATCTTTCGATACCACCACAAGGTTCAAACCCGAATACTGATCAAAGTACAAATGCACCAGTTAGTTAGTGCAAAGTCAATACTATTTATTAACACACACAGTAATATCTACTCATGCACAAAATACCATAAACTAAACTATCTCTGACGCTAACGCCTATACTTAACTTCGGGAGCCCACTCAGTTAGAGGAACAATGGTCGTTGTTCAGATCTGAGGTTGTTGGCTTCGAAGAGGTACAGGAGAACAGCTAAGGTCGTCCGTCTGATGGCGAGCGTTGACCTTGGACTTACCTGCTTCTGGTGCAGCTGGTGGACGGGTCTCTCCGCTTCGAGAGCCGAGTCCAAGAGAGCGATTCTCTCTCGGTGGCTTCTTATACCCAAAGGGGCTTGGCGCGCTTTTGGGCGGGCCTTGGACTTGGTCCCAATTAATTGGACCACATCTTGATCATCGGTATCAATCTCGACCAATAAAGGGGTGAGTGCCCTGATGGCTGGGCATGTCTTAGGTGGCCATTGGCCTTGCTTTGTTTGTGTCTTGCTGGCGCCGGGGTGTCTGCCTTAGCATCAGTTACTTGAATGTTATTCCTTTGTTCCCAGAGATGGGCCATCAGTAGGCTAATTGACCTACAGTTTCAGTCTCGTCTGGGAGTTGCCTTCTCAATACACATCCAGGCTCTGTGCCTGCCTGTTTTCTTAGCACTGTCCATGTTTCCCTGTAGTCTTTGGTGGGGGACAGTGGGGGGGGGGGGGTCTATTGTGGGTGGGGTGGGCAGGTCTTGCATTGTGGGGGGAGAATGGACCTCTTATGGACTTTGTGGGCAACTCCCTTAAAGAATTATCTCCTTGGCCCGCTACAAGGTCCAGTGCATCAAATACACACTTGTCAGGACCAGCACCAATTCTCGCCCACGTGATTCTCAGCCCAGTGGACTGGAGAATCTGGTCCCTAGCCCATTAGTAGGATGCGAGTACGTCTTACTGGCCCATTTGCATCCTGCCACTGGTGCGGGATGCAAACCTTGATCCTGACACTTGCAGGGGGCCGGAGCATCGGAAACAGATCACGGGCTGGATTCTCCGTTTCAGCGGCTAAGTGTCGGCTGAAACGGAGAATTTGTGGTAGGTTCATGACCACAAAATCGGCGCTGAACACTCATTGATTCTGGGACCGTTGAGGGGTAGCAGCGGTGCCAGGTGAAACTCCTGGTTCCCGTGCCAAAAGCAGCCGGAAAATGGGCAGATCCCTGGCTGCGGTCGCGCCGTGTAACATGGCACCGGCCGTGCGCGGACACGACACGACAAATACAACCCCACAGACCAACCCTTGGCCACCCGCCACCCATCCCCCCAGCCCTCGCGGATCCCCCCCCCCCCCCCAACCAGCAGCGCATACCCCCCTGGATGCAGTCCACAGCCACCACGCAGGGTTCCCAACCACACAGACCATAGATCAACCGCGCGGTCGGGAACTCGGCCCATCGGGTGTGGAGCATCGGGGGAGGGCCTTCCGATGACGCGCCAACAGCGTTTCAACAGCATGCGGTGTGCGACGCAATAACGCCATTTCAGAGGGGGCTGGGACTCAAACCGGCGTCGGAAGGGATTCTCAGCCCAATCGCCGATTACAATCTCGTTGTCGGGGATCGGAGAATCCCGCCCCTCATTTCTTTCCCGATGTTGGATTCTCCACTGCATCGGGAACTGCACAACCGGTCTTGCGTGGCGGAGGATCCAGCCCCAGATGAGAGAGAATACTACTGTCAGAGGGAACAATAATGGTGCAGTCTAAAAGCCAGTCAGATGACAGCAGCCACCTTTACTGTCAAGTCTAAAAAAGGCTGCGCAAGCTGCCAAAGTCGGACAGTCTGAGCAAGTCTGCAAATAGACAAGTAACATCATCTCTCTCCCTGCTTCTCTCAAGTTCAGCACCCTATCGCTGTTACACTACACAGATAGAGACATTTAATCAAAAGGAACTCCATCTGCTTATATCAGACTGGGGACAGCAGACTGAGAAGTTTGATGGACTATTCAAACACCCAAGTTCAGCATTTCCGGGGGGGGGGGGGGGGGGGGGAGAGAGAGAGAGAGAGAGAGAGAGAGAGAGAGAGAGAGAGAGAGAGAGAAAGGTTACAGGACCATCAGTTTAAAAAAAACTGCTTCAGCCATGAACAACAGTGAAAGAATCATAGACAATGAACTCTTTATTTTTTGTCTTTTATTATCAAATCTTACCTTGGCCAAAAGTTAAGTTCTTCTACTGTACAGCTTTTGATTTTGCATGCTTGTGTGCGTTGCAAAGTATACACATGTTGGAGGTTGTTGATTAAGAGAACTGTTTGAAACAGAGTAAGCTAACAGAGTAAGAGAGCATGGTACAATGCCAGTTCGGGATTGTTCAGGAAAAGACCAGCACAGACACTTTTGGAGCAAATGGCTCCATTCTGAGCTGCAAACGCTGCTGGCTTTCCAGTCACGACCCATCACATAGTCTGAAAATGGGTAAACTATTCAATAGTTAATTAACAAAGTCAGCATGTGCCTCAAAACAATAAATCTGATGCCAAAAACCTGGCTAAAACCTTTCATTCTTGTAACTCAGTCAAACCTCATTACGTTGAGATGAAATCTAATGACCTTTGTCCCTGTTTTAATCCCTGTGCGAGTCAATATTGTAACTAGCTTCAGAGATAAACTGGGCCAAATTTTAAACCAAAAGATTAGGGTGGGTTTGGGTCAACTGAATGAGGAGTAAGGGGGGAGGGGAAGTTAAAGCCAGAAAAAAAACTGTGGCACAACCCAAGCGTGCATCCAACCCACCCGTTGTTTTTTAAAAAATAAATTTAGAATACCCAATTATTTTTCCAATTAAGGGGCGTGACCAATCCACCTAACCTGCACATCTTTGGGTTGTGGGGGTGTAACCCACGCAAACACGGGGAGAATGTGCAAACTCCACACGGACAGTGAACCCACCCATTGTTGGCTAGAACTGTAGTCAGGAGGTTGGTTGGTGACTAAGAAATCGCTCAGAGGAGGGTTGCAAATTTAATATGATAATGAGGTTGTGAACGTTGCTCATTTTGTCGGAGCAGGTTTTTACACCTGGCCTGACTTCGCTCCAATGCTTTGCATTTGCAGGTTTGTTTTCTCTGGTTCTCCAACTGGCTTTTTACTGTGTTTCAGCATTTTCCACAGAAACAGAATTACATTGAATTCACAACACAGAAACAGTCCATTCCACCCAACACCTCTATACCCCGGTTTCTGCTCCATAAGCACAAATAAGATGGGCACAATATAAAAATCAGGAATCCACGACAGATAAGAGAAGTCGTTTTCATTCACAGAAAACCAACAGTGCAGAAGGAGGCCATTTTGCCCATCGAGTCTGCACCCACCGACCCTCCGAAAGAGCACCCCATCCAGGCGCACACCACTGCTCTCCGGAACACCATGACACTAAGGGGCAATTGATCATGGCCATCAACCTAGCCTGCACATCTTTGGACTGAGGGAGCACCCGGAGGAAACCCACGCAGATACAGGGAGAATGTGCAAACTTCACACAGTCACCCAAGGCTGGAATTGAACCTGGACCCTGGCGCTCTGAGGCAGCAGTGCTAACCACTGTGCCACCATTGGACCGAAGGGTTAAGGAATGAATGAGGGAGCAGGTTCACTGAAGTGAATAGCATGGATAATGAAATCCAAGACCATGGATTTGGGTACGGTTTCACTGATTGGTAAGAAGGCATTAGGTGGGATTGATTTATATAAAGGGACGAGATCGCTGGCCCTGATAAAAAAAATCCCATTCAGAAAAATTCAGTTGTTCCAACAACAGTTGAAACAAACAGGGAAAGGCACAAATTCCAACATTGCAGCAGAGCCCTCTTAATATTGCCCCATTCTGTCAATATCAACTTGGCCCGCACTCTCAATAGCCTTTGGCACATATCCAGGGTAGACCTCAGCAAAAGAGACAACAAAACAAAACAGAACAAAAAGGAAAGGCTACACTCTGCAATTTGAGAATCGATAATATACCCTCGGTGTCTGGGTTCCTTAGTCCCACTCGTGCGGATACCACAGAAGCTCCAAATTCGGAAATCGGTACGTGCTGTGCGTCTGAACTTTCTGATGTGGCCCATGTAACATCCAATACTGGGAAGGGCATCAGTGTTGGGCATGCTGAGCAAGCTCTTGAGGCTGATACGGTTTTGGAAGTTGGACAGCTCAGGATGATTGCACGCCTGTCCTGTGCTAATCACTCTCAGCGAAACATGCGTTCAGCTGCGCCAGGAAACCCCCATTTGGACTATTTTAAGGGCCAGCGATTGAACATTAGTTGAGGTGCTTTTGACTTATTAGTCCAGTTGGCACATTTGTGGAACTGGGATGGAATATTTTTGGAGGTGTTGTGGTGAGTTGCTGCATATGGTGGGATGCTACTGGATCTTCACAGGCAGGAAAGAGGCTTTACTAAGATGTCCACTCACATCCTGGATGTGGCTATGGGGGCTGCAGTTTCCCTGCCTCTGCATCTGCAACGTGACAGGTAGATGGAGGCGAGCCTGTACAGAGGGGATCGCGGCAGAAGGCCATGTCCAACACAAGATTTCAGGGAGCACTTCTACTACTGCCTTCTCAGCCAGGAACAATACCCGAGGCACCTCAGATTCAACAAGTAAGTGGGCACAGAACTGTGCCATTTCATCAGGACTTATAGCCTCTCAGCAGGGTGAGAATGGCTAATAGGTAATTTTAGAAAAATGAGAGGGGATCTCACAGAAACATATAAAATCCTGATGGGACTGGACAGGCTAGATGCGGAAAGAATGTTCCCGATGTTGGGGACGTCCAGACCTAGGGGTCACAGCCTAAGAATAAGGGGTTATCCATTCAGGACTGGGAAGAGGAAGAACTTCTTCTCTCAGAAAGTTGTGGACTTGTGGAATTCTCTCCCACAGAAAGTTGTTTGGCCAGTTAGTTGGATATATTCAAGAGGGAGCTGGACATGACCTTTGCGGCTAAAGGGATCAAGGGGTATGGAGAGAAAGCGGGAGTGGGATACCGAATTTGCATGATCAGCCATGATCATATTGACTGGTGGTGCAGGTTCAAAGGGCCGAATGGCCTACTCTTGCAAATATTTTCTATGTTTCTATGTTTTTTTATCAAGGTCACCATCAGTCTCAACTTGCAAACAATCCTACAGGCAGGAGTGGGCAACATAATAAACTTATCCCCATGTTCCATCCTTCTCTACATCCTGGAGATGACAGAGGCACTGTACAGGGGGGGAGAGGCGAGTTCATTTATTTCTCTTTAACCAGAGAGCGGGTGCGTGAGCAGGTTTCCCATTGGTGCAGGGAGCTATCGACTGCACACACATGGCTTTCCATGTTAAAGAGGAGAAGTACAGGCACTGCAACGTTCCACTCCACTAGTGTGCAGTTGTTGTGCAACCATGTCCAGACCATCATGTCAACCAATGACTGTTATCCTGGCAGCAGGCATGATTCCTTCATTCTGAGGCAGTCTCCAGTTCCCATCACCTTTGGCCATCACCAAGGACTAGAAACTGGCTCCTTGGAAACAAATAACCCTTACCGTATATGTGGCTGATGAACCCTTCCCATTAACCCACCTGTGGTGAATGAGATTCACACGGTATTATAATCTGTATATACATGTATCAATATTGTAAGTGCAGTTGCACTACCTGACCACCAGGGGGAGTAGCTCTGGGAGTACTCGAGAGTTTGTACTGGGCTCCCCCCTTGGCTCCGCCCAGGACTCCTCCCCCTGGAGCTGCTGTATAAAGATCCGTGCCACAGGGTCAGCCAGCCAGTTCACCGAAGGTTCAGCGGCCAACAGGCTGGCTCTGTTGTAAGTATATTAAAACCGCTATTCTAATCCTACAAGCACGTGTCCGTAGAATTGTTGGTTCCAACACCACCACAAAAGGACAATGGAAACACAATGACACCCATGGTGCCACGGTGCAGACTATTCAAAACTTTTAGATATATCATTCTCTTAAGAGAAGTTAGATTGTTAGCAGATAACAAAGGACTGTTAACAGTTTTATATTTTTAACAGATAACTGAGGACTGTTAATGAATTTATATTTCTAACTCTACAATTCTGTATGTATCAATTGAGAGTATTTATAATAAAATTACTTTATTAAAAATTAAACTGTGTAGACTTACTCTCAAAGTTTAAAATCCTAGACACTCATTTAGGAAATCTTAAATGACGAGGACCTACGACCGACAGAGGTAACGATTTAATTATGAGTGACGCATCTGAATTTTCCCCATGCGAAAGTAACTGAAATCCTGTTTAACTGTTTGAGACCCGGAAAGGCATCTTCCCATCGTGAGAGCTATTCTGGAGAGAAAAAGTGGCTTAACCTAAATCATAGGTTAGTAAGAAAGTATTATCAGGTCCGGAATTACCTAAATCCGTCACACCCTGATATAAAATTCACTTACCGTAACATTTTTATCTAATAAACATAAACTAAAGAGAACTAATCACCCTTGTGCTTCCCCTTAGTGCCTGTCTTGGGTTGTCTTTGCCTGGCTGACGCAGTGGATGCAGCATGGCTGACTCACTTTCACTGGTGAGAGTGCAGGTGGCTTCGCAGGTCACCCTTGAACAGCTCTGTGCCTTGGGATCCAGTTCTGGAATGTCCCATCTTGGCATAGGCAGAAGGTGCGCGGGCTGGCAAGCAAGTACATGGTGGCAGAACACAATGCTGACATCCTGAGCTGTTTCACGGAGCCACTGGCACTGTCCAGCGGCAGTGCCTCGGCAGGCTGGGTATTCTGCCCAGATGACAGATTGATGCACTGCTGTGGGCACCTGCATCCCTCTTTGAACATTGAGATGTGCTGCCATGGTGGCAGCGGCCTGAACCTGTGTGGCAGCAGGCATGGATCTTGTGGTCTCCACTTGAGCTTCCAGTGCAGCACTGAGATGTTGGGTAGTTTCCGCAGTGGACTTTGCGACAGTGACCACCAAGTGCTTCAGCACAACTGGGTCAAAAGCTGACTACAGCATTGGAAAGAATAGGCTCCAAGCTCAATGCAATGCTCGCTGCCACTTTGGTGCAATACTCTTACTTCTTCTTTGGTGATTACTCACTCACAAGTATAATTGTCCACCTACGAAACTCTATGTCACTGGTGATGGGTCCTGAGGGTTCTTGCATGGCTAATGAGCCTGATCATAAAGCCACAGCTCCGGCTGCACACTCAGCAGGCGTTTCTGAGAGACAGGATTGGCCCTTGGCTCCAGATCCCTGGCATTCCTTTCTCACGCTCCTTTTCAGGACCTCTTCTTGCCATCAGGTGGTTCTCGAAGAATTGTGTCCCTTTAATCAGGAGATTCCTCCTGTTCTGAGAAAGGGTATCCTAGGTGTCGATGTCTATGTTGCATTTCTTAAGGTAAACCTTCAGGCTGTCTTTGAATCGCTTCCTTTGTCCTCCTGTTGTTTGACAGCCTTCCTTGAGGTGGACGAAGAAGGTTTCTTTTGACAGGCATCCTAAGCACATGGTAAGCCCAACGAAGTTGGTTTCAGATGATTATGGCCTCGATGCTGGTGCTCTTGGCTCATTCAATGACGTAGATGTTAGTATGCCTATCCTACCTGTTGATGATGA
The DNA here is from genome assembly GCF_902713615.1 of Scyliorhinus canicula. Taxonomy (NCBI): domain Eukaryota; kingdom Metazoa; phylum Chordata; class Chondrichthyes; order Carcharhiniformes; family Scyliorhinidae; genus Scyliorhinus; species Scyliorhinus canicula. The sequence continues at coordinate 19,362,641 of NC_052147.1, forward strand.
AAATCCATCTCAAGCAGCATTGAAGCTACCTCTCCAGGGCCTTGAGGTGGTGTCTGTACGTAGTCCAGGTTTCTGAGTCACAAAGAAGAGTTGGGAGGATGACTGCCCTGTGCATGAGGATCTTGGTGTCAACATGGATGTCATGGTCTTCGAAGACTCCCATCCTTGGGCGTCCGTAGGCAGTCCTCGTGGGTTGGATATGATGTTGGGTCTGTGCATCAATGACAGCATTAGATGACAGGTGGCTCCTCAGGTAAGGCAAATGTTCCACAGTTGGGAGAGTTTCTCTGTTGATTTTGATGGAGGGAGAAAGCGCATCTCGCTCTAAGCGGGTTGATCAAGGACTTGAGGGTGAGGCTGTGGTCGCTTGAGACACTGAGGTTTCCAGTAACAAAGGAGGTTTATTAACAGTTGACAACAGCAACTATTTGCAGCCACAGGACAACACTGGTTATGTCTAAACTCTCCAGCTCAGGGGTCAACACTGCCCGGGCCCCTGCTCCCAGGGCCCCACTCTTTATCTCTATTGGATGGGATTTGTGCGCTCTTGCACAATTGGTCCTGAGCTGGTCACGTGGGCCGCAATTCCGCTCCCTTAAAGGGGCCATGCCACCACATCCCTCCCCCCTAAAGTCCCTCATTACTTTTTCCAAAGTAAGTTATATACAAGTGCTGTAAACAAGGCCAAGAGACATAAGAGAAAAGAGTTCATCACGGAGTCAGTCTGACCAGGGACCTTTGAATCCTCATAAGTTCATAAGATAAAGGAGCAGAATTAAGCCATTTGATCAAGTCTGGTCTGCCATTTAATCATGGCTGATCTCATCCTGGCCTTTACTCCATTGTCCTGCACGTTCTCCATAACCCTTCAACCCATTATCAATTAAAAATCTGTCCATCTCCTCCTTAAATTTACCCACTGTCCCACCATCCGCCCCACCCTTGGGTAGCGAATTCCACAAATTCACAACTCTTTGGGAGAAGTAGTTTCTCCTCAATTCCATTTTAAATTTGCTACCTCTTATTCTAAGACAATGACCTCTCGTTCTGCAATTCCCCAGAAGAGGAAGCATCCTCTCCACGTCTACTTTAACCATACTTTTTAGCATCTTGAATACCTCAATTTGATCTCCCTTCATTCTTCTGAACACTATAGATTACAGGCCTAAACTATTCAATCTCTCTTCATATACCAAACCCCTGGAATCAACCCAGTGATCCTCCTCTGAACTGCCTCCAATGCCACTACATCGTTCCTCAAATAAGGGGAGCAAAACTGTGCACAGTACTCCAGGTGTGGTCTCACCAATACAGTTGCAACAACACTTCCTTACCTTTATACTCTATTCCTTTAGCTATAAATACCAACAATCCATTTGCTTCCTTTACTCATAAATGGCTCTTAAATGCCCTCTGAAATGGTGTAACAAGCCATTCTGTCAATAAGGGATGGACAATAAATGCTGGCCAACCAGCCTGTCCAGCCATGAACAAGTGAAAAAGATTGTGGAGCCAGTCATAGTCCAAATTTCTGTCATGGACCACTTCAGACCCAAGCTGGCTCCACTGCCTTCAAGGTAGTCTTGTTATCTGCAGAGGATGATGTTTCTGGTGACTCCGCCTCTTCTGTAGGGCAGCTCGCCAGCTCCCGCTTTGGACTGCTGGCGGGTTTGCGGCACTCGGTGAATCCATCTGTTCTGGAATGGTGATTACCGTCCCCCGGCTCCTGACATGGTCGACATGCTTCTGCACAGTCCTGCCGTTGATATTTACCATGTACAATATGGGTCCATATTGGGACATGATACAACCGGTTAACCAGAGTGGGCCCATTGTGAAATGTTGAACTCGAACCAGGTCACTCACCTGGGATGATCTGCCACCCTTTTGTGAAGTATTTTGATTTTTCTGGGAAGCCTGACGTGCCTCCACCCTTCCCACCAAATTTGGAAATATCAAGTCCAAACTTCTGAAGCAACGGCCCATAAGCAATTCAACCGATGTGACCCCGTGGTGGCATGTTGGGGGTTGTGTTGTAGGACATGTAGGAGGCAGTGAATGTTGATGAACTTCTGGATAGACACATGAACAGACGGGGTATAGAAGGATATTGGCGGTTGATCTAGATAGGACACGTGATCAGCGCAGGCTGGACGGCTGAAGGGCCTGTTCCTGTGCTGTAGTGTTCTTTGTTCTTTGTTCTCTGGACAGCCAGCCTTTGACAGGGTCTTCCATTGCGCTGAGTGCATGATTGACTGTCAAAAGACTTAATCAGATCGATGAAGGACATGTAGACTGCTGATGTTGTTCCTGGCATGTCTCTTGAAGTTGTCATGCAGTGAAAGCCATGTCTGCTGTTCCACGGTTTGTTCGGATGCCAGACTATCTTTCCGGAAGAATTTCTTCAGAGACTGGGAGAAGGCGGTTCACAAGGATTAGGGTGATGACCTTCCCAGCGATGGAGAGGGGTGAGATACCTCCACAGTCCCTTTTGATTCCTTCCTTGAAGATGGTGGCGATGACGGCACTCCTGAGGTTGGCAGGAATTTCTTGGCTATCCCAGATTTTCAGGAACAGCTGATGGAGATGATGGGTGATCTCTCTTCCTGCAAGTTTGAAAATCTCCACTGAAATCCCATCCATACCTGCAGCATTTCCATTCGTCATGATTCTAATGGCGGCTTCTACTTCATCCATGCTTGGTGGGGGTGCAAGTTCACCATTGATGAGTTAGGGGAATTCCTGAAATACGACTTCATCTATGATTGTATCATAGTTGAGAGGTTCTTTGAAAGTTTTTCCATCACTGGCTCTCAAAAAGGGTTCCGTCCTTACTCTGCATCGGTTTGAGGCCTGGGGTATTGGATCCATATATTGCCTTGGTGGCACTGAGGACGCCCTGGGTGTCATGTTTGTCAGTGAGGAATTGCAGCTCCTTAGCTTTCTCAGTCCACCATTGTTTTTTGATTTTCCTAGTACTTCTCTGTACCTCCACCTTGGCCAATCGATGAGCTCTCCTCTTTGCCTTCCTGGTTTGGTCATTCTGCCAGGTGCAGAGGGCTTACTTCTTCTTGTTGATGAGGTCTTGGATGATGTGATGATTCTTGTCGGACCAGCCTTTGTATTTCCTGGTATTCCAGCCGATAGTTTTGTCACAGCTTGAGATCATCAAGCTCGTTCCAGTTTTCCTCCTTAATTGGAATTTTTAAAAAAACATGTCCATCATCCATCTTATCTGTGGCTTCATCAAAATTCTCATCTCAGTCCCCTGTAGCAGAACTCGGCTGTGACCTCACCCTCCATTAACTGGCACAGGAACCCTCCTTTGCCCATGGCCTTGCTGCAGCCCATTTGTGTGCTGTGACTCCGCACACACAGACTCAATTCTAGCCTCCAAAGTTTCTACAGTGTCGGTGATTGTGCTGCCCTGTGATTAGGTGTCTGCCATTGCTGAATTGCTGGAAGTGTGATGATGGTGCGAGGGGTGCGTGTGAGGCTGGCAGGATTGGAAGGTGTGTGAGGATGAGATGTCAGGACTGAGTTGTGACTGCTAAGGACTGATGGTCAGTGTGTGATGAGAATTGTGAGGTTGATGGTGTGGTTGGTATGAGATGATGCGAAGATGCCTGAACTGACTTTGACGACCTATTCTTGCGAAACAGATGACAAGTCTTTGGGGACGCGCCCCACCACCACCCCTCTCCCCCCCGGGCCTCCTACTCCCGTTCACTTCGAAAGAAGCTCCAAGAATACTTCCTGGATTTTCTCCACCACTCCCACTCTCTCTGGAGGTAATGCCTCTATCCTTCTACTGCCCTGCATTGCTAGGGCCTCCTTTATAAATCATGGAGGCCTCTCTCTTCCCTGGTGCTCCATTTGTTCATCTTCTATTTTTGTAGCCAATTGCTGCACACGGACTCAGCAGCAACTTCCTTTTATTGTGTGCAGCTCCCCTTTAAGAGGGACGGGTTGTCTTTAAGAGGAGCAGGCTAGATGGAACATAGCTAGCTCACTTTTGGACCCCCTGCTGAGCGTTCGGCCAGCCAGAAGCACTGGTCACACTTGGTTGAATGCTGCTATCATTCAAATAAGGAGACAGCACAAAGTTTGCAAGCTACCGGTTTCAACAGGTCTGGGCATGTGCACATCACAAAACCCTTGTTCCTGAAAATGGGAGGAAGGTTCATTCAGTTTGTTTCTATCATTCGACCAACCCAACATTCAACTGCTATCAGATTTCTTTGCCTTTGGCTCCAATTTTCTGGTAAATTATTCCAAAACAAATAAAGATTCGGAAAACAAATGATCTAAGATCTATTTAATTTACTTTTTACCAATCTAAACTATGTGCTTGTTCAATCCTCTGACCTGACATACCATGATGTATTTTGCTGTGTTCACTTTATCAAAATAAATTACTCGTGCAATCTTTAAAGTGCGGAAGGAGGCCATTCGGCCCCTCAAGTCTGCACTGACTCTCTGAAAGAGCATTCTACCTAGTCCCAGTCCCCTGTCATATCCCCGTGACCTTGCCCATTCTTCCTTTTATGAGAGCAATCCAATTCTCTTTTGAATACCTCGATCGAACCTGCTTGCACCACCCTCTCAGGGAGTTAACTGCAGAGTCCAATCACCTGGGTGAAAATAAATTCTCATCACATCACTTTTACTCTTTCAATGATTTCGAATGTGTGCCTTCTAGTTCTTGATGTTCTCTTGGGAGCGAAGTTTCTCACTATTTACCCTGTCCATACCCCCAGGATATTGGATACCTCTATCTAGTCTCCTCAGTCTTAATACTTTACATTCTGCCAATATGGAAAATTGCTCATATATGCCCTGTCCGCAAAAAGCAGCAGAAATTCAGGAGATAAGGTTACACCGACAGTGTTATCAAAACAATTTACTCAGCAACAACCTGCTCCCGATCCCCATTTTGGGTTCTACCAGGGTTGGAGTCATACCTAGCAAAAGGGAAGATGGTAGCGGAATTTTGAGGTCAATCATCTCACTCCCACATCACCACTGCAGGAGTTCCTCAGGGTAGTGAGGAACTCCCAACCATCTTCAGCTACTTCATCAATGACTTTCCCTCCGTCAAGTCAGAAGTGGGGGATGTTGGCTCATGATTTTACAATGTTCAGTACCATACACAATCTCTCAGATACTGAATCAGTCCATGCTCACATGCAGCAAGACCTGGATATTCAAGTCTGGGCTAATAAATAGCAAGTAACAAAAACTAGATAATGGCCATCTCCAACATGAAAGAATTTAATCATCTCCCCTTGACATTTAATGCCATTACCATCACTGAATCCCCCAACATCAACATCTTGGAGGTTGACATTGACCAGAGACTAATGGGACCAGCCATCTAAATGCTGTGGCTGCAAGAGCAGGTCAGAGCCAGGGAAATCTGTAGCAAGTAACTCACCTCCTGATTTCCCAAAGCCTCCCCAGAGAAGAGTGAGATTGAATATTCTCCACGTGTCTGAATGACTGCTTACCAAACAACATTTAGGAAATTCAATACTATTTATACAAAAACAGTCATCTTGATTGACGCCCCTTCCGCTACCTTAAGCATTCACCTCGTTCACCACCAGTGTGCAGTTGCTGAAGTGCGTAATATGTACAAGATTCATTGTCGCAACTCACCCAGGGTTCTTAAACAGCACCTTACAAACCCGTGACCACTATTACCTTGAAGGGCCAGGTTCCCCTCCAAGCCACATACCATCCTGACTCGGAAATATATCGCCGTTCCTTCACTGTCACTGGATCACAAACTTGCAAGCTACCTTCCTAACAGCACTCTGGGTGTATCTACACCGCATGGACCACAGAGCGGTTCATAGAAGTTGGCTCAGCGCTACCTTCTCAAGGGAAATTAGGGATGGGCAATAAATGTTGGTCTTGCCAGTGATGCTCACCTCCCATAATCACAAGCAAAACATTACCCTTCTCTGTGTTCAAACACATTGGGCTGGATTCTCTGTTTCAGCGGCTAAGTCCCGGCTGAAAGAGAGAATTTGCAGACGTTTTACGACGGCAAAAGCGGTGCCGAACCCTCACCTATTCCGGGACCGGTGAGGGGCTAGCAGTGGCGCTGGTCCCCGGGTCCCCACCAAAAACCTGTTACCCTGTGGCTCGGGTGCTTTGTACAGAGCTAACACTAGCACTGCCCTGTTCTCTCCTGAGAAACTCCAGCAGATTCAGCTGTGATATCCTGGCCAGTAGGTACTCTGCCTATTTGTGTCTTTGCCCATCACTTTCTTGTGACAAAATGATCCAACTTCATAGTCCTTTTGCCGTGCTTGTCAGCAGCTAGATAATGGAAGAGGCTCTCTGAAATTTGGCGCCAAATGCACATACATACAGAGTGCTTGATGTCAAGTGTATGTACAGGGCATATGACCTGCTCACTTCTGCCACTTATGGCCGGAAGACTACACACCGCCTCCTCATTTAAAAGGCAGCAGCAGCCGGCATTCTCAATAAAAATGCCGGTAGCGGCCATTGGGTACTTCTCCTGTGATCCAGGCCACCGGGGGAAACGTCGCGACCAATCACTCAGCAACCATCCCGACACCCGCTGTGACACTCACTTTGAAAAACCCTGATATTTATAACCTACCCTGGGGATTGTTGCCATCATTCTCTTCAACTTATTAAATGCACTCACTCCCTGGTTCAAAATCCTCTAGGTTACTCATTATATTGCAATAATCAAAACTGAATTTACAACAGGTACTTTCCCCTCCTCCGTGAAAATTGTTAGAAAATAATGATTATGAAACTGGACAGATTCTCCATCATCTTCAATACGCCATTATTTTTATTTAATAATAAACCACACTTACTATTTAATAGTCTGTTATTTAATCTGGTTGCACTTTTTGCATTCCTTGACCTGAATCTTATTTCAGTCTCTATTCTATTTATGTGGAAGATGTTTTGGATTATCCACTCGGAATTAAATCTCTTCTGTCCTAGCCATAATTGAACTCATTACGGAGTGTTTTCGCCATTTACGCCAATTTGTTTATGTTGACCGGGAAGTGTTTGATATTCCTTCATACCGGTTACCAAATTTGAAAACATGTTGGGGGGGATTCGGAGAAACGCGGGGGGGGGGGGATCACGCGACGCCGCTCTGCCGATTCTCCGGTCGCTGGCGAATCGGCGCCGGCACGGTCAGCGTGGCGCCGGTCAGGGGCCGCTCACCACGACCGCCCCCCCCCCCACACCAATTCTCCACGCTTGATGGGCCGAGTGCCCGCTGAGTTTGGCCGAGTCCCGCCTGCGCCATTCGCGTGTGGTACTATCCGGCGGAACCTCGGTGTTCATGTTGCGGGGGTCGCCCTGGTGTGGGGGTTGGGGGATCCGACTCTGGGAGGGGCCTCCACAGTGGCCTGCCCCGCGATTGGGGCCTACCGATCAGCGGACGGACTTATCCCGGGGGGGGGGGGGGGGGGGGGGGGGGGGCTATGTTCCTCCGCGTCGAGCCCCTGTAGGTCTCCGCCATGTTGCCCGGGGGCCGGCGTGGAGAAGGCAACCCGTGCTTGTGCCTGTATCAGAGCTAGAGCAGCGTGAGGCTCTCCAGTGCCGTGCTGGCCCCGTGTGCGGCGCAGGATCGCCGATCCTAGGGGCCAGATGACACCGTCGTAAAACGCTCCAGCGTTTATGATGGCGCAACACTTAGCCCCAGGAGAATCCAGCCCGTTGTTTTTTTCTCTCTATTTACCTCAGTAAGGATGACCCCATTCTCCATCAGCCAAATACGTGCTTGCTTATCTGATGACAGTCTGAAGTATGCATAACTAGTCAACGAATTGAGACTCAGCTTTACAAATGAACAGGAGTGGTATTCATGCCGATAATGATTAAAGAACTGAGCTTGTTCGCAAACACAAGTTTGCTTGATCACAAGTTGAAACTGAGCTGAAAATTGACCACAAATGCCACTTTGCAGAAGAATGGGTTGCAAGTGAGTGCAATACTGAGGGAATCTTACCTCAATAAAGATAATGCCAGCGTGCATTGCACAGAAGGCAAATGCGCATATGGCATTGTGACAGACAGCCAAAGTCCACAACATTGTATAACAGCATTTTTATGGAGGGACATTTCCTTTGTGCTGATACAAAGGGAATGTTCTAATCTCATTAAGGAAAGTGTGGTTTACTATTGATGACTGTGGTGATTTTAGAAATGTAATCAAATAAGAGGACAGGATATGCCAAATAATACTGTCTCAGAAATGCGTCAACTCTTTTTTTTAACAATCCTATATCAAATAGCACAAAGGCAAACTACTGAGCTTTTGAAAGGGAAGAAAAGGTATCCAATCCAGTGACACAGAAGTGTTGGATTTAGCAAGTATCAAATTCTCTCCCTTTCAGCCCACTTTGCAGTGGTCGACATGTTGCATGCTGCTACTCCAGTCCCACATGCAAGCAAAAGTGTCATAGTTTAAATACCTTGTCATCTAATTTCCTCTGGTAGCTCAGATTCGAATGCTACTTTCAGACATTTGTTAGCCCGTTTAAATGGGTTTTGTTACATCAGTGGAGATCTAAAATGTTTCCAGAATTTTCAGGGACATCTGACGGCAATCAATGGCTTACATTTGTTATTTCGCTTTTCTGCAGGACAAAATTGTTTCATTGATTCCCCAGACGATATTTGCAGGTCTATCGCTAACACGCAGCCAAAAATGAATAGCTAGCAGAAATATCCTGTTAAGGGAGCGGCTTTATCAAAAATTGAAACACAAAGTGATTCTTTTGATTGCTTATACATAGTTTGCCTATTTGAACAATATACTCCAGTTACCCTGGAACTCTGTACCTTAGTAACCACCCTTATGTCCATCTAATCTCAGCTAAAGGACGCTGAAATATAACATTGTGGTGTTCTTTGTGTTGCTTATTTCAAGACGGTTGGCGTAGTGTTCACAAAGGCCATAAAATAGCTTTAACTTAAACAAAGCTATACATTTATTAAATCTACTAATTTGGATTCAACACGTACTCCTAAAGAATACACAGTTGATTACTAACATCTAAACTACACTCATATACTGCTAATCTCACTACTGGTTTAAACTATGATCTGCACTCACTTACACCATCTGCTCTTCTGACTCTCACTAGCTAACTCCTGCACTCACTCTTCCCCCAAGGCTTAGTACCACTGTCTTATATAGTTGTACCTGTGGCTCCCTCTAGTGGCTACTCTTAACACTTCATTAACCCTTGCAGTGCTGACAGTTATGATAATATCACAAGCATGTGGAAGGTCATTCGGCCCATCCAAAAGATATATACCACAATTTTGATATGCTTCCTTATGATGGTCTCAGAAAAGGGTTTAAAGCTTCACTGGCACTCAAGTATTACTTTGCTATTTAATTTGCTGATCAATCTGTTGCATTTTAATGCTGCAAGAAGAGGGTACAGAAGACCTTTACCAAAATGGATCCGGGGATGCAGGATTGCAATAATATATATGAACTGCGGAATAATGGGATGGTTTTCCTTAGCGAAGGCTGTTAGATTTCATTTTTTAAAAATGTAAACATTAAAAGCACTGAAACTCATGAAGGATTTACGTAGAGTAAAAAAATCGGAGAATACGCACCAATAGATTCAAAAAAAGCTCTTCCCTGCTGTTACCAGACTCCTGAATGGCCCTCTTATGGATTGAACTGGACTCTCTCTATGAATCTTCTCTACTGTTTCAGCACTACATTCCGTATGCATCACCCAATGTCTAGGGCTATACATTGTGTATTTATTGTATGTTCTGTGTTTTCATGGAAGGATCAATCTGTCTGGACTCACTGTACTTCGGCACTTGTGACAATTAATCTAAATCTAAGTGTCGAGGAAGTGTTCGATAAGAAAAGAGCACACGGTTAAGGTGATTTGTAAAAGAATGCAGCCCAAATCTGTGATCCTACTGCCGAAAAGACCAAGGGTAGCAGGTGCAGGGGAATAACATCACCTCCGAGTCACATACCGTTCTGTTTTGGGAATATATCGTCGTTCCTTCTTCGTTACTGGGTCAAATTCTGGAATTCTTTACCTATTGTGAGTGCACTGACCCTGCACATTGCAATGGTTCAAGAAGGCTTGTCACTGCCTTCTCAAGGGCACATAGGAATAGCAACGAATCACAGAATCACACAATCACAGAAAAATAGAGTGCAGAAAAGGCCATTCGGCCCATCCAGTCTGCCCTGCTGCATAAAAGGCGCGTGATCTGCCAATCCTAATCCAATTTACCAGCACTTGGCCCATAGCCTCGAATGTTAAGACGTGCCAAGTGCTCATCCAGATACCTTTTAAAGGATATGGGACAACCCACCTCTACCACCCCCAGTTCCAGAACGTCACCACCCTCTGGGTAAAAAAGTTTGTCATCAAATCCCTCCTGAACTTCCCGCCTGTCACCTTGAACTTGTGCCCCCTCGTAACCAACCCTGCAATTAAGTGGAAAAGCTGTTCCGTATCCACCCTGCCCATTCCCCTCATAATCTTGTACGCCTCGATCTGGTCGCCCCTCAGTCTTCTTTACTCCAAGCCTATCCAACCTCTCTTTATAACTTATCCTGAATATCTCTGGTCATCCAAATGCTGCTTTTGTCAGAAGTCCCACATCCTGTGAATGAATAGAAATAAAGCAACATAACAAAAATCTTTTTTTACACAGTGCGTGGTTAGGATTTGGAATGCACCACCTGATAGGAAGGTGGAACCAGGTTCACTTGTCACCTTCAAAAGGGTAAACACTTGAAGGAGAAAAAGCATATGGGGGAAAGCGTGTAAATTATGACTAATTGATCTTTGAAAGAGATGAAAAGCCACATTTTATGCTATACTGTTCTATTTTTGTAGAATTCTATGAAGTAATTCGTTGAAGTAATTCAAGGAATTCTTTTTGGTAAAGTCCTTCTTTTTGCAGATTAGTTCCAATTGAACAAGAACAATATGAGTGCTAATTAACCCATTAGAACGTGATATGGACTTTTAAATATTCCCTTCAAAGGAAACTTGACTTTGTATTTTGGGTACGATGATATGCGTTTTAGACACCAAACACAAACACTATTTTGTGGAAGAAAACTTTTCAAGCGGAGCAGATCTACAAAGCTGATCCCGGTGTCAAAGTTTGAGCCACAGAAAGATTGGGACTCACTTTCACTGAAAGGCGATGTTTGAGCGGGGATTATGAGAGGACAAATTGCAAAAAGAACAGAAAGTTGTCAAGCCAAATAATAGAACAATGGCCGTAGACAAAGAGCAATGAAAGGGAGCAAAAAACAATATTCAATCATTGTAATGCAATCTTTTGGGTTGATTATTGGATGCAAAAACCTTACACACAGTTCGATTGTATGGTGGGAGGCTTGTAACGCTTTTTGTTCTGGTTGGTGAGTTGAGATAAGCCCAATCAATATATTTGTTTATAATGATCCTGTGATTTTGAGCAGTTTAATGTAAATTAGCGTAAGTGAACCGAATTTTATTATCTTGACTCTGGATAACGTTAGCAGGGAAATGTTTATTGCCTTTCCCAATGTATCCTGACAGGATCAATCGGCACTGCTTCAGAGTCACGTATGTACTGCAGGACAGGAGTCACGTGTGCTGGTACTCGGTAGAGGTTGCCATTTTCTGGTGCGAACCATAGATTACCAGTCTTGTCAGAGATCAATTTACCTGCACGGTTAGGGCAGTGATGTGATGGGGTTCTACAACAAGTGAGTGACCCACCCTGCCACTTTACTCCAACCCACCCCGCGTCCCCACACACTACCCACCACCACACAATGAAGGTCGGAGCTACCCCCACTGAGTTCAATTTCGCAACTTGCCGTGAATACGGCAGTTTAATATTAGCTTCAAACCCAAACCAATTGAAATGGCTGTCAGGCTTCCTTTGTTTAAAAGGTGATGACATTTTTTTTTTATCTGACCCTGTGAGACAGCCAACAGTGCATAACCAGTTTAAACAATAGGCTGTATCGAAAAAAGATTGCGAAATAGCAATTTGCAACAGAACTGTAGACGTGGTGCAGATTTAATGCACTGTTCATGCAAATAAACATTGACGGTAAGAACAATTTTTTAGAAGAATGTCCCTTCCTTATTCCCAACCTGCTGGCGCCCAAGCTGCCTCTGTCAATTATATCTCCACGTTCACAGGCAAGCAGCATTCTTATGATACCAAGTCATCACATATTTCAAATTCGCTACCTGATTGCCTGACAGGTTAATTTGTGACTCAGTGTGTAAATTTAATCACAAACATGATGAGGTTTTTTTTTATTTTTTTGGAATGTCAAGTTCTACTCCTCATTTCTGATCTGGCAGTTGGTCACAAAGACCACAATGTTGTCCTTTTACACTTTAGGGGCCTGCTTCCACAAAGCTCCTGGTGGGGGAGTGATGTCCCAGATCCGAATATCAGAATTCTACAACCACATGCTTACGAGGCTATGGTTCTGCTGCAAGGTACAGCAACAGCTTTTAGTGGCATATCCTGACACAGAGATGGCTGAGTCAGAAAATGTGGCCTCACGCCCACTGCAGGAATTAAGCACATAATCGAGGTTGACCTTTAAGTGTCACGCTGAGGGAACCCCTCATTATTCCTGCCGCTGTCTTTCAGGGTCAATGTTAAAATAGATAAGCAAAATACTGTGGACGCTGGAGATCTGAAATAAAAACAGGAAGTGTTGGAAAATCTGTCCAGAGAGAGAACAACGGAGTTAACATTTCGCATAAGAGTCATACTGGACTCCACAGATGCTGCCAGGCCGGTTGAGATTTTCCGACGATTCTGTTTTTAATTTAAATGTTAAACCTTTCTGCTTGCTTGGGTGGAGTAGAAGAAACTTCATGGCACTATTGAAAGACGGCCATGAGAGTCTTTCCACTGTCCAGGCCAACAGCATCTTCACCCACTAAATCAGCAATGGGCAACCTACAGCCAGGGGACCACATGCAGCCCACCTGGGTTCTGAGTGCGGCCCAGGAGACATTTTGTTGACCGTTGCACACGTGCAGGATTACAATTTCCACTGATTTACATTGGGTAGTTTCTTTCTACCGGTATGACTGAGGAGGTTCACACATAAAGTGAGGGTGTGCTGATTGAGGGCCTGCTGATTGCTCACAACATTGACTGTGAGAGCCATGCCCTCCCTCTGTGCCCAAAGTGCAAATATTTATTTAGTTTTCTCCATTTGAAGTTGATGACACTTCTATTATATAAATGATTAAGCATTTTCTATAACCTGTTGTGAAATATTCAGCGTGTATTAAATGTATTTGATCTTATTCATGGGGTCTTGGTTAGTGAACAAGGCTGATTTCAATCTGAAATGAAGGAGGACCACTCATGCGGCACACTCAGAAGCTTAGGTTACCCATCACTGCCCGAAAGAGATTAGCTAATAATCCATTCTGTATTCCTGTTTGAGCTGTGTTTGCCTTGTAACCATGGTGACTGTATTTTAGGAACAATGAGGAGTAGAAGTGGACAATTCAGCCCTTCAAGCCTGTACCGCCATTCAATCAGATCATGGTTGCTCAAATCCCCTCAGCCCTTTAACCCTTTTAAAATCAGCAATATATCTATCTCCTTCTTGAAACCAGACTCCACCGCACTATGGGGCAGCGACTTCCACTAATTCACCACTCTCTGCGAGAAGTAGTTCTTCCTCACCTCAGTTCTAAGTCTAACGCCTATCTAACGCCTATATCTGTGATTTTTGAGTGTAATTAATTTGTTGTGAAGTGTTTTGTGACATCTTAAGCCTGTGAAAGGTGTATCCAGGTGCCAGCTCGTTCTTTAGTTATTTAGGCCTGGACAGCAGGTCTCATGGTGCGTGGTGTTAATGGCAGCTGGGTATAATAAAACCCAGCATGGTAGTGAAGGGAGGCTCCCGGATGGCCAAGGTAAAAGAAAAGAAAGATCTACACTTACATAGCACTTTTCTTGACCAGTGACCATCCGAAAGTGTTTTACAACTACTGAAGTACTTTTTGAAGTGTCATTACTCTTGCGATGTAGGAAACACAGCAGCCAATTAGTGCACAGCAAGCTCCCACAAACACCAATATGTCAATGATCAGATCATCTGTTTTGTGTGATGTTGATTGAAGGTAAATATTAGCTGGGACAGTCGGGATAGCTTCACTGTCCTTTCCAATGCCAAGCAGTAGCTCACCATATTTTTTCAAAGTGTTGGCTCCGATGAGAAAACCGGGAAGAATTATTCAATAGCGATGGCGGGCAACCTCACCGAACCTTCAGCCTCTTCAACAATTTTTTCCATGTGTTTCATGCTGGCGGCTTGCCTCTGATATCCTCGCTCCGAGAAAACTTCATCTCTGGAATCAGAGGGTGCTCCTTTTAAACGCCACCCCAGCACTTGCGGCAAGTCCAGTCAGGGGGGGGTGGCTGCCAGGAAGGCAGCTCCACGATTTACAGAGGGGCCCTCACCAAATTCCTTGATCTTGTGGAGAAGAGTGACAGCCTTTGCCTGCGATCGTGCAGTCATCCATCAAGCAAGATCACCATCCCTACCTGGGAGCAGTAGCTGCGATAGTGAGTTCAAGCTTACTACATAACCGGATGGGGCTACAGTGTCGAAGAAGGTGAACGATGTGGCATGGTAACGCAGTGGTTAGCACTGCTGCCTCACAGTGCCAGGGACCCGGATTCGATTCCGGACTTGGGTGACTGTATGTGTGGAGTTTGCACTTTCTCCCCGTGTCTGCATGGGTTTCCTCCGGGTGCTCCGGTTTCCTCCCACAATAGAAAGAATTACAGATTTGGTGGGGTGGCCATGATCAATGCACGAGGTCATGGAGATAGGGTGAGGGAATAAGCCTAGGTAGAGTGGTCTTTTGGAGGGTCGGTGCAGACCCGATCGACCAAATAGCCTCCTTCTGCTCTGTCGGGATTCTATAGATTTTATGGACCCTCCGTGTAGCTAGGGTAAGTCTGTCTCTACTGCACTCCTTCACACACCTATCACACCTCTACAGTGATCTCTCACCCAACCACGTCACAGGTCCCCAACACTTGTCATGCGTGTGTGTGTGTGTGTGTGTGTGTGTCCTGCCAATGATTCTCCATGATTCCCCCAGTAGCTAAACTGCTCCTCACATTCCCAGTCACATCCCAGGCATGCCGCTTTCATCACTATCTGACCTGGCAGGACTCATGCCCAGCACTCCCCCCCCCCCACCCCGACCACCAATCTGACTCATCGCAGGACAAATCTGAGGACAACGGGTGTGAGTGGGCACAGCCTATCGGAGTGATGCCCGAGCTGAGAACCCGAACCCCTTTTGAGAAGAGGGCCCATGAGCCAGCCGGTAAGGAGCAGGACCACACCTGGGCTGAGGGTGAGAAGAGAGCAGCAGACAATAGTGAGAACCCTCTGTGGTGTTCTTTAAGTTGCTGAATTCAGGATGGTTGACGTAGTGTTCACAAAGACCACAAACATAGATTTAACTTGAACAAAGCTAAAATTTATTAACACTGCTAATTTGGGTTCGGCACATACTCCTAAATAATGCACAGTTGATAATTAACATATCATCTACACTCATCTACAACTAATCTCTACACTAATATAAACTATGATCTGCTCTCACTCACGCTGTCTCTCCTTCAGTCTATACTCTAACGATCTCCTTCACTTCTCTCCCCCACAAGGCTCAGCATCAATGGCTTATATATTTTTATTTGAACATTACATGAACATTAATCATGAACTTGTTATTACTTTTTACCTTCAGTTGCAAATACTGTTTATTCACATTGTTGATGATAAATGAATAATTATTACTGTCATTACAAATTTAACCTGTTTGTGGTCTCCTCGTTCTAGTTGATCTTCTCAGTGGTTTGTTCAAAGTATGCAATTGATTTTCCATTTTGTCTTGCTGTATTGGTGACAAGGAAGCAGTAGGAAAATCAATGTCCTTGAAGATGTTGGCCGGGATTCTCCCGTACCCGACAGGGCGGGAGGGTCCCGGCGTGTCGGAGTGACGTGAACCACACCGGCGTCGTGCCACCCCAAATGTGCGGAAGTCTCCGCACCAATAGGGGCCAAGCCCTCACATTGAGGGGCTAGGCCCACGCCGGAGTGGTTGACGCTCCGCCAGCTGGCGTGGACAGCCTTTGGCGCCATGCCAGCCGGGGCCGAAAGGACTTCGCCGGTCGGCATAAGTCCGCGCATGCACCGCCGACGGGCGCGGCACGATTCCCACCCCCGTCGAATCTCTGGTGGCAGAGAATTCGGGACACGGCGGGGGGGGGGGGGGGGGGTGATTGACGCCGGCCCCCGGCGATTCTCCGACCCGGCAGGGGGTCGGAGAATCCCACCTGTTATCCTGATCAATAACATATTGAGGTTGAGACAGAACATGATGTTTTATCCGTAACAGTGCTCTTCTATTTTGTCTGAACTTGGGACCTTGTTCAGTCTGAACTAAATACGATCTGGGTACGAGTTGTCTAAGAACTTTACTATGTGTTTCCATCCACCATCAGGACTTTGTGTACATACGTAGTCTCCTTCTTTCAATTTTGATAGAGGTTTGTTTGCTTGTCATAGTTCTCTTTTTGTTTCTGTTTTCTTAATCTGTATCTCTTGATGATCCATATCTGGAATACTTATCTCAAGTAACGTGATGCAAATTTTTCTACCCATTCACATCTGAGCTGGCAATAATCCAGATGACAGTGGTGTTGCTCTGTACATCAGCAGTACCAAAGAATAATCTTTGTTGTCATTAATTGCTTTATGGAACAATTTCTTGATTATTCCTGTTTGTCCTTCTGTTCTTTGCCATTTGAGTGTGGATACAGTGGGCTTGGTGTGATGTGATTAACGCTGTACTTTTCCTCAAACTGTGTGTGGTGATATGATTTGCATAGCTGTCTGCCATTGGTGCAGAACACCGGCTTACCATTGGCCCTGGTCGGTCATGTGCCTCCCGACCGATTGGTTGAGACCAGTCATGTGACTGCTCTCCGATTGGTCGAGAGGCTGAGTTAACCACGCCTCCTTACCGAAGTATAAATAGTCGAAGCGCCCGGCAGTCGTCCATTTTATTGTAGACAACCGCAGGGCTAAGTTTTAGCTTATTAAAGCCTAACTTTTGTATAGCAACTCGTCTCTCGTGCAATTAATGGCTCATCACTGTGTCCACACCCAGGTGAAGCAAGAGCGTCAGACACAACTTGTAATGGTATCCCATGGCGTGCAAAAATGGATTCAGCTGCACGTATGACAGATCTTGTCGTTGAATCATTCTGCGTCATCACCCAAGATAGTTGGAATAATAGTCGATGATGACTAGATGATCACGACTTTTAAAGTAGAACAAATCCATCCCAACTTTGATCGGTAATGAGTTAATTTTCTTCCATACTTTTTGTGCACTGCACAGGTTGATGCAGTTGGCAGATTGTGCAATCCTGTACATGATTGTCAACATCCGTGTTGATTCCAGTCCAGTACACAGATTGTGTTGCTCATCTACAATATTGTTCTATACCCTGGTAATCCTCGTGAATCTGTTGCAGAATTCCTTGTTGGAGGCATGCAGGAATAACTATCCTATCTCCTTTGAGTAGGAACCCATCTATTACTGTGAGGTCATCTTTTTAAAAATAAATTTAGAGTACCTAATTAATTTTTTCCAATTAAGGGGCGGTTTAGTGTGGCCAATCCACCTAACCTGCACATCTTTGGCTTGTAGGGGCGAAACCCACGCAAACATGGGGAGAATGTGCAAACTCCACACGGACAGTGACCCAGAGCCGGGATCGAACCTGGGACCTCGGTGCCGGGAGGCTGCCCTTTGCGAGGTCATCTTTGATACTGCGAAAGGCAGAGCAAAATCCATTGGGACATCCTTCTTTGAGGGATTTGAGTGTCAAGTCCTTTTCTGTTTCTTCTTTGATGATTCGTAGTTCTCGGTCAGACACTAGTATCATCTCGGCAATGAATGAAGCTTGTGCATCGACTATGTGTGCTATATCTGTATCTGATGTGTCAGTATCAGTGGTAGCTCTGGATAAGGTATCAGCAACAGCTAAGTTTTTCCTTGGCTCTTTGTGCTGGTCAGTCAAAGTCTTGGTTATGTGAATCCTAACAACTAGGTTTAACTTTTGGCAAGCATCCACCCCAATTAACGCTAACTTATCATCTTCCACTATCTCAAAGTCGATTGGCAATTCGATGTCGCCATTTAAAACAAAGGAACTCTGCAGGGTCTTCTTGTGGCTATGGTGTTACCATTGTAATTGGTCAGCCAACAAGTAGATTTCAGTATTAGGGATGCACTATACACCTGTCTTAAATTCTCTTCTGTGATAAGATTTGCACGTGCTCCTGTATCAATTTTAAATGGTATATCTGTGCCATTGTTTTCTAATAATCCAATCCAGTCTTTAATTATCTTTGAGAGCTGTTGTACTTGTTTGTCATTACAATCCAGCGTATTAATCCTAGTGACTGCTTCAATCATGAAAGTATCCTTCAGCGTGTATGGTGAAAAATCCTCATTATCAGTTAAGATATTTGATTTTTTTTATCTTCACTCTGAACGTTTTGGATCCTTCTGTAGTCATAGTAGGATTTTAAAAATTTGGACTGGAGAAGCTGTGAGAAACGACACTGTGCTTCAAAGCGGCTAAACGCGCAACGATTGAAACATTGTTTGCCTTTTGCCGGACAATTTTTTTTACTGTGGGCTTGACCACAGCGTGTGCATGTCATCACGTTTGTGATGTCACTCTCAACATGGTGGCCAGCCATTGTACGCAGTTTTCTGTGCTGCGACACAGCACTAATGGCGTCAGCCAAGTTTCCCGATTTCTTGCCTTTTTCGTTTGCCCTGAACTCCGCATAATCAGAGGATACTTGTTCACTGGCTTTGCACATATTAATCGTGCCTACTAGCGGTAAAATCGGTCGGCTTAGCACCTTTTCACGCAAATATTCGTCATTTTCCCTAATTCAACTTGAACAAAGCATTCAATTGGCAGCAGAGGAAAAGTTATGCGACTGTGTTCTTAACTTTAAAGCTGTAATGAAAGAATCTTCTGATTCCCCCTTTAGCTGCAGTGTTTTTCTGAACATGTATCGCACATGGGTCTCATTCATCTGCTTTTTGCAGTGTGCATTGTAGCCACCTGGGTTGGCCAATTCCTCACACAAAATGGAAGAACGCAAAGATTACAGGGGAAAATGGACATTGGCAAAGAAACAAGCAGTTTGTAGAATCCCCTGTATTCTAGCTGCCACAGAAACCAGACAGAATTGTAGCTAACAAGCTGCGCATATTAAGTGAGCGATTCACGGTGATTCCCAGGCACAATGGACACAACAATTAACTGCAATTGAAACATTCTATGGAAGGTCAGACATCCCGGCGCCAGTGGAGTCTAAGACAAAGGACACCAATAAGGTGTAAGGAACCGCCCGGTGATCGAGGAACGGCCCCGTTATTGGGGAAATTCAAATCAATCGATTGGGAAGAGACCCAATCGATTGCAGGTTTATAGAGGGTCTGCCCAGAAGGGCGTGAAGCCCCTGGGACCTATAAATGTCAGGTCCCAGGACTGATTCGCTCTCCTTGACCAGCCTCCCAGCGCTCTTCTTGACCAGCCGGCACTCCCAGCGAAACACCTTTGCAGTAGAAGAACCTTGAGAAGGAGAGGCCTGGTCAGCAGCCGCCATCAAGTAAGTGTCATACAACGCACGCTACGAGAGTAGACACTCCTGACCCCTTTAGTCCACACCAACTGGAAGCCTGCGGATCCAGGACAAAGCAAGAGGCTATTGTACCCTGATCCAGCAGTTCCCTTATTCTAGATAAGTATTGGCCTGTTAGTGGTAGAATTAGCCTAGTCTTGTAGTTTTATATGCATAATTAGTAGATAACTGTATTATAATAAACGTGTCTTGTTTGAACTTACTAACTGGTGTATTGAGTTACTGGTCTGAGCTTGAACTTGAATCTTGTGGCGGTATCTTAACGATACCTGGCGACTCTAAAGCTAAGGAATAAAACAGAGCCAAATTGAGTGTAAAGCACACTCACCCAGAACGAGCAGCAGCATTGAACTTCTGTTGCACTATGGTATATTTTATTTTATTCTTATCAGCAGTATATTCAAAGGAGTTATAAAGCTCTAATGCTTGCGTTCCAGCCAAATTTAGAAGAAGTGCTATTTTTCTCTGATTGGAAGCATTTTCTCGCATTGAGGAAGATAGGAAAACTTCAAACTACTGTTTAAAGAATACCCAGTTTTGACCTAGTTTACTGTTTGTCCTGGAGTAGTCAGGATTATTGAGACTCTCCATCTTACGATTTGTATTCTGTGTAGATTTTCTGATCCATGTTGCGGCGTGATTGTTTTCTTCAATCTTCATAAAGCTAACTTGTCAAAGCTAACTGCTTCTTACTTGTAGAAATAAACTCCTAGTACCATGTGGTGTTCTTTGTGTTGCTAAATTCAGGATAGTTGGCATAGTGTTCACAATGACCACAAAAATAGCTTGACCTTGAACAAAGCTGTACATTTATGAACACTATTAATTTGGATTCGACACATACTCCTAAATAATGCACAGTTGATAATGAACATACTATCTACACTCATCTACAACTAATCTCTACTCCATTATAAACTATGATCTGCTCTCACTCACAATATCTTGCCTTTGGTCTGTACTCTAGCTATCTCCTTCACTTCTCTCCCCGACAAGACTTAGCATCAATGTCTTATATACTCGTAACTCTAGCTCCTCTAGTGGCTTATCTAAACATTTCATTAATCCTTGCAGTCCTTAGATTTATGATAATAATTGACACATGCAGCCATGGTGCAGGCCTCACTTGAGTTAGCTTTCTCCCATCAGTCATCCCCTGTGATGCACTAATTCCATCACACTTCCCTTGCAGGTCAATCAGTTGATCAGCCCAGACCATCCTCACACCCTCTGGAACCACAAACCAGAGCAGCTCTGAGGAGACATCTCAGAGGCAAGCATCAAGGAGGCGGCACAGCTGTCACCGGCACACTCCACCAGTGAAGATAGTCACACCTCGTTGAGATTAGGATTAACTAGTAGGCAGGCTTCTGAGTCACTCAGTGGTGAGCACCTCACAGCTGATCCACAGCTGGCGGAGGAAGGAACACCCAGGTATCCGGCACTCAGAGGGATTCTGGCCTCGGAGGAGAGAGTAGCAGCTGAGTTCTGTTATCCAGTATCTCTGGACTTCATGATAAGCTTGATCATTAGCGGAGTGTGTTCAGCTCTCTGTCAGGCAGGAGTCAAACATTTTGCAAGGTTGGAGGAACATCTCTCTTTCCTCACAGCAATTCATCATCATTCTCCTGCAACATCAGGCCAATTGCTTGAGAGCCTTTTCCATCAATGTAGCCACCATCACGATGACCTCCCGCATTCACCTCAGTAGTGAGCAGATGTCAGACCCCATGATGGAAGAGGTCTTCAGAACCGAGTCCTGGACTTCGCCAAATCGAACGTCAATAAGTGAAGCCCCAGCACTGCGACCCATGAGGGGCCTGCCCACCCCCCCCGAAGTCCTCCCTCTTCCTCCATAGGTTGCTCCACGCCACCCCCCTCAATGTCCTCCTCATTTGAGGAGATGCAGCGCTCCTCCATGTCCACCTGCTTTCCCCATTGCAGTACCAGGTTGTACAGAGCGCAACTCATCATATGTTGCAGGACACCCTTTCGGGGCTGTATTAGAGGGCTCCCCTGATCCCCCCTGAATTCTCTGATAATGTGGCTATGTCCCCCCCGCCCGCGAGAAAACGGGCGCGAATCTCTCTGGACTTTTCTGGAGAATGTCCAGAGTGATTCTCCTATCGGAAGGGGGCTATCTGGGCCCCGGGGTACTCCTTGCAGCTCTGGCTACCGATACGAGGCCCTGCACTTCTGGCCGGGGGTCCGCGCATGCGTGTGCCCCACGAGACATGACCAACTCACAGCGCGGATCGGCCCCGACATTATATTCCCCCCCCCCCGCCCCCGAGATCACACGCGCCCGCCAATCGGTGGCCCCCGATCATGAGCCTGGCCGTCCTGGAGGCCCCCCCACACCGGTGATGGATCCCCCCCCCACCCCCACCCCAACCAGGGCGGCCGTGGGCTGTCCGCAGCTGCCACTCTGGCCGTGTGGAACCATAAGTGAACCACGTCGGCGGGAACGCGGCTTGTTGCCGGTGGAGATTCGCTGCGGGAGCCTCTTTCAATGGTCCCCGACCAGCGCCGCGTAGACCATGCGCACGCGATTGCCAGCAATTCCCCGGAGAATTGCAGGGGCGGCGTTGGACCCGATCGCGGGTCTGACACCCATTCTCCGCCCCCCGTGCCGAGCGTGATTGCGGCACGAAGGCTCGGAGATTCCAGCCCATTAACTTTGAAATTTTGGGGGAGAATCTGGCCCCAGAATCATTCTCTCAGGACCCGGGTTTGAATCCGGCCATGGCCGTTGGTGAAATTTGAATTCAATAAAATAAAAATCTGGAATTAAAGGTCTAAAGATGACCATGAAACCGTTGTCGATTGTCATAAAACTCCATCTGGTTCCCTAATGTCCTGTAGGGAAGGAAATCTGTCGTCCTTACCAGGTCTGGCCGATGTGTGACTTCAGACCCACAGCAATGTGTTTGACTCTTAAATGCGCTCAGGGATGCACAATAAACGCTGGCCCAGCCAGAGATCCCACATTCGATAAACACATTTTAAAAAATTTAAATCTAAAAATGTACCTATCTCTTTCTTGAATACATTCAGTAACTCGGCCTCCACAGCCTTCTGTGGTGAGAATTCCACAGGTTCACTACCCTTTGAGCGAAGCCATTTTTCCTCATCTCAGTCCCAAATGTTCGACCCTGTATGCTGAGACTGTCTCCATGGGTTCTGGATTCCCCAAACAGGGAAAATATCCTTCCAGCATCTGGTCTGTCTCTCTAGCCCTATTAAAATTTTATACGTTTCAATCAGATCTCCTCTCATCCTTCTAAATTCCAGTGAAGACAGGCCCAGTTGAATCAATCTTTCCTCATAGGACAAGCGGCCCAAGTGAACCTCCGCTGCAAGTATGGCAAGTATATACTTTCTTAGAACAAAACTGCACACGATACTCCAGGTGTGGCCTCACCAAGATCCTGTACAACTGCAGTAAGACATCTATACTTCTCAACTCAAACCCTCTTGCAATGAAGGCTAAAGGCCTTCTTAATTGTTTGCTGCACCTGCCTCTCCGTTTTCACTGACTGTGGACAAGGAACAACCCAGATCCCTTTGTACACCCCCACTACCAAATATATCACCATTTAAATAATACTCTTCCTGTCCGTTTTTGACACCAAAGTATAGAAATTCATCTGTGCTCCCATAACTTTGTCATTACGGCAGCACAGATTCCAAGGATGTCCAAATGAGAATAAATAACATGCATTAGGGCGAACAGGCAAGCCCCAACAAAGAGATATCATTTTTTACCCCAATTGTTCGTGGAAGCCCCCGTCTTGTTCAATGAGTTTGAAGTCAAACTTCAGGTGCAAGGTTCTTTGGCAAAGACCGTACATATATCTGAAGACCGTGTGTTGTTGCCCATAAACATAACATTGAGACTGACGAGGGTGGAGATTCCAGGGAGTGTGCTGCGACGTCATAGCAGATTGTGCTTCCACTTACCTGATTGGCCAGAGAAGAAGAAAGATGTGCCTTTCTGTAGCGTCTGTCACAGCCTTAGGTTTCCCAAGCACTCAGCAGTATTAGATACTCTTTGGAAGTTTGTTCACTGTCGAAATGTGCACAAATTTGTGCACAGCTAAAACCCACGAACAGCAATGAACAAATAATCTTATTGACATTGACGGAGGGGGAATTATCGAGCAGGACACTTGGAAAACTCCTCTGCTCATCCTTGAAAATAGTGCAATGAAAGATGAATGGCTTTTTAATTGATGGTGAAACTCGCAATAGCCACCATAAAACCATATCTGGAGGACTTGCTTTCAAAGAACCTGGATACCCTCCTGATGACTTGTTCATCAGCGTGTTATACAATGTTACTGAAAGTGCTGCTGTAACAAAATGTTAATTGTACAATTGCCAGCTGCCATCATACTGTGCTGACAGTGGTATGTGGTTCTATGGGGTTCTCTCACTCCCTCTTTTAAAGTATTTCTCCTTACCTTGCTACACCTTTTAGAAATACACATTCACATACATATTTCACAAGTGTGTACGTGCGCCCCTGTATTTTGCAAAGCCATTAAAGCAGGGGTGGGCAAACGTATCCGTGCAAGGGCCACATTCAGAAATTCACAATTCACAAAGGGCCGCATAGTATATTAAGTAAAATAATTACTTCACCCGGTTATGATTCTGGGCGCCTCATATAGAACATAGAACAGTACAGCACAGAACAGGCCCTTCGGCCCTCGACGTTGTGCCGAGCAATGATCACCCTACTTAAGTCAACGTATCCACCCTATACCAGTAAGTAACCCAACAGCCCCCCCCCCCATTAACCTTTAAAAAAATTTAAAAAAAAAAAATTTAAAAAAAAATTTTTTTTTTTTTTTTTAATGACTTGGTGGGCCGCAGAAATACCTTTGGCGGGCCGCATGCGGCCCGCAGGCCGTAGTTTGCCCACCCCTGCATTAAAGTGTTCCCTCAGTGCTTGAAGAAGGATTGTATTGATCCATCTAACATGACAATTCTTGCCCTGTGTCTCTTTTCATAACTGTGTCTCGGGTGATGTGTATCCTCAGGAAATTTTACCTGGTAAATATATTTTTAAAATCCCTGTGACGGAAGGCAATGAGTTCAGAACTTTTCATTCTTGGCTTAGAAACCCAATAGTCTCGAGGGGGAGTTCTCAAATTGGTCCTGTTCTGGTTATTTTTAAATGAAGTTTTACCTCGCTGGGGTAATTTTTCTTAGGCTTTGGAGAGTTGGGAGTGCCACAAATGCTGACCTCTTCATTCAATCAGTGTTTCTATTGGTGTGGAGATGCCGGCGTTGGACTGGGGTGGGCACAGTAGTGAGAAGTCTTACAACACCAAGTTAAAGTCCAACAGGTTTGTCTCAAATCACTAGCTATCGGAGCGCACCTGATAGAACATAGGAAGAGGAGAAGGCCAGTCAGCCCATCGAGCCTGGCCCGCCCTTAATTGAGATCATTGCCGATCTGTGTCATAATTCCATTCACTTGTCTTGTCTTGTCTTTAATATCTTGGGTTTCCTCCGGGTGCCCCGGTTTCCTCCTACAAGTCCCAAAAGACGTGCTGTTTGGTGAATTGGACATTTTGAATTCTCCCTCCGTGTACCCGAACAGATGCCGGAATGTGGCGGCTCGGGGATTTTCAAAGTAACTTCATTGCAGTGTTTGTTTTTGGGTTTTTTTATAAGTTTAGAGTACCCAATTATTTTTTCCAATTAAGGGGCAATTTAGCATGGCCAATTCACCTAACCTGCACATCTTTGGGTTGTGGGGGTGAAACCCATGCAGACACAGGGAGAATGTGCAAACTCCACACAGACAGTGACCCAGGGTCGGGATTCGAACCTGGGACCTCGGCGCCGTAGGCAGCAATGCTAACCACTGTGCCACCGTGCTGCCCTCACTGCAGTGTTACAATGTCACAAGCCTACTTGTGACAATAATAAAGATTTTTAAAAAAAGATTAAGTGCTGTTTCCAAAGACTAAAAATCAAATGGACAAGAGATAGTGAAGGTCCATCGAGACACCATCAGAGAGATTTTGGAAAAAGACTTCAGCAGAGAAACAGGCTGAAGAAATAGCTCTCCTTCTCTGTCTCCCTGGGAATAAGCACAGCATTCAGGCTCGAGAAATCAACATACACAAAACCTACCAATGAACCAAGATCTGGTAAGAATGGCAACAACATCAACCTGCTCCAAGGAAGCATATGACTTCAATCGGCCGCAACATTGAATAATCTACCCCTCAAAGATAAGCAAAGGGCTTCTAACTTTCCTTACTCCTATTACCGGTGTATGTGTGGCATTGCATCTTTTATTATTTTGTCTTGGGTTTGGTGGCCAATAAACTTGCTTTTTCTTTGACTGGAGAAGACCTCTTTGAATGGGGAAGATAAATTTCAGCATCTTTGTTGCGACCAAACGAGAGGAGTAGCCAGTTAACTCCTCACCTGGTAGTAACACTCTTTATTTCCTTACCTGCTATAACTAGTTATTTGAATATTCGCTTCACCTGAAATATCTAGATCACTATTTCTGATCCCTTTTCTCATCTATTCCTGACAGGAATGTTGATCAGATCCTAGGATGGTTGGCGTAGTCACAAAGACCACAACTAGCTTTTATACGAAACACAACTGAAGATTTATTTACACTGCTTAATTGAATTCGACTCTTACTTCTATATGATTAACAATTGACAATAAATATACAATCTACACTCATCCACCACTAATCTCTCCACTAATACAATAACTGTGATCTGCTCTCACTCACTACCTTTCCTACAGTCTGTCCTCTAGCCTTCTCCTCAACTTGGTCCCAGAAGGCTTTATCCAGTTCTGCATCTAGCTCCCTCTAGTGGTTGATTCAGATATAACATTAACCCTTACAGTTCTGTACATTTCTCATAATGTTAAAAAGGAACACCCCTCTCACTAAAATCTGGACATTCTAGGGTGATGAGAGGTATGAGGAAATCATGTGACTCCAAATCTATGCAGCTGCTGAATAATAAAATTGGATTGGATTGCTGCCAATGGCTGTTGGGAAATAAACATCCTTCACAATATTTGCGGTGCCATTTATCATCAGGAAGTCACACAAAAATTGAAAGGTAAATTCCAATTTGTAAAGAAATGCATGTCTGCAATGCAGTTTCCTAGTGATTGCCAAATACACCAGCATGGAATTAGATATAGCAATCTGAGCAGTAAGGTAGGCATTTTATACACTGTCAATGGTGATCTGGAATGCGCAGATTCAGCAGAAATGTTCTGAAATTTATAAACATGAAATTTATAGGGATATGGGGAAGGAGTAAGTGAACGGGGCTAATTTTATACCTCTGTCAAAGAGCTGGAACAGGCATCGACAGGCTGAATGGCCTCCTTCGGCATTGGGACATTCTTTAACTCTACGGAGGCTCCAATACACAGTTAACATCCAATAAGAATGGAGGAATAAGGCAGAAATGTCCTCAATGGATGGTTGACCCAAGTGGTTTCCATAAAATTGGCAGGAACCTGACTTACAGGTTTTTGTAGGGATTCCCACTGAGTTGATGCTGAGGTTATGCTGGGCGATCAGGAGAACAGTAGTGGAAATCCCAGCCAATGTGCTGAGCGAGATTGGGGAAAGATTTGTGACTACCATTGGAGTGTCCCTTTAAGAAAGGTTTAGTCTCATATTATGTGTCTTGTAGCACATTGGGCTGTGGCTGTGAGGCGAGGGGGGGGTTTCAGTTTCAGTTTGACTGCAAAAGGAGAAAGAAGTATTTTCCCTATTTTTCTCTGTTTTCATTTTAAAAGCAGTAAAAAGTAAAGGGTAACTTGAGTTGCTTTCCGGAAAGAGGTTGAATCTGCTGTTTGGAACTGGGTCCGAATCACAGGGACAGGACCAGTCCCAGTCAAATGAGAATACAGTGTGCTGGGCCACGCTCTTGAAAAGCGGTTTTGGTTCAATTGGATTTTGTTATTAAATTGGAACAGCTAAGGGGGAATTCATTAAGTGTTATCATAGAATTTACAGTGCAGAAGGAGGCCATTCGGCCCATCAAGTCTGCACCGGCCACACTTTGTTGCTCGTTCTGGGTGAGTGTGCTTTAAACTCAATTTGGCTCTGTTTTATTGCTTAGCTCTAGAGTCGCCAAGGGAACTGCTGGATCAGGGAACAATGGCCTCTTGCTTTGTCCTGGATCCGCAGGCTTCCAGTCGGTGTGGACTAAAGGAGTCAAGAGTGTCTACTCTCGTAGCGTGCGTTGTATGACACTTACTTGATGGCGGCTGCTGACCAGGCCTCTCCTTCTCAATGTCTTCTGCTGCAATGGTGTTCTGCTGGGAGGGCTGGCTGGTCAAGAAGAGCGCTGGGAGGCTGGTCAAGGAGAGGCTGGCTAAGAGGGCTGGTCAAGAGAACGAATCAGTCCTGGGACCTGACTTTTATAGGTCCCAGGGGCTTCGCATCCTTCAGGGCGGACCCTCTATGAACCTGCAATCGATTGGGTCTCTTCCCAATCGATTGATTTGAATTTCCCCAATAACAGGCTGTTCCTCGATCCCCGGGCGGTTCCTCACACCTTATTGGTGTCCTTTGTCTTAGACTCTACTGGCGCCGGAATGTCTGGCCTTCTATAGAATGTTTAACTGTTGTGTCCATTGTGCCTGGGAATCACCGTAAATCGCTTCATTAATATGCGCAGCTCTTTAGTTACCATTCTGTCGGGTTTCTGTAGCAGCTAGAATACAGGGGATTCTGCAGACTGCTGGTTTCTTTGCCAATGTCCATTTTACCCTGCAATCTTTGCGTTCTTCCATTTTGTGTGAGGAAGTGGCCAACCCAGGTGGCTACAACTTCCACCCTATCCCCGTAACCCAGTAACCCCACCCAATCTTTTTTTGGACAATAAGGGCAATTTAGCATGGCCAATCCACCTAACCTGCACATCTTTGGACTGTGGGAGGAAACCGGAGTACCCGTTGGAATCCCACGCAGGCACCGGGAGAATGTGCAGACTCTGCACAGACAGTGACCCAGCCGGAAATCGAACCTGGGTTCCTGGAGCTGTGAGGCAACTGTGCTAACCACTGTGCTACTGTGCCGCCCACTGTTATGTACATAGATTACTGTAGCTGGGTGGTGTCTTTATGTTTGTAATTGATAAAAGTTTTTGCTGTGTTTATATATATATATATAAATATATATGTTAACTACATTCTTAGAATAAACCATGTTTGGATTAATCTGTTTAGGAAGTCTGATGAATCACACCTGCTGTGAATGCTTTTGTGCTCATCCTAGCCAAACTCAACATAAAAGTTGTCTTCACGGACAGGGTAAAGATCCAGTGTAAATCATACAGAAATACAGCAGAAGGATAGAAGGTAAATGAGGGCACACACATTCTGAACCTCCAGCCAAAATTGTCGAATGACAAAACAAAAACAATACAATTTGGAGGAAGTCTTCATCCCCCAAACTGTGCTGCGGTGGCTGGCCCCTTTAAGAGGGCGATCGACCTATTCTGGTGGCGACCATGAACTGGATGGTCGCACACAAGGTGGCTTCTGCTTGGAGGCTTCGGTTTTGGCTCTTTCTGCCCTGACATTCTGAATTATCCCTCTGTGTACCCGAACAGGTGCCGGAGTGTGGACACTAGGGGCTTTTCACAGTAACTTCATTGCAGTGTTAATGTAAGCCTATGTGTAACACTAATAAAGATAATTATTATTACATTGGGCCAACCTGGCCAAATGATGGGCGGGTTTTCACAACACCAAAGTGGCGCTCTTTCGGACCAAAGTCCGGGGTATTGTACCTGGCCAAACTCTGAGTGACTTTCAAGGGCAAAGATTATTATTATGTTACAATGCAGCGAATGACTTTG
The DNA here is from genome assembly GCF_902713615.1 of Scyliorhinus canicula. Lineage (NCBI taxonomy): Eukaryota > Metazoa > Chordata > Chondrichthyes > Carcharhiniformes > Scyliorhinidae > Scyliorhinus > Scyliorhinus canicula. Next base: position 19,392,347 of record NC_052147.1, read on the forward strand.
ACAAGGAGCATGGGTTGGCGACAGCTAATGTTGGGAACTTTTCTGATTTTGTCGCGATACGTATATACAAATTTTGTAAGTGTTATGCTGATTTTTTTTGCACAGGTTGGTCTTGCTTTTGTTTTGGTTGATGAGACGATGGTTCCGATTCTGGGTTTCTTTCTCCTGCTGGAGCGAGGGGTGGGAAGGGTTCTGGTGGGGGGGGGGGGGGGGGGGGGGAGCCTGTGGAAGGGCTTTCCGAAGGGTGGAGGTGGGGAGGCAGAGTGGGGGGAGGGCTGGTTTGGGTAGGGTTCTTTGCGATCTCCAGGTGGGAGTTGCCACGCTAGCAGTAGATGCTAGTAAATGGAAGCAGTGTGGGGGAGGGGGCTGCGGCAGGTAGCCAGAGATGGGGGCGGAGCGGCTATGCAGCGGGGGAGGGGGGGCGGGGTGGAAGCGTTGGGTTAAGGGAAGAGGGGGGAGGTGTTTGGGGGATAGGGCAGCAGGAAATGTGCCAGTGACACGGTGATCTGTCGCTCCAGCCGCACACCCATCCCAAGGAGTAGCCCGAGGGCCATTGGGCACCCCAAGGGAGAAGGAGATGAAGGGGCCCATGCTGGTGACCCCGCAGTGGGGTGCCAGGACACCACAGCACCTCAGATTTACCCTTATTGCCCCTGGCACATCCGATGGGCAGGGGGCAGAACAGCTGGCACCACACCACCTGCCAAGAAACTGCCAGACCCGTTCAGGCCCAGTCGCTCCAGAGGACGGCTGCCAAAGGGGACCCATGTCACAGGGTGGGTATCGTACCAAGCCGCCTCCATCCCTGAAGTACTGCCTGGGGATCCACCTAGACGTAGCATTAGGGCCTATAAGGCCAGAAAGTTAGACACCAGTTACGTTGGCACAGGTGCAGCACATAGGATAGTGTTAGGGGCTGGGCCACAGACTTGTACAAAAATGTTCAGCTGTTCACAATAAACAACCTGTGAACAAACGTTTCAATTTGCCTTGGCGCCTGTTTCCCGATTTTTAAAGCCACAAGTGAACTCCGCTGTCGGTAATTCCTCCTGGCGTAGGTGAAGCATCGCAGAAGCACCGGAGACTACCGGTTTGGGCCCGTTAATGATATGCCACTGGCATTTACTGTACGTGTGAAGTACAATGCATTGACGCAGCAGTCGAGGGCCTGGAACGTGGTATTCCTCCGGTGCCATGATTTTCGACTGACACACGATTGTAATAATCTTTATTGTCGCAAGTAGGCTTACATTAACACTGAAATAAAGTTGCTGTGAAAAGCCCCTAGTCACCACATTCCGATGCCTGTTCGGGTACACTGAGGGAGAATTCAGAATGTCCAATTCACCTAACAGCACGTCTTTCGGGACTTGTGGGAGGAAACCAGAGCTCCCGGAGATAATCCATGCGGACACGGGGAGAACGTGCAGACTCCGCACAGACAATGGCCCAAGCCGGGAATCGAACCTGGTACCCTGGAGCTGTGAAACAACAGTGCTAACCACTGTGCTACCGTGCAGCTCCCATGGTCCAAACATGTGCAGGTTAGGTGGATTGGCCATGCTAAATTGCCCTGAGTGTCCCAAAAAAAGGTTGGGTGGGATTAATGGGTTACGGGGCTAGGGTGGAGGTGTGGGCTGAAGTAGGGTGCTCTTTCCAAGGGCCGGTGCAAACTCATTGTAAACTCTATGATTCTATAAGACAGGGATGCCCACAGTCCCCGCTGTTGTTTGCTTTGGCTATTGAGCCTTTGCCTTTTGCACTTCGAGCGTCAAGAGAGTGGAAGGGCATTGTCAGAGGAGGTAGGGAGCACAGGGTGTCATTGTTGTTTTTTAATTCATTTATGGGATATGTGCATCACTGGTAAGGCCAGCATTTATTGCCCAACCCTAGTTGCCCTTCAGAAGATGGTGGCGAGTTGCCTTCTTGAACCGCTGCAGTGATTTGTTGCTACGTTTCGAATCCGCTGGAGTGAATGGGGAAAATAATGGACCTACCAGGGGAGTTTGGCTTTTTAACGGGTACAAACTGAATGTAGCAAAAAGTGAGGCATTCACAGTGAACGGCCAGGGGAGGAGTGCGAATTTGGCTGGCTTGCCATTTAAGCTGTCCGAAATAAGGTTTCGATATCAGGGATACAGGTGGCCCAAGACTGGGCCACGCTACATAGGTGGAACTTGGCCAGTTTGGCAGAGGGGATAAACGGGGATTTGAAGAGTTGAGATGCCCTGCTCCTGTCCTTGGCACGGACTGTGAAAATTAACATTTTTATTTGTTTTTCTGTACCTTCCGATATTCCTTCCAAAGGCGTACTTTTGAAGGGTGGATAAATTAATTTCAGAATCTGTATGGGCGTGGCAGACGTTTAGGATTCAGATTTTTTTTGCAGAGAGGATGGCGGGTGGGCTGGGGGTGGGGGGTGGGGGGGCTTGTGATTCCCAAGCCGGCAGCATTACTATTGGCGGCAATGTACAGGAGCTGGCATAGGGAAGGGGTAGAGTGGGTAAGGGGCCTGATCGCCGAGGGGAAGTTTGCGAAGCTGGAGGAGTTGCAGGAGAAGTTCCAGCTGTCAAGGGGGAATGAATTCAGGTACGTGCAGGGATGGGATTTCATACGGAAGGAGCTCTCCTCATTCCCTCAGCTGCCAAAATATACGCTCTGGGATAAATTACTAACTCCGGATGTGTTGGGGGAAAGGAGGATTGCAGATATTTACCGGTGGTTGCTGGAAATGGAGAATGCGCCTGTGGAGAACATAAGATGGAATTGGGAGGAGGAATTGCGGATAAAGCTTTTGCTAAAAATCTTTGTATTCTCCACATTTTCATCAAACAACAAAATAAAAACAAATTAAGTAACAATCCTAAAAAATAGCCGCGTCAATATAAAGTCTGATACATTCATTGGTACATTCCAAATATGAATATAAGAGAAAAAAATAAACCAAGCCCACCTCCCCCCACCCCCGAGTGTTCAATAGCAGCATGTTCCCGAAAGTGCATGATAAACAAACCCCATGAATTGAAGAACCCTTCCTCGCCCGCCTGCAGCTCGGGCCACTCCGACACCCCAAAAATGGCCACTCGGTTCCAAGTCCACATGTAGTACCCCTGAGATGATGCTAAAGACCTCCCTCCAATACCTCTCCAGCTTCAGGCATGACCAAAACATATATACACGGTTTGCGAGGCCTCACCACTCACAGACATCCTCCACCCCCTCAAAGAAGCGGTTCATTCTCGCTTTCGTGAGGTACACCCTATACACAACCTTCAGTTGTATCAGCCCCAACCTCGCACATGAGGTTGAGGTGTTCACCCTTCATAGTACCTCACTCCACAGACCTTCTTCCATTATCTCCTCCAACTCTTCTTCCCACTTGGCCTTATCCCTTCCATGGACACGATGTCCTTCTCCAGAATCTTCCCGTAAATTGTCGACACTGCCCCCTTCTCCAATCCCCCTACTGATAGGGCCTCCTCCAACAGTGAGGGGGCTGGCGCTATCGGGGAACTCGGAAACTCCTTCCTTACAAAGTCCCGGAGCTGCAGGTAACTAAACCATTCCCCTTGTGCCAGTCCGTACTTCTCCCCCAACTCCTCCAACCTCGCAAAGCGTCTCTCCAGGAACAGGCCTTTTATTACCTTGATCGCCCTCTCCTCCCGTCTCCGAAATCTCCCATCCAACCTCCCCAGCTTGAACCTATGATTCCTCTTGATCGCATCTTCCCTGAACCAGCCCCTAACTGAAAGTGCTGCCTCAACTGCCTCCAAATCTTCAGCGTTGCCTCAACCACCCGGACTCCCAGAGTACTTGCCCGGCGCCATCGGAAGCGTCCTCAATCCCGACCCTTTACCCAGACCTTCCTCAATCCTAACCCACCAGGACTCTCACCTTACCATCCCCACCCCACCCATGACCCAACCCCTCACCTTCTCCGCGTTCGCTGCCCAATAGCAGTACAATAAGTTTGGGATGTCCTCTCTGCAGGACCACCTTCCTGACTCTGCCCCCCCCCCCCCCCCCCCCCCCCCCCCACTCCCAGACTATCGAGGTTACCACTTTGTCTATTTCCTTTAAAAAACGCCTTGGGTAAAAAGACTGGCATGCACTGGAACAAAAACAAAAATCACGGCAACACATTCATTTTAATCGCCTGCACCCGGCCAGCCAATGACAGAGGGAGATTGTCCCACCTTGCCAAGTCGACCTTCACCCTCCCCACCAAGCTAGTGAAATTGTACCTACAGAGTCCCCCCCAGTCCCTTGCCACCTGCACCCACAGGTATCTGAAATGGGTTGCCGCCCTGTGAAATGGCAGTCCCCACCCTGTAAGACCAGGTTCCAATGACTGCGGCCCTCCCCACCACACTCCCGTTCACGAGCCAGTTTGCGCTTGCTGGTGTGGAGGCTTCTGCCCAGTCTCACCGGCGCCTCCTCTCTGTTCCCTCCCCCACACCGAGACCCTGGAAAAATACCCAGCAGATAAACAGCTAAACAAACCCTGTGCAAATACACAAGCCCCAAGGGCAGCACGGTGGCCTAGTGGTTAGCACAACCGCCTCGGCGCTGAGGTCCCAGGTTCGATCCCGGATCTGGGTCACTGTCCGTGTGGAGTTTGCACATTCTCCCCGTGTCTGCGTGGGTTTCGCCCCCATAACCCAAAAATGTGCAAAGTAGGTGGATTGGCCACGCTAAATTGCCCCTTAATTGGAATAAAATAATTGGCTAATCTAAATTTATAAAAAAAAATACACAAGCCCCAGAAAACCGGCAACGCAAATAATCCCAACTCCTACCCTTCCCAAACAGACAACTTCACACCAGTAAATTATTAATAAAAGACAGGAAACAAAACTATACACAACCTTCCAACACCCTACCCTCGGTCCAAGACCAGAGTCCAGTCCAATCTCTCATTCCTTCTGCCTCGACAAAAGCCTCTGCCGCCTCCACTATTTCAAAGTAAAAGTCCTTTGAGTTGTAGGTCACCCTCAACTTTGCTGGGTACACCACGCCGAACCTCACACCACTGCTGTACAGTGCCCCCTTCACTCGGCCGAAGGCCGCTCGCCTTCTCGCCAGGTTACGTCCTGGTATATACGTATACCAGCTCCTGCACATTGCACCTCCCGCTTCTGTTTCACCCAAATCAGGACCTTCTCCTTCACGCGGTACCTATGAAAACAAATTATTACCGCCCTTGGCGGTTCATTCGCCTTCGGTTTAGGCCTCAATGACCGATGAGCCCGATCCAATTCATACTGGGAGGGATCTTCCCCCTCCCCCAGCAATTTTGTCAACATCTCAGTGAAGAATTCAATCGGCTTTGGGCTCTCCACCCCTTCGGGTAGACCCACAATTCTTAGGTTTTGCTGTCTAGACCTATTTTCCAGGTCCTCCACCTTCGCCCTCAGTCATGTTGGTCTCCACCACCCTCTGTAGCTCCCCACCCATTGAGGCTAACTAGTCGTTATGCTGCGATAGAGCCTGCTCCACCCCCTTCAGCTTCTCTCCCTGCCCCCGCACCTCGGCCGATGTCTTCGACACAGCCGTCTCCACTGGGGCAATCACCTCCTCCAGCAATACCTTCGTCGCTGCCATCATTTCCTTCTTCATCACGTCCATTGCTTCTCAAACCCCCCTGGCCATCACCTCGGTCACCTTCTCCACTGTGAAGGGAGCGACCCCACCCAGTGACCCAGCCTCCGCCATCTTTCTTGCTGCTGGACTGACCTGTACGCTCGACGCCGATCCTTTGCCTGCCCCCTTCTTCCTGACGGCTGTCTTCTGGCTTTTAGACATCCCCCTCCTTCCTTTGGTCTTCCTGCACCTGCTCATCTAAACATTGCCTCTGGGACCAGGCATTAAATTCCAAAAAACTGAGCCTCGAGCAGGAGCTGCCCAACGTACGACTTCCACCTACATGCCACTGCCCTAAGTATGAATTGGGGATAAGGCTTGGTCGGGCGAGGAGGGGGGGGGCACCTGGAATGAAAAAGGTGGCTGCACAGGGCCCGTATGGCAAGGGTTCGATTGAGTGGGTTCTTCCCTGAGGTTGAGGACAAATGTGGGAGGTGCGGAAGGAGGCCTGCAAATCATACTCACAAATTTTGGTCCTGTCCAAAGTTGGGGGGAATCTGGGCATTGACTTCCATGACGCTGGGGGTGAGGGTGACACCACACTCTTTGGTGGCGATTTACAGTGTTTCAGAGCTGCCGGAGAAGTAAGAGGGAAAAGGGACCAATGTCGTGGCCTTCGCCACTCTGATTGCCTGGCGGCGAATCTTACTGGGTCGGAGGTTAGTCGCGCAGCCAAAGGCATCGGCGTGGTTGGGGGATATGGCGGAATTTCTACAACTGGAGAAGATTAAGTTCGCTCTCAGAGGGTCGGTAGAGGGGTGCCATGTAAGATGGAGGCTCTTTCTGTCTCTTTTTGAGGGCCTGTTTGTCACCAGCAGGTAGGGGAGGAGTCTTTTATATGAGGGGGGTGGAATGTTAGGGTAGTTAAGGGGAGAAACAGGAGAAAATGACAAACTGTTTGAAACTTAGTGTATTTGTTTGTTGATTGTTTGCATTATTGATTATGTTTGGAATAAAATATATTTTAATAAAGGGGTGATCGGCCGATGGGGTCACATAATACAGACAAACCAATCAGGAGACCAGGGTGCGGGAATGGGGTTCACCCTAGCAAGCGCAGGCTTTTGCCTCAGATCGATTCGGCACATTGACTGGCAGCCACGAAGCTCCAAGACTCTGTGAGGCAGCGCGTTGTAAACAAACACTCGTCGTTTCATACCTAGCTGGTGAGCCAAGGTTATTGCAAGTACGCAACTCAAAGTGCACCTCAGGAAACAAATAGCAGCGGAAAAACAAATAGCCGATCCCTCGTGTCAACGGCCTCAGATATGAAGAGAGACTTGAGCTTTTCAACTTTGGAAGGAAGTCTCTCAGAGATGATCTTACAGAGGCAGGCAAGCCAGCAGGAAAACAATATTTTGAATGAATTTGCCAGAATAGAACAAGGTCACACAATTATTAACACACAGAATGGAACTGGATGCAAAATTCCTGCTGTGATAATATGAACCAAACAGATGTTGCAATGGGTTAGTGTAACGTCATTTGAAATGAAGAAACGAAGGTGAGCGAAATGGCCATCCCCATCCACAGCTGTCATGTGATCACCCTCAACTCCACATTGGAAGTGAAGCAAATGATCAGGTGGCCAGTACTTGCTGGGGTCTCCAGCCCCTGTCACACTAACATTACAAGGGGAAACAACGAGATTGCGTATTTTGTTATCGGCACGCAACAACATTCTTAGGCAGACTTTCACTCGGCAATGGCTGCATTTCTTTTTTTTTAAATAAATTTAGATTACCCAATTATTTTTTCCAATTAAGGGGCAATTTAGCGTGGCCAATCCACCTACTCTGCACATTTTTTGGGTTGTGGGGGCGAAACCCACGCAGACACGGGGAGAATGTGCAAACTCCACACGGACAGTGACCCAGAGCCGGGATCGAACCTGGGACCTCAGCGCCGTGAGGCGGTTGTGCTAACCACTAGGCCACCGTGCTGCCCTAATGGCTGCATTTCTGTTGTAATACAGTAACCTTGATATTCTTACCCAACTTTGACTGGACTTTCAATATGAGTAATGCACCTGAAATACTCACTTACTGCCCCACATATTAGGTGGGTCTTAGTTACTTTGCTTTGTGTGGGAAGGGTGGAGGAGAATCTAAAGTAAATTATTCCCAAGTAGATCACTTGATTTACATGTTATTTAGATTTGCTCCAAAGGTCCATATTGTGGTTTGCTGCTCAATTCTTTGCAAAATGGCAAGGCAGATTTACTCTGCTGGAACGTATTAAAGGAAGTTTAAGGGTTGGCCATGTGGTAATTGTCCCTTTAAGGATAACTCAGCAGATTAAGGGTCACCTGGCCTGGGGTACAATTGGGACTCAGAGTAGGGAATCACCTCAGCGTGCAATTAGGGAGGAAGTTGAAGCCATGAGGCTACTGAACAATTCTTATTAATAAATACTTTTGTGTTCATTAATGGGGTCCCTGAAAGTGCATCATTACATCTGGCGATGAGGATAAATTACCATGATGCTGCCTCTGACCCAACGCCTATGAGTATCTGTTTCAATGGAAGATTGAAAAACAACACTCACCAGAATGGGCTCTCTTTGGGTGAAATGTTTGAAATGTTGAGATATTGCCAGACTGAGTAATGTGGAATCAGAAAAGATGGACAATTACAATATGGGTGAGCAAGGAAGAGAACACGGCAAGACCCCTAGGTTAGAGCCCACAAGAAGGGTGAGCGAAATGCAGAAATTAATCTTTGCTTACATTGTAGACCAGGAAGTAGGCCGGGGCAGGCTCAGTACATCGGAGAGGCTAAGGGACAGATGTAGAAGAAACCTAAATTGGCTGATAGAAAGAAATGTATAGTGAAAAGCAAATAAAAGAAAATAAAACTGTGAAGCAAGAGTCCTGGCTTTAAGTTAAAAAAAAAGAACCAAGCGAAAAAAACAAGAGTTGCTGCAGCGTTTTTAAAAAATCACACAAAAAAATTGCTTTCAGTAAAACCAAATACCCCAAGTGAGCTGCAGCGAGGTCTCCCAAAGCCCGGGAAAATCAAGAAGTTAAAGCTGAGGGGTCATCTCCCGATGTGCAGCATTAGAGCAGAGCCAGTGGGGTACCATGGTCACAATCGCTACACATTGGCTTCAAGCAAAAGAAGAGATGTTCTCAACCTTTTTAAAAAGAAAAAAGGTGACAAGTTAACAAATTTAAAAACAACGACTCCCATCGGATTTTGGGTGCGAGTGAAATAGACAAAAACCGTTAGATCACAAAAACAAGGAGAAAAAAAAGACTCTCCAAATGGCCAGAATAAAAAGCTCCTGAGATCACTGAGATCAGTAGAAGTGGAATTTTTAAAAATTCAAAAAATGAGCAGCCAGGTTTGTGCCAAAACTCCTAAAGCACAGGAAAAACAGAGAGAAAGCAAACAACTGCTGACAACTGAATGAAAAAAATAGATAACAGTCTTTAAGCAATAATACATGTAAACTGGCAATGCGCTTAAAAAGGCAACCACGTTAAGGAACAAACAGCTATGGGCAGGAAATGTATAGAAGAGCCCAATAGAGGGCACTCAAAAAAGGAAGGTCCATTTGCAACAAAGACTTCAAGGAAGAAGAAAAGGAAGACCTCAGGGAAGGCAGTGAAGACCTCAAAGAAGGGGCAACAAAGACCTCAGAAAGGAGGTACTTGAAGACCCCAGAAGGGGGGGGGGGGAAGAGGACCTTGGATAGAAGACCCCAAAAAGAGGGTAAAAGACTGACCCCAGATAGAGGGGAGACTCAAGAAAAGATCCATAGGTGGCAAACCCTAGAAAGTAGGAGGCAAAAGAATACCCCAGAAGGAAGTCCATGAAAGACCCTATAAGAAGTGCAACGAATGAATTGCAGAATGGAAACAAGTCAACACTTTGTTAGAGACAAACAGTGAAGCCAAAAGGCTTTGGCTGAAGTCAAGACAATTAGAATAAAAGATCCATTTGTGAAATGTGTATGTCCAGTAAGAATGTGATGTATTCCCCTCAGAAGAAATGCAGAAATTAAAGACTTCAAAAGAAACTGGGAATTCTTGAACATGAAAAGAAATTAGCAAAAAGAATTAAAGCTCTGGAGAAGACATTAAATCAACAGGATGAAATGGCCAACAGCAAACCTGGAAAATAAAGAAGTAAAAAAATTACAAAATGAAGTTAAGAAAAGGGAGAAATTCATGAAACAATGGAGAATATGCTAAACTCCACGAAAATGCAACTAGAAAGTGAGAACAAGTCCAGTGAAGAATTGAATTGGGAGAATAGATTTCTTCCTCCGGTTCCCGCATTCCTCCTTTACTTCCCCCTTCCCTCTCTTTCTCCCCTCTCTTCCCCATTTTCCCCTCCTCTGTTGCCCCACTCTTCAACACCTCTCCTCTCTTTTCCTCCTCTCATCCCCTCTGCTCTGTTACCCCTTTTCTCTCTTCCCTCTCTCCTTTCTCCCACTTCCCGTCTCTTTCCCTATTCTCTTCCCCTCTCCCTCTCCTCTCCTTCACTCACCTTCCCTCTCTCTCCACCCCCTCCTATTTCTCCTTCTCCCCCATCTCTCTCTCTCCTCCCTGCCTCTCTCTCAACTCCCATCTCTCTCCCTCCCTGTTCTCTCTTTCTTTGCCTTTCTCTTTCTCACCCTCGCTTTCTCTCGCATATCTCTCCTTCTCCCTTTCCCTTATTCCCACCTCTACTCCCTGACCCCCACTGACTCCTCAGCCATCGCCAAAAGGTCTCTCTGTGTTTCTCTCTCTCTCCCATTACCACCACACAATGCCACACCCCCACAGAAAGCTCAGGTTGAAGGGCCGCCCGGAAAGGGGAATGATGCTGAGGCCAACTTTGCGGCGGTTTTCCAGCCAGTTGAGGACCAGCCATGGCTGTAGGAGTGAGGTAGGGCGTCGCGCTGGGGGCAGTGGGAGGGGGGGGGGGGGGGGGGGGGGGGGGGGGGGGTTCAAATTCCTAGGTGTGCACATCATCAGAAATCTGTCCGGATCCACCCGTGCCATAATCAAAGACCCTTCCCACCCGGCTTACTCACTCTTCCAGCTTCTTCCATCAGGAGGAGATACAAAAGTCTGAGAACATGCACTAACAGATTCAAAAACAGCTTCTTCCCCGCTGTTACCAGACTCCTAAATGACCCTCTTATGGACTGATCTGATCTCTTCACACATCTTCTCTACTGAGTAGTACTGCACTCCGGTCTGCTTCACCCAATGCATGTGTCCATACATTTACATTGTGTATTTTATGTTTGACTTATGTATTTTCTTTTCATGTATGGAATGATCTTTTTGAGCAGCACGCAGAGCAATATTTTATTGTACCTCGGTACACGTGACAATAAACAAATCCAAATGTATCATAGAAAGGTATTTCGGCCGAAACGAAAAAATTTAATTTAGACAGATATTATTTAAGTAATTAATTTCCTTGTATTTTTCAATGTAGGTTGCGGAGTACATATGATGCCTTTGAGTACATTTGCCTTTGAGTGCATTTGTTAACTTTGAGCACATTTGGTAGCTTTGACTGCACTTGATGTCTTTGAGCTCATGCGACAGCTTCACTTAGTGCCTTTGAGCGTGGTAGCATGGTGGTTAGCATAAATGCTTCACAGCTCCAGGGTCCCAGGTTCGATTCCCGGCTGGGTCACTGTCTGTGTGGAGTCTGCACGTCCTCCCCCTGTGTGCGTGGGTTTCCTCTGGGTGCTCCGGTTTCCTCCCACAGTCCAAAGATGTGCGGGTTAGGTGGATTGGCCATGCTAAATTGCCCGTAGTGTCCTAATAAAAAAGTAAGGTTAAGGGGGGGTTGTTGGGTTACGGGTATAGGGTGGATACGTGGGTTTGAGTAGAGTGATCATGGCTCGGCACAACATTGAGGGCCGAAGGGCCTGTTCTGTGCTGTACTGTTCTATGTTCTATGAGCGTATTTGCCAGATTCAAGTACACTCAATACCCTTGATGTCTTCAAATGCCTTTTTCTTTGATCATATTTGATGTCAAAGGTGGAAAAACACTGCTGGCTGCATGAAAACTCCATTCCAAATGAGAACATTGAATGCCCAATTGGACCACAATCCCAGAGGCACTCTGTTAATTGGACGGCTCCTGTACGGTCAGTCCAAAGGCTGCAGTGATTGGGGTCACGACCTGAAAATGATCCTGCTGCCCAGAAGAAAACCTAAGATGAGAAGGTGAAATCAACTATGTCCAATTCTGGGCCACCATGTTACAGAGAGGACATTCAGGCTTTGGAAAGATTGCAGAGGAGGTTCCAGAATGAGATCAGGAATAAGGGACTTCAGTTGAAGAGACTGTCGAAGCAGGGGCTGTGCTCCTTCCAGTAGAGACGTTAAGGGGAGATGAAGGGTTTTAATGCAGCAGATAGGGAGAAACTTTCCACCAGCAGGAGGATCAGTAAACAAAGAATAAAGGTTTAAGACAACTGACTAAAGAACTTGAGGGCAGATGATGGTCTTTCTTTAACATGGAGGGTTGTTATGGTCAGGATTGCACTGTCTACAAGGGTGATGGAAGAACAATTGTAACTTATAATAGCGAGCTGGATAAGTACTTGGAAAGGAAAACGAAGGGTTAAACTAATTGGAAAGCTCTTTCGAACAGTTCGCACCAGCAATCTCATTCTTCACTGTAAGATGGCTTCTAACCAAATTTCCTCACAATGTCGCTATAATCTTTATTAGTGTCACAAGTAGGCTGACATTAACCCTGCAATGAGGTTACTGTGTGATGGAACCATCAATTCACGAGACACGTGCTTTAAGATATGAACAGTGGTTTTAATCTACTTACTACAGAGCCAGCCTGTTACCCGTTGAACTCTCGATGAACTGCAGGCTGGCTCTGGACACGGTTATTTATACAGCAGTCTAGGGGGAGGAGTCGTGGGCGGAGCCAAGGGTGGAGCCCTGTACAAACTCCTGAGCATTCCCAGAGCTACTCCCCCTAGTGGTCGGATAACACTACTGCGCTTACAATGGTATTGGTAAATACAGTGTGAATTACTAAGTTACATTCACCACATTCACCCCCTGCAAAAAAATCAATTCCGGCGGGGGTGGTGGTCTACAAAGTAAGTCTGTCCGATGGTCGAACTGTCCGCTGTGATCTGCGGAGCACCGGGGTTGCAGCCTCTTGCGGTGGCTGGATGGGTGTTGTGTGCTGGGGTACAATGGCAGACTCCAGGGAGGGTTGTGTCCGAGCTTCATACTCTTCTGGTTCGACCGGGGACTGAGGGCGCTGGGGGCTGGCCGGCGCGGGTGCACGGAACTGGTGGAGCGAGCTCGTGGGCTCGGGAGCGCGAGGGGGCGGCAGCATGGGGTGTAGGGTGAGGGGTCCTTCTGTTGGGGTAGAAGGGGCGCTGGATCCGGCGGGTGCCAGATCCCGGAGGGATACTGTGTCCTGGCGGCCGTCAGGGAACTCGACAAAGGCGTACTGGGGGTTGGAGTGGAGCAGGCGCACCTTCTCAACAAGGGGGTCGGTTTTGTGTGCCCTGACGTGTTTCCTCAGGAGTACCGGGCCCGGTGTCCTCAGCCATGCCGGAAGTGAGACCCTCGTGGTAGTGCCCCTGGAAAAAATGAAGAGCCTCTCGTGAGGGGTCTGATTGGTCGCTGTGCATAAGAGGGACCTAATAGCGTGGAGTGCGTCTGGGAGGACTTCCTGCCATTGGGAGACTTGGAGCTTTCTAGACTGGAGGGTCAGTAGGACGGTCTTCCAGGCCGTCGCGTTCTCCCTCTCCACCTGTCCGTTCCCCCTGGGGTTGTAGCTGGTAGTCCTGCTCGAGGCAATGCCCTTGTCGAGCAGGTACTGACGCAGCTCGTCGCTCATGAAGGACGAACCCCGGTCGCTGTGTACGTAGCTGGGGAAACCAAACAGGGTGAAGATGCTATGCAGGGCCCTAATGACTGTGTGGGAGGTCATGTCGGGGCACGGGATAGCGAATGGGAAACGGGAGAACTCGTCTACGACGTTTAGAAAGTAAACATTCTTGTTAGTTGAGGGGAGTGGCCCTTTGATATCAATCGCGAGGCGTTCAAAGGACCTAGAAGCCTTGACCAGGTGGGCCCTGTCTGGTCTATAGAAGTGCGGTTTGCACTCCGCACAGATCGGGCAGTCCCTGGTGACCGCTTTTACCTCCTCATTGGCGAAAGGCAGGTTTTGGGCTCTGATGTAGTGGGCGAGCCGGGTGACCCCCGGGTGGCAGAGGTCATTGTGGATGACTTTCAGTCGGTCAATCTGCGCGCTGGCGCATGTCCCGCTGGATAGGGCATCCGGAGGCTTGTTGAGCTTCCCGGGTCGATACTTAATATCGTAATTATAGGTGGAGAGTTCGATCCTCCACCGAAGAATTTTATCATTTTTTATTTTGCCCCTTTGCGAGTTATCAAACATAAAGGCAACTGATCTTTGGTCGGTGATGAGGGTGAACCTCCTACCTGCGAGGTAGTACCTCCAGTAACGAATAGCCTCCACAATGGCTTGTGCTTTTTTCTCGACTGAGGAGTGTCGGAGTTCTGAAGCGGAGAGGGTCTGGGCCCAGTACTCCGTTTTCCACGACGTAGCCAAGGATGGCCAGTCTGTTTGTGCGGAAAACGCATTTCTCTTTGTTGTAGGTGATGTTTAATTTTTGTGCCGTCTGGAAAAAACGGTGGAGGTTGGTGTCATGGTCCTGCTGGTCATAGCCGCAGATGGTGACATTGTCCAAGTACGGAAACGTGGCCCGCAGCCCGTACTGGTCCACCATTCAGTCCATTGCTTGTTGGAACACCGAGACCCCATTAGTGACGCCGAAGGGGACCCGGAGGAAATGGAAGAGGCGGCCATCGGCCTCGAATGCCGTGTAGTGGCGGTCCTCCAGGCGGATTGGGAGCTAGTGGTATGCAGACTTCAGATCCACCGTGGAAAAGAGCCGATACTGGGCGATCTGATTTACCATGTCTGCAATCCTGGGGAGGGGATACGCGTCGAGGAGCGTAAATCTATTTATGGTCTGACTATAGTCGACAACCATGCGGAATTTTTCCCCGGTCTTAACGACCACCACCTGAGCTCTCCAGGGACTATTGCTGGCCTCTATAATCCCTCACTGAGAAGCCTTCGGACCTCTGCTCTGATAAATACCCTATCCTGCAGGCTGTATCGCCTGCTACGTGTGGCTATGGGTTTACAGTCCTTTGTGAGATTGGCGAAGAGAGGAGGGGGGGAGATTCGCAGCGTAGCGAGGCTGCAGATAGTGAGTGGGGGAAGGTGCCCGCCGAAGCTGAGGGTGAGGCTCTTAAGGTTACACTGAAAATCTAGGCCTAATAAGAGTGGCGCGCAGAGGTCGGGCAAAACGTAGAGTTGAATTTTTGAGTTGCTAGCGCCTCGGATTGTGAGTGTCGCGGCGGTGCGCCCCTGGATCTGGACAGAATGGGAGCCTGAAGCGAGCGAGATAGTTTGCCGCACGGGGAAAACGGGGAGCGAACAGTGTCTTACCAGGTCTGGGTGTATGAAGCTCTCAGTGCTCCTGGAGTCAAAAAGGCATGGTGTGTTGTACCCGTTGATTTGGACCTCTGCCATTGAATTTAGCAGATGCTTCCGGCATGATTGATCCAGGGTGACTGCACCGAGTTGCGGGCCGCGTGATGAGCGCCCGGGGAGGTTGTACACTTCCGATGAATTGTCCGAGCGTGGAGATGCAGGTCGGGCCTGTGGATCGCAAGTGGCGGGCGGCGAGGAAGATGGCGTCCAAGATGGCGGCCCCCATGAGTCGCACATGGCCGGCCGCGTGGTGGAGGTTTGCCAAGGTGGCGGCCCCCATGGATCGCACGTGGCGGGAGGGGGCGGGATCGGGCCATAGGCCACAGCGTTGCGGGCCCCGCGGGCCTGAGGGTGTGGGGAGTGATTACTTCGTGCCGCTGGGGAGTTTGAAGCTGGGGCCCTTTTTGCGAGGCACACTCTCACGTAGTGGCCTTTCCGCCCACAGCTGCTGCAGGTCGCATTGCGGGCCGGGCAGTGCTGCCGCAGGTGCTGATTCTGGCCGCAGAAATGGCAGGCTGGAGCAGCATAGTGGCTGGCTGGAGCAGCATAGTGGCTGGCTGGGGCAGCATGGTGGCTGGGCGGCTGCGTGGCACAGGCCTGGGGGAGTCGCTTGTCGGGGGCCCATGATTGGGTCGCGGGGTCCGCGGGCAACGAGGTGAGGCTGCGGAAGGAGACCTCCATCGTAGTAGCAATTTCCGCAGTTGTTTCTAAGTCTTGGGCCCCCTTTTCCATCAGTCGTTGGCGCACATAATTAGACCTGAGGCCCGCTACAAAACATCGCGTACAGCAAGTTCTCTATGTTCAGCTGCGGTAACCGCTTGATAGTTACAGTCATTCGATAGATTATTGAGCTCTCTTAAAAATTCGGCGAGTGATTCTGTAGGCCGCTGGCGGCGAGTCGTGAACACACGGCGTGCGTAAACTTCGTTAATGGGCCTTACATACATCTTATCGAGTATCGCTAGCGCTGCAGTATATGAACCGGCCGAGTTTAGTTGTGTAGAGATTCTGTGGCTCACCCTCGCGTGCAGTAGACTTAACTTCTGTTCCTCTGTTGTTTCGGCTGTGCTCGCTTCTGCCAGGTAGGCCTTAAAGCACCGCAGCCAGTGGGAGAAGATTTATTTTGCCTCTGCATCCTGTGGGTCGAGTTCCAGGTATCCAGGCTTGAGGGCTGATTCCATGATCGACCCTGACTGTTCTTAAGTAGATTAAATTGATGGAACCATCAAATCACGAGACCCGTGCTTTAAGATATGAACAGTGGTTTTAATCTACTTACTACAGAGCCATCCTGTTACCCGTTGAACTCTCGATGAACTGCAGGCTGACTCTGGACACAGTTATTTATACAGCAGTCTAGGGGGAGGAGTCGTGGGCGGAGCCAAGGATGGAGCCCTGTACAAACTCCTGAGCATTCCCAGAGCTACTCCCCCTAGTGGTCGGATAACGCTACTGCGCTTACAATGGTATTGGTAAATACAGTGTGAATTACTAAGTTACATTCACCACACTGTGGAAAGCCCCCAGTCGCCACACTCCGGTGCCTATCGTGTACACTGAGGGAGAATTCAGAATGATCAATTCACCTAACAAGCACGTCTTTCAGGACTTGTGGGAAGAAATCGGAGCACCCGGAGGAAACCCACGCAGACACGCGGAGAACGTGCAGACTCCGCACAGACAGTGACCCAAGCCGGGAACCCAAGCTGGCACCCTGGTGCTGCGAAGCAACAGTGCTAACTACTGTGCCACCATGCCACCCCATTCTAGCATGCTAAATGTCTCCACGAAAGGTCAGGAAAATAGCAATCAATATCTTGAAACAGGTGGAGATGAGCAAGGAAGACGCATCTATCCTCAGAGGATCATCAATCTTTGAAATTCTGTTCTTGCAAAGGCGGTGGAGGCTGAGTCTGTGAATATTTTTAAAGCAGAAGTGGATAGATTCTTGGTAAGGCAGGGGATGATATCAGGGCAGAGGGGGTACGCGGCATGTATATTTGAGGTTATTAGATCAGCCATGATCTTATTAAATGGTGGAGCAGGCTCGAGGGCCCAAATAGCCTGCTCCTGCTCTAGTTCATATATTTGTGTATCAGCTCGATAATCAGAGAAATTCCTGTACCAGCACTGAGTAAGTATTATTCACACATTTCTTGTGTCAAGAATGCACCAAAAACCAGTGTGGTTGGACTGCAATAGTTAAACAAAGGCATCTCACTGCAACTTTCTCAAGGGCAATTAGGGATGGGCAATTAATGTTGGCCTAGCTAACAATGCCCACATCCCATGAACGAAGAAAGAAAGTATAACACACACATGGATTTAACAGAGTTTATTTGCAATTGAATCGACCAACGTATAAATCTCTTCCTCCAGTACATTGGGACTCGGGATTTAAAGAGACAGTCCTTTGTTCTTAATTGGATTACATGATGTCCGACTGACAGGTACTGGAACTCTCAATAAACCTTTTGATTTCTTTAGGTGGGATTCGCATGGTGTGTGAAAATGGCTAACGTGTTTGAGATTTTCAGATCTAAGTCTGGATTTTCCTCTCAGTGGACAGGAATGGCTGGGTGCTGGGTGAATCCCATCTCGTTTCTTCTATTAGTGCTCAGCTGACCCAGGTATCAATCTGCCTATCTTGGACTGGCATTTTAGCCAGACGTACAGCAGGGATGTGAGGAGGGGTCCTTCTGTCCCAGTGGTTGGGCAATGTCCATTTTGTCTTGCTCTGCCAAGACAGAGCCATTGACCTCCACTGAGTCCGCCACCTACAGGCCAGACCGAGAGCTGAGAAAGAAGCCAGGGAGCGGAAATGCAATGAGTTGCGCCTGTACTTCCAAGTCAAGCCAAGCAGAGGTTTACTTGTTAGAATTCAGAAATAGAACAGAATGATACAGATCAGAGGCAGTTAAACCTCATCGCCTCATTCCTTGACTGGGAAGTACTACTTAGCACCAACCAGAGCTCATCTGACTTTGTGTGAATATCTTGGGGTCCACATTCTCCCCGTGTCTGTGTGGGTTTCACCCCCGCAACCCAAGAAGATGTGCAGTGTAGGTGAATTGGCCACGCTAAATTTCCCCTTAATTGGAAAATAAAAAGAATTGGGCTCTCTAAATGTATTTAAAAAAGAGAATATCTTGTTTTTTTTTAAATCTGCGCTTGGCATTATCTAACTACAATTTATTATTTTTGTTTTCCCTTTACTCTGATCTTTTTCAGTTCTGCTCCAAGGGCTCGGGCCAAGCACATTATCCTTAAGTTAACAACCAGTACTTGATTCCCTCCAAGGTCTAAACTTCCTCATGTTGAAAACTCTGCCTTGATTGCGCAAAGGAAAAAGGGTGAAGTAACATTCGTTTGTCGGAAAGTTTTGCAATGGTCCATCCCATTTCAGTCTCAAGCATCCAAAACAAAAGTTAGGAAAGTCCAAAGTTATGGGAAAAAGAAGAAAACATACCTGAAATAAAAACAGAAAATGCTGGGTTAACCCAGCGGATCAAGGAACCATCTATGGAAAGGAATATGCCTGTTTCTCCTGAGCTTGAGAAGCCAAGCGGCTGTCAACCTACATAAATATCCAGCAACAATAAATAGCTTTGAACCTGTTTAAATCGGCTCCTCACAAGAAATACCCAACAGCAGGGCCAGTCTATCGGCTAAACATTACAATTGTGATCTAATCCGATACTACCCACCACCACCAGCATCTTCAGAAGTTATCGAGGAACATAACAAAAATCGAGTTACCTCAATCCAAGGAATCAATCCTGTCTCTTTAAGATTACAGAATACAGTTTTTCCGAGTTCAGGAGAATAAAATGTTACTTATTTTTGTTCACAGTACTTAATATGTAAAATATACATATTTAGAATTTTTAAAAACATATTTGGATTTTGACAATCTCATCCATAAACTGTTAAATATCCAAAAGTAGGCAAAATATTTACACTTCTGACACTGAACTTACCCGTTTATCATTTATTCCTCAACACCTTTCTCGACCTCATTCATCATAAACTTTTCCTTTGTTCTACTCAGTCCTTAAAATGTGATTTATGTTATTCATTGCTAAAAATGCGATCCGCTGGTAGACCCAGTAATATTAATTGCTGCGCTTGAGAGGTCAGGGACTTCACACTAGCTTTAAAGTTCAAATTGAAAGATGTCTCCAAGTGGATTTTTTTTTGTCCCGGGCATTTTCTGTGCAAGGATGTGGCTGCTGGTTTTTGAATTCAATGTAGTGTATTGAAAATTGCATTGTGCATTTTGGCCACTTGAGACTACCGTCCACACATGTACCAGCAGAGGGAGTCTGCTAGTAATAAATAATAAAGGGTCCATGTTTAACAGTTCATGCAGTTCTAATTCTCATTGTCTTTAGCTGATTATATAACTGTTTCTGTCCCAAGAAATTCACAACATATGGACGATTACTCCCAGAAGACATATTAATTAAGGAATCCATGAGTGGTCTTCTACTGTCCTAGAGCATTCAAGAAATCAAGTGCTGGGGGAAGGCCATTCAAATCAAGTTAAGTAGGAAGGAAGTATAAATGGGCTTTTTAGGATGGCAGGGTTTTCCTTCCCACCATCCAAAGAGTGGGTGGCAAATGCATCCCTGCCAACACTGGCTGTGCCATATCTATTCATCTCTATTTATCTGCAGATGGGACTTCGCCCCTGATGTGGGAGGAAGTTCCCCCTCAGAGAGCTGCTGGTCAAAGTGATTGATAACTGTTGATAGAAGCACTCTCCCACCATCCTTCCTGCCCGATACCTGAACAGGGTCACTTTCTGGGCTTTCCCCATTTCCCTACACTCCCCCCACCGACCTGAGAATTGCGGCTGGACAGGAAACAGGGTGACCTGCCCTCCCCCAAAAAACCTGCCAGCAGGAACGTAAAATTCTGCTCATGGTGCTAAAGCCACCAGTGGTGAAGCTGAAGACCAAGGAATCTGAGTAGACTCGATGCTATTTCAAGCCAATTCAGAGCAGCACTCAACAAAACTAATAAATTGCTGAATTACGTAAGCTTAAATAATGAACCCGAGTCAAAGGAAATAATGATAAAGTTGTATAGTTCTCTAGTCAGACCATCCAGTCCTGGTTGGTAAGTGTTGGTTGAGTGTTGGAGGCAATAAGGAGATTGGTTGACTCTCAGGCTAAAATTTTCCAGCCCCTCCCACCGATGGGATTTTCCAGTCGTACCCAAGACAATGGACGTTTGAATGACTCGCCACATTTTCTGGCCCTGCCCCGCCCAAATTACAGTGTCAGAGTCAGAGTGCCTGAGTAATGGGTAAGGAATGGATAAACTTTGATTTTACACCACAGAAAGGATCTTTTAGGGATGTAAAGAATTGTTTAGGCTATACAAAACGTTTACTCGAAATATTGCTTTAAATTAAACTGTGGAAGTAATTCTAGGGAGTCACATGTTGATCCTGGTAAAATAACTGGCATCAGGCAATGTCTCTTTATTCTTCTTCACGCAAAGTACAATCAGTGTGTGGAATGGACTCAGATAGAGGGATATGGACCAAATGCAGGCAAGTGGGACTAGCTTAGTGATAGAAACTGGGCAGCATGGACAAGCTGGGCCAAAGGGACCGTTTCCATGTTGTAAACATCTATGACTGTCTATGATTCTATGGCGCAGTGTACAACAAAACCTCTGAAATCAATTCATAAACAAAGAGGAATGTTCGGAACTCTATGGTTGGACAAAATAAGATGGACCAAATATCCTTACACAGCTTGTGAATGGAGAAATTCAGCTGTCCTGAGAAATTCATCACAATGGTTTTACAGTCCATGTGTCCTGTATGATGGTGAGTCTTCTAACCAATTTCCAGTCATTAATCAAATAGAACAATGGTGCACGCTCGCACCAACCCTCTTTTCCTCTGCCCTGCTCTCCGATACACCTTCCATGATGGTGAAATCAAATATTACATGCTCAGTAAGCTGCTCAGTCTGAGAGGACGCCAGGCAAAGACTAGGATCGCCATGGATATTCTTTGCGATTTCCTGTTTGCCAATGACTGTCACCTGGCTGCCAGTTTAGAGCAGTGCATGCAACGTAGCATGGACCCGTTCTCCAAATCATGCCACAACTTTGTCCTTACCATCAGCTGAAGTAATGTACAGCCTGCTCCAGGAAAGCTCCATCTCGAGCCCATGTTTTCAGTCCATGGCCAGAGTCTGTCAGCAGTGGATAAGTTCACTTATCTCAGCAACTCTCCAACGAGACACATCTAAAAATTTCCAAAGCAAGTGCAGCCTCTGCTTTACATGTGTGAGGCTTGGACTGTGTATCATGTCAAAACAGCTCAGCCACTGTCACTTGAACTGCCTTCGGAAGCTTCTGGAAATCAAGTGGCAGGACAAAAAGGCCAGAGACTGAGGTGCTCACCCACGCTGGCATGCCAAGCATCCTCACCATAATGAGACAGTCACAAGTCAGTTGGACTGGCCATGTCTGACACTCACTTACCAAAGAGAATCATCAATGGGGAGCTTGAACGTAGGCTGTGCTCTCAAGGTGATCAACGGAAGCAATACAAGAAGACTGTGAGGGTTTTGCTTTGGCATTTTGATATTAAACTCGAGGCTCAGGAGTAGCTCGCCCATGATCGCTGCACCTGACATGGTCAAATAAAAGAAGGGTGCGACCTCGTTCGAAAGCCAGTATTTATCAGAGGCAGAGAGAAAATGTGAGGAGTGGAGACCCAAGCCAGCCACTCATCCAAACCTCAATCATCTGCAGAATCTTGTCTGTTTTCAGCGGAACCTTCTAGACTGGCATTGGCAGCCACCCACGTACCCACTGGAACCCCAACAAACACCACAGATGCTGAACATGGTGAGATTTGCCTCAAAGGACGAACAAGAAAGAAGAAACTGTGAATTAGAACAGTCTTTTTTGCTGTTAACCCCATTGTCACCAGCCCAAATCCAATTCACAAAGGACCCTTGTAATCAGCAGAAAGAAGATTGCCATTTAACCGGGCAAAGCTGGTTTAGTATTCAGGTCTTTTGGCTAAAACTGCAATGTTTTACTGCTCTACATGTACCACCTGAGCCCCTTTTATCTAAATTCCCAGCTGAGAAGATTCACAAACTGGAATCATTCCAAATTATATTGGCTGGACAGCCGTGATGGGCTGAGTTTTTCTGGCACTACCATTGAAATGAACACACTTCAATATCAGTAAGAAGGGCCTTAGGTACAACCATGGTGTTTGAAAACAGGAATTCCCTGCTTGCACTAGAGTGTCTGGATGACTCAAGGGAATAAGGTTCCCTTGGCAACAGATATAAACAGTAACTGATGGCTGGGGGAGTGTTGCAAGAATATGAACGTCAGAAACCATGCTCGTGATTCTTGGGCATTTATACTTTCATCTGAGAAGGTGTTTCAGCCTCTAACACATTCCCAACTGTCCTTTTATTAACAATATATATACTGTTTCATGAGCTCAGCTGAGCTAAATAGACATCCCCGGGGAAAGGATTGATTTAACTAAATTAATATGTACATAGTCCAATGACTATCTTAATGACTTTAGAATTTAGGTCACTTTTCAATACCACTCGAACAATGTACAATAAAGATAGCTATTTGCCTCGAAGCCCTTTATGAGTCAACACTCAGGTGACCATGGAGTCAGTTTCCTGAGGGATGAATTTGATTCTTGGTAAAAGGCGGTTCTTAATTCA
Source organism: Scyliorhinus canicula (assembly GCF_902713615.1). Lineage (NCBI taxonomy): Eukaryota > Metazoa > Chordata > Chondrichthyes > Carcharhiniformes > Scyliorhinidae > Scyliorhinus > Scyliorhinus canicula. The sequence goes on from NC_052147.1 coordinate 19,415,255, forward strand.
CGGATTAAAATAGACACTGTAGTTTCAAAGAAAAAGTAACTAGTCACTTGGAGACAATGGGTGTCGGTTTGAAGTTTTACTGAACAAAGTGACCACACTGTATTTGTATAACACTGGTTTCCTGGTGTGGTGTTATATCTGATACATTTACATTAGACACTTATTAAATAGGACTATCATATTCCAAAGAAATTACCTGCAGAACAATCGCATGGAGCGTAGTATTGTCCGATAATTGTATCAGTGGACACTCATTTTCAGTATTTCTCTTCCCACATTTCATTTATAGACATAGGGAAGATATTTGGTCTATTCTGCCCTTTGGAAGACTGTCCGATTAGCCCCACTGACCCCCTGTCCTTTCCCCAAAGTCTGAGAAGGTTATTTTTTCAGTATTTATCTAATCCCTTCGATATTTACCACTGAATCTGGCTTCCACCCCACCCCCCACCCCCCCGCTTTCAGTTGACGTATTCCAGATCTAAACAACTTGCTGACTAAAAATAATTCTCCTCATCTCCCCACAAGCTTTTTTTTTTAATGTTATTTTATAACTCATTTGAGTATTCATAATAATGGGTAAAATATTTCTTGCTCAGAAGAAAATGGCATTAATGCATCCCGAGGGTATGATAAAACATTATACTGCGGAGATTTGGGACCTACAATTGCTTTCATATGTAAAGTAGATTATAGCTTGCCAAAACAGCCTTTAACTGGAGCCAAAGTCAGTATTTTGTAGATTATACCACAGGAGCGCAACCATGGTGGTGGTGGGGAGATTGGGAATGGTGGTTGGGTTGAGGAGGGGTTGCGGTTTGCTGGGGGAGGGGCACGATTGTGGGAGTACGCCCTCACAAGCTATGGGTAATGTTCTGTTCCACTCATTCCGAATAACTGAATGAATTCTTGTGAGCACATCCCAGCCTTGTGGCATCAACTACCAAGAGAAAATGGACATCAATGTCAAGGGATTACCATCGCTATTAAGTTCCCTTCCTAGCTGCACAGCTCTGGGACATATATCACCATGATCTCCTGACTGCTGGGCCAAAATCCTGGACTTTCCCACCTGATGACATTAGGATTGCACCTTGACCATAAGGATTGTAATGGCTTAACCAGAAGGTTCATGACCACCTTCTCTGGGCACCAAATGATGGACATTAGATGTGGCCTTGCCAGCATTGCCCAAAACCCAAACAGTGAATATATATGGGTGTTCCTCCAATTCTTCATACATGGTCCCTCTTCCTGTATAGACTGCTCCAAACAACGACCAAGCACATCGCAATGCCTTACTGAATATACAGCAGCTTCAAGGCTTTACATTTCTATTTATGGGTTGTTATACAATATCTCTGATGTAGCCAGACAAGAAAAAGCAGACAGAATTAAGAATCTAAACAGTTGCAACGCATTACCAAAAGCATCCTTCCGCCTTAATGACATCAATGAAACATTCACTCATTAAAACAAACATAGCTGAGTAACCTATCAAACATCGAACCCCAGCACCCCCCCCGGAAAATCAGGGGTTTAAAATTTGTACTCGGATACAAAGATAGTCAGTCTGATCACGGAACTGCCTCGAAAGTTGATGACGGTGTTCACTGTGACCATTTCGAGATCCAGTACGATGTCACGCGGCCCGCTGACTGGACGGGTCATCACCACAGTGGCACTCACGGGCCCAGTTTGCTATGGGTTTGAGAAGAGGGCACAAAGTAAAAATAGCTTATTATTTAAGGGGGTCAGTAATCATTGCTCATTTTAATTGACTACTGTGTCCTTGACAACGCACTCTTTGACGACACCCATGGATTAACATTTCACTCAACACATAATTAAACATTCATGTAAGCCTGTCGGTTAGCTCTGCTGGCTGGACAGCTGGTTTGTGATATGGAGCGGGTGCCAACAGCGCAGGTTCAATTCCCGTACCGGCTGAGGTTATTCCTAAAGGTTCCGCCTTCTTAACCTTGCCCACCCCTCACCTGAGGTGTGGTGACCCTCAAGATAAATCACCCCCAGTCAGCTCTCAAAGGGGAGAACAACCTATGGCCCTCTGGGACTGTGGCTGCATTTGCCTCCAAGAGTATTTGCCCTTACTGTCACTGGCTGTGTTTTGGGAATGAGGAGATGGCTGTTTCGGAAGGAAGATTCAATGAAATATGCCTCTGCAGCCAGTATGGTTGTGTTTGGACCAACTGTCAGAGTGGCTATCCTTGGCTCGGTCAGGAGGTAAATCCACCCTAAATTCTCCCAGGAGCTGACTTTCGTCAACTGGCCAGAATTTGGTGCAAGCTTTGCCAAAATAATGATGTGCCAGCAGCATACTAAATCCGGGGTTCTTATTCACAGCACCAGGTTTGGACATGAGGGCAGGATTGTCCGATCTGTTTGTGGCAGACCAGCCAAATGTGGCTTTCAGAGGGATTGGAAGATCCCGGCGGTGAGCAGGGCTGGAAAATCCCAGCCTGGGTCGCCAACTGCTGTTGAACATATTCTTCACTATTCCATCGAATGAGTGCCTGCCTTCAACTGCACCCATCACCACCACCACCCTAAACCACCCCCCATCTGTCCCTGCAGTCAAACAAATTTTTATTGAAATTAAAACTCCTTTAGTTTTACTTCTGTGATTTGTCTTCCTGAAATTTAAAAACATTTATTCATGGAGATATTGGTGTCGCTGGCTGGGCCAGCATTTATTGCCCATTCCTGAGGGTATTTAAGGTATCCACGTTGCTGTGGACCTGGAGTCACATTTAGGCCAGACCAGGTAAGGACAACAGATTTTATGAAGGGAAAGTCATGCTTGATAAACTTGCTAGAGTTCTTTGAGGATATAACCAGTAAGGTGGATAATGGGGAACCTGTGGATGTGGTATATCTAGACTTCCAGATGGCATTTGAGAAGGTGCCAGATAAAAGATTGATCCAGAAGGTGAGATCGCAGAGGTTTGGGGTAGAGTACTAAATTGGATTGAGAATAGGTTGACTGACAGAAAGCAGAGAGTCGGGTTAAATGGGTCCTTCTCTGGCTGGCGAACTGTAACTAGTGGGGTGCTGCAGGGTTCATTCCTCGGACCTCAACTGTTTACAATCTATATAAATGATCTGCAAGAAGGGACAGAGTGTGACAAAGCAAAATTTGTGGATGATACTAAAACAGGTGAGAAAGCAGGCAGTGAAGAGGAGATACAGATTTTACAGATGGATATAGATAGGGTAGGAGATTGTCCACAATTTGGCAGATGGAGTTAAACGTGGGTAAATGTGAGGTTATCCACTTTGACTGCAAAAATAGTCAGGCAACTTATTACCTAAATGGAAAGCAGATTCAAAATGCATTTGGGCAGAGGGATCTGGGTGTCTTTGTTGATGAATCGCAGAAAGTCACTATGCAGGTACAACATATAAGATAAGTAAATTAAATGTTAGCATTTATTGCAAAAGGAGTGGAGTATAAAAGTAGAGATGTATTGTTGCAATTGTATAGGGTGTTGGTGAGACCTCATCTGGAGTACTGTGTCCAGTTTTGGTCTCCTTATTTGTTGAAGGATGTGGTGGTATTTGTAGCAATTCAGAGGAGGTTCACCAGATTTGATTCCGGGGATGATGGGGTTGACGTATGAGGAGAAGTTGAACAGTTTAGGCTAATACTCGCTGGAATTTAGAAGGATGAGAGGGGATCTGATCGAGACATATAAAATACTAAAAGGGACTGATAAAGTAAATGTAGACTAAATGTTCCCCCTTGTGGACAAGAGGCCACAGCTATAGGTTGAGAGGCGGTAGATTTAAAACTGAGATGAGGAGGTACTACTTCTCACAGAGGGTGGCGAATTTGTGGAATTCACTGTCCCATTGAGCGATGGAGTCCGAATCATTAAATGGTTTCTAGAGGGAGATAGATATATTTCTGACAAATAAAAACAGGTTAAAGGGTTATCGGGGAAAAGGTAGGGAGGTGGCTTTGAGATCAGGAAGAGATCAGCCATGATCTGATTGAATGGGCAGGCTCGAAGGCTGAATTACCTACTTGTGCTCCAAATTCCTATGTTCCTATTTCTTTCCCTACAGGGCGTTAGTGGAACAGATAGGTTTTTATGACAATCAACAATGGTCCAGATTTTTAACAAATTCAGATTTCACCATCTGCCGTGGTGGGATTTGAACCCAGGTCCGCAGAGCATTAACCAGGGTCTCTGGATACGAGTACAGCAACAATACAACTAAACCGAAAGAGAAAACGCTGGAAAATCTCAGCAGGTCTGGAAGCATCTGTAGGAAGAGAAAAGAGCTAATGTTTTAACTCCGATGACTCTTTGTCAAAGTCTCTTTCGTTTCAGATTCCAGCATCCGCAGCAATTTGCTTTTAATACAACAAAATCACTGTCTACCCTTAGTGCTACTCCCAGCAGTGTTGAGGAGGCCATCTTCGATTCCTGAAAACTCTGCATCATTTGCCAGCCTATTTGGCATTATTTGCCCTCTTAAGGCCACCAGTTGGCATGGGGGCAGGAAACCCATCCGCAAGCCTTCTCGCCCCGGATTTAATTGGCACAGAAGCAGGAAGGCGGTGGGGTCCCCCACTGGCACACCTCCACCTGACTAAGAGCACCACGCCCCCTAATCTCCAACCTGCGCAGGTGAGGGCATTAAACTCTGCCCTCAGTGTGAAGAAGGAGCAAAATCCAGTCTTGAATGGACCTGGAATTCAGAGAGACTCAGAAGTTGAGAAGAATTAGCCACATCAGCACTGGAGGGATTATGGTGAATCTATGATTCTATGAAACCCCAGCTGCTTGAGGTGACTTGAGCAACATGGGAGACAGTTCCACAAGTACAGAAAAATAGTGAGGCCAAGAATGCTGATGGACAAAAGGTCAAAGAGTGGAGCCATATTAAGGGAGAAGGTTGATTGGACTTACAAAGGACGTAAAGAAATAATATTTGAAAAATTGAAAGAAACAAGGTAAGTATTGGGGTAAATTCTCTGTCCCACCCACAGCGGGTAACGTTACGGGCGGGAGGGATAATCTGAGAGACCATTTAAAAGACCGTTGACTTCGGGTGGGAATTTCTGGTCTTGGGCTAAGAACAACCGAAACATCCCACCCAAAAAAGCCAATATGGGATATGTTTACACCAAACTCAACTTAAATTAAGCTTGTCGTGCCTATTTCAGAAATACTTGACTCGGCTAATACTCCCAAAACATTTTTTTTTTGGTTGGATAATCAGATACTGTCCTTCAGCATTGTCAAGCATAACTACAGAAGCTGAGGACTTACCCTCATGTAGAACTCTCTGCCATCATTCCCAGATTTGATCTGGAAGATGTAGTAGGCACCTGGATAACGCGACGTGGCCTGCATTTGGAAGATGTCTGAGGGCACGTTCCTTCCTGACACAATGTCCATGTGTTTGTACAAAATGGTGAATGGCTGTTCTGTGCAGCCTGGATTTTCTCCATGACACATACAGTGACTGCAACACAAGTATGGAGGTAATATGTCAGTGCATGGTTTTCACCACAAGGTGTTCCGTGACCTATAAATCAATTAAGTCAACTATTTCTCCATTGGTTAGTTTCCACTTTACAGTGTTGAGGTTCTCCACAGTACTTACTTTTCATTCAACTGTATATAAGGATCTTGACAATTCACTTTATCCAGGCATTTGTATCCTCCTGGAGTGTTGTAGCAGTTCTGCTGCACTGTGCATGTGTGATTAACGGCCTCACACTCATTAATATCTAACAAACAGAGAAATATTTAGACATATTGTTTGCGCACGGTCTCTATCATAGTTCAAGCAATGAGATTTTCCTCCTCCAGTAAATGTTAACTGGGTGTATCCCTGGACATTTAATCACATGATCTTTCTGTTCAATCACCACACCCATACATTCTCACTACTGTTGACCCAACACATCCATCTTCCAGAACCCTGCCTCCTCGTAGAAAGCAGATGCTCCTAATTGGATGACCTGGGCTCAATCATGCAGACTTTCTTTGCCCAACTCCCATCTCCAATGTTTTTAAAACTAATTAAAGAAAATAATTTTTGAGAAAGATGACCAAAGGGAATTTGTTCACGGCAACATCCTGGGGGATAACCATTCATTCTTGAGGCTCCAGGGCAATCTTAGGCAGGTTGGCAACCTGAACTGGGAGGGGTTTCAGGACAAATGGCACTTTAAACCTCGTCACAGTTGACACTAGACATTGTGCCGTGGAGACTGTAGATTGAAGTCATTGCATTTACGCGTGGGGATATTGACCATTCCTGAGGGCATTTTAGAGTCAACCACACTTCTGTGGGTCTGGAGTCACATATAGGCCAGACCTGGTAAGGACAACAGATTTCCTTCCTTAAGGATATTAATGAGCCAGATGGGTTTTGATGACAATCGCTGATGGCTTCATGGTCATGTTTAGACTTTTAATTCCAGATTTTTATTGAATTCAAATTTCACCATCTGCCTTGGCGAGGTTCAAAACCGCGACCCCAGAGCATGACTCAGGGTCTCTGGATTACTAGTCCAGTGACCGAGCAAAACTAGCAAGCCATCCAGTTCAAGGGTAATTAGTGATTGGCAACAAATTGTTAGCGACACCCATATCCCAACAAATAATCTTTTTGAACTTTCCCAAATTGTAGTCCATGGAGTGAGACACTGCCCCAACAAGGAACTTCTCTACTCATGGTACGAAAGCAAAACTGACAAACGTAAGCGTGCCCTGTGTATGTGAGTATGTTTGTTTGTGTGCGGAGTTCAGGGTTTTGGAGACAGGCTGGATGAGGGAGAGATGGGAAAATTGAGGGGTAAGGTGTTGGGAGGTAAGCCTAATGTATTCCTGCCACAAGGGAATATTCCCAGAGGCAGGAATGGCAGGGACTCAACTGCAGACTTAGTTAACTGGCTGACGTACAGTCTGCCAGCATTTTGCCAGTGTCTGACTGGGCCCCTGCCGCAAGGGGAGTCTGCCAACTGCATCGAGGTGGTATCCCAACAATTTCCAGGCAGCGGAAACTTGGTCCCAGCGGTTTCATCCCCCGACAAAGAGGCCCCCAGCACCAATGCAACAACTGGAGGGGTTACGCTACCGATCAACAGGGCCTGCCTGGCCACAGCACTGAAATAAAATGATCCACTCGCCTGTGGGGGTGCTGCAGTATGGAGTAACCATTGTAACCTCTCAGTCACCTCTCGGGGTGGCGCCACTAAGGTTACCGGGCTGCCAGCCCTCTGACTGGGCTGGCAGCTCGGAGAGGCAGCCCACTGTCCTGAATGAGTGAGACAGCTGACGTGACCCTGCTGCCCTCCCACACATACTCAGCCCTAGCTTCCGACATCAGAACGTTTGCCCTAGTGTCAAAATCCGGGCCTTATTTTTCCTTTCTGCTGAGTCCTGGCGAGGCCGTGTGCCAATCTTCACAAGTTGAGGCAAGCCACAGGTCAGATTCAATACAATCAAAGAATATTTCATTAGAATTCATCACATTGTCCAAATGTGTTGAGCAGCATGGATGTGTGCAGGCATGGTATGACAGAAGGAGGCCATTCACATTTCCTCAACTACAATGTGTACTAAACTAAAACTCTAAAAATAACCCATCAGGTTTCAAGCCTCGAAGCATTTTGTTTGATGTGAAAGGGACTATTGATAAATAAAGGGTGTGGCATGTAACTCGCAGGAGGAAATGTGAAACGTGGCCCCATTAAACAGCCTGGGAACCTTCCAGTAAACTGTGGGCCTCTGCTGCTGCTTGCGTGGCTACGGGGTGATGAATGAGCTCAACAATGGAAGACAAGGATTGGAAGAAAAGGTTGTCTGACAGCTCCTCCTTAAAACCATGATTAATTTCCCTTTTAGTCCCATGGCATAGTGCCTCGTTGTACAATAGGAGCTAGTAGCAAGAGTGGCCTTCAAGTGAAACACAAGCGGAGAATATGGCCTTTGCTAAAGTTCTAGTGAGTTAGCCAGCTCCACTTTACCTTGGCAGCTCCTGTTGTCACTGTACATTGTGTAACCCTCAGGGCAGATACAGAAGTAATCGCCTGGCTCATTCACACACCGGTGCTGGCAAAGGAAATCTGAGAAACTGCACTCATTGATATCTAGAAACGAGAACAGATATCTGGGTTAGAAACAGGAAACAGAGCAGTGTTGTGTCAAGCTTCCTAGCTTTAACAATTGGTTGCTTTTCTGCCGCACTCTTATATTTTATATCTTATATTCTTATATTAGGGGCTGGTTTAGCACATGGCTAAATCGCTGGCTTTGAAAGCAGACCAAGGCAGGTCAGCAGCACGGTTCAATTGCCGTACCAGCCTCCCCGAACAGGCTCCGGAATGTGGCGACGAGGGGCTTTTCACAGTAACTTCATTTGAAGCCTACTTGTGACACTAAGCATTTTTCATTTGTTACGTACTGATGACGTATTTACTCCGTTCAAAAATGTAACAATATGTTTTGCTTTGTGCGTAAAGTTAAAAAAAAGTATTTCATTAAAACTTTATTATAACCAGTTGAACTTAAAAAAAACATTACTTAATGCCACGGGACCGTAATGCTCCCGGGACTGTGCTGACAATGTCCAAACTGAAAACAGATTGGAGTCTTACAAATTCAGCGCAAGACATCTTAGTGTGCTGGCTCGCACACAAGTCGGAGATGGGGAAGGCCAATTTGGTCATTCCAGGTCTCATGTTTTTGTGAAAATTTGTATATGTTTATTGGCCTGATCACGCAACATTGTAATTAGAGTCAGGGAACTAGGGTTAAATGCAGCTTTCGAAGTAAATTCAGGCAGAGTTTCACTTTCATGGAAACACTTACAAAGAAAAACAAATACAATAATGAGGCACGATTTTCCCTCAGGGCGGAAATCCAGAGGTTAGAACTGTTTGCAGGTCCCGAGCGCACCCTGAGGGATGGGAAGGAGGGAGGGAAACAGTAATGCATTGTGATTTTCATTGGGGTGGGCAGTTAATAGCCAATTGGTGGTCAGGCGACGTCCATTTAAAGATGGCAGGAAGGATCTCGAAGATGGAGGGCTAATCAGAGGCCTTCTACCTTGGATGGATCAACACACTGCAATGGAAGGTGTATAAAGGGGAGGGTACCTCAAAATATTGATTCCTTCTCTCCCAAATTTTTTAACTTACACTTGATCTTGTAGCCAGACCACCAGTGAGGGAAGGAACCACTCCATAATCGGCCTTTGGCTCCTCCTACAACCAGGCAGGCACAGAGGATCTCAGGCTCTGCCTGCAGTGTTATCCACATCGCAAGCTCCTTAAAACCCCACCATCCCTTCCCAGTCTCCAGGCAGCTAAACTACTCCCCGTCGTCTGAAAAATTCTAGTCAGGCTCCTTTATTTTGCCTCAATAAATGGCCTAGCCAGCGATGCCCACATCCTGTGAAGTGAATTTTTTAAAATTAGGCTCTTAATAAGCTATCTGTTTTATTCAATTGTTCTCTGTTTGATTATGAGAGTCTGGTACCTGATCTACGTTCATTGTGCTTCATTTGTTTAAGCCATGCTGAGGACTCAGAGCAAAATAAACATAAAAGCTGATAGATGATCCGGGATAAGCATGGAGCAGACACAAAAGGAGGTGGTGGCACAGAGGTAATGTCATTGGACTAATCATCTCTTGGCCCAGGTTACTGCTCTGTAACCATGGCAGCTGGTGGCATCTGCATTCAATGGATAAAATATGGAATATAAAGCTAGTCTCGGTAATGGTGACCATGACAACTATCTGGCTCACTAATGTCCCTAAAGAAATGGCATCTGCCATCCTTACCCGGGTCTGGCCTACTTGTGATTCCAGACCCACAACAATTAATTGACTCTTAACTGTGCTCCGAAATGGCCTCAGTTCAGGAATACTTAGGGTTGGGCTACAAATGTTGGCCATGCCCACATCCCATGAAAGAATGCATTAAAAAATAATCTTTTACAAACAGGGCTTCCGGTGACGGGATGTGTTGAGCAGATGCAGGAAAGGTGGCTCTTCTAGTCAGAATAGCCCACCAGAACCAGGAAGGAAACATCCCCTCACCCTCTCCAATCGAAACACAAAGGGCAATGCTGAATGATAGCAGCTCCACAGGCCACAAGGAGGCAAAAAAAGCAGCAGAAGCCAGGAGAAGCGAACGAACAAGATGGCGGACGCACGAGGTGAAGAAACTCCAGTCACACCTGAAAGAGAGGCACCAACAGCTGCACATGGAGCTCCCCCTGGCCAGAGGGCAGATGGAAGAAGTTCCTCACCAGGAAGCTCAGGGAGATCAAAGAGGAAATCAAGTCAGACATAAAGGCAGCTATCGAGACTTGCGGTGACGGTGATGTGCTGAGCGGAACACACATCAGGTGGCTTTCCTGTCCACCAGAACTAAAAGAGACATTTTTAGAAGAATTTGGCCCGAGAAATCAACAGAAAACAACCCCAATGGAGGAAAAGAAGCAACGGAGAGGAAGATGCCAGCGAATGGGAGCTCGAGAGGCCGGCGAGAGGGCAGAACTGGCGGAAAGAGCCACGAGCAACGGGCGGATGAGCCAGTGGACCCACGAGATGAGGGGGAAGCCTCGGCTGCCCAAGAACGGGGGAGACTGGCAACCTGGCGCATCAGCAACAGCCTCCCCCTTCCCACCAGGAGATGGATGGAGGACCATCCTAAAGAAGGAGCTGCCACCATGAAGAAGGTGATTAGAATCAAGATCCAGATGGTGGTGAAGGTGGTGGTGACGGAGGCGATGGTCTCCCTACAACGTATGATCGACGGTCTGGGAAAGAAAGTGGAGGGGCAAGAGAAGACGATTCAAGACCTCAAGAGAGCCTCGATGGACCAGAGCAACAGGATTGTCGCTCTGGAGCAGAGGTGAAAAGGTTGGTGGTGGCCCAGGAGAGCTTGAAGGGAAAGGTCGAGGACCCAGGAACCAGGTCATATGAATTGTGGGCCTGCGGAAGGCATCGAGGGCAGAGACCCAACACACTATATGCTGGGCAACTTAATTGGGAGGGACAGCTTTCCCAACCCAACCACCCCCCACTCCCCACCCCTCCCCCGGCCCCAGAACTCGACAGGGCACACGGGTCACTCAGACCGAAGCCCAAGGCGGAGGAGCAGCAGAGAGCGATCACAGCGAAGCTGCACTGATACCAGTATCGGGAAAGGATCCTGCAGCATCTGACAGAGGCACAGGATGAAACAGTTCCACGATTGACTGGATATGCCAGTTATAGGGGAGGACAGGCGGGGTGGAGCTGGAAGCACCAATAGACCTGGTTTAGCAGGGGCTGGTTTAGCACATTGTGCTAAATCGCTGGCTTTTAAAGCAGACCAAGGCAGGCCAGCAGCACGGTTCAATTCCCGTACCAGCCTCCCCGAACAGGCGGCAGAATGTGGTGACTAGGGGCTTTTCACAGTAACTTCATTGAAGCCTACTCGTGACAATAAGCAATTTTCATTTCACCTGTGAGAAATCATGGAGAGCGTCAGCTCCATGCAGGCGGGGAAGGTGCCAGGGTCCGACAGGTTCCCGGCGGACTTCTATAAAAAATATGCGCCGATCCTGACCCCACACCTAAGGGACATGTTCGCAGACTTGCTGCCGAGGGGCACCTTGCTGATATCGCTGATAACCAAAAAAGACAAATACCTGATGAAATGCGGATCGTACAGACTCATTTCACTACTCAATGCGGATGTGAAGATACTGGCAAATGTCCTGGCCAAAAAGCTGGAGAACTGCATACCTGAGGTGATCACAGAGGACCAGACGGGCTTTGTCAAGGGTAGGCAGCTTACTGCAAACATCAGGCGGCTGATGAACGTAACAATGGTGCCCCCTCCCCCCCCCCCCCCCCCCCCCAAACCGGAGATGATCATCTCTCTGGATGCAGAAACACCTTTGACAGAGTCAAGTGGAAGTATCTCTTTGAGGTAGTGGAGCAGTTTGGGTTGGGAGCAGGGTTCACCTCCTGTGTGAAAATCCTGTACAGCGCCCCCCAAGACGAGCGTTCAAACCAACATCACCGGCTCTGAATACGTCCAGCTGCACAGCGGCACAAGGCAGAGATGCCTGTTGTCCCTTCTCCTGTTCGCCCTGGCAATCGATCCACGATTGCACTCAGAATGGCGACAAATTGGAAGGAGATCCAGAGAGGAGCACAGAGTCTCGCTGGATGTGGATGACCTGCTCCTCTACATCTCGGACACCCAAAACCGCATGGAGGGGATCATGATGCTCCTGAAAGAGTTTGGAGCGTTCTCAGGATACAAACTCAACCTGAGCAAAGTGAAATCGCCTCAGTGAACCCGCAAAGGGGGGAGTGGCAGACGCTAGAAGGGCTGCAGTTCAAACAAGCCCAAAACAAATTCCGCTACCTGGGGATCTAAATCACCGCCGACTGGACATGGATCCACAAATGGAACGTAACAAGTCTGGTGGAGGAAATAAAGAAGGACTTGCAGAGGTGGGACACACTCCCACTCTCCCTGGCAGGGAGACGATCAAGATGAACAGGTTGCCCAGGTTCCTCTTCCTGTTCAGATCCATCCTGATTTACATCCCCAAGGCCTTTTTTAACAGACAAAATGATCGTGGCATTTGTGTGTGTGTGCGTGTGTGTGGACCAAAAAAGTCCTGCTAATAAAAAGAAGCATGGAGGGCCTTGCCTTCCCACACCTGCAATACTACCACTGGGCGGCCACAGCAGAAAGAGTATGGGGATGAGAAAGGGAGCCGGAAGCAGAATAGGTAACCATGGAGAGCTCCTGCAGAGGAAAGTCCCACCGAGCCCTTGCCATGACAGCGCTCCCATCCCCACCAGCCCAGCACTCAACAAGCCCAGTGGTAATAGCCACACTCCGAACATGGAACCAGCGAAGGCAACACTTCGGCCTGACCGGAATGTCCGCCATCACCTCCATCTGCAACAGTCACAGGTTTGCGCCAACCACAGTGGGTGCCACCTTCAAAAGCTGGAGACAGGGGGACATTGACAGTTAGTGACCTTGACACGGACGACAGACCAGCGACGCTCAATGAACTGACGGAGAGATTTCAACTGCCTAAAGGGAACAAACTACACACACATAGATCAAAAAATCCCTCCGTAAGGAAACAATGATGTAGCCATGGATGCCGGAACACTGACTGGTAGAGGAGCTGTTGGATGCGGGAAACTGAGGGAGGGGGAACTGCGGGGACCTGTATGGGTGACTGTTAGAGGAGGGGGAACTGCGGGGACCTGTATGGGTGACTGTTAGAGGAGGCACGCTCCCCACTGGACGAGACAAATGCAAGTTGTTGTACTTTTGTATTCGGGAGGTGGTCATCTAACAAAATGCTGATGGTTGACTTGGCATTTCTTTTCCTGAAAAGGCACATTTTAGTCTCAAAGAAATAAATTCTATGTGTACAGAGCTAAGTAGGCGATCCTGCGGTGTAGTGGGTGACACCCCGGGTGGGATTCTGCAGGAATCGGCAGGGCAGGCACCTCTGGCGCCAAGGAGTGGCGTGAACCACTCCAGCAGCGGGCCGCCCCAATTCTGCACTTTCAGGGGCGAGGCCGGCACCGGGGTGGTTTGTGCTGCGCCGGCCAGCGGGGAAGGGGCTTGGTGCCACGCCAACTGGTGCCGAAGGGCCTCCACCGGCCGGCGCAAGTTGGCCCATGCGCGGGAGCGCCAGCATGTGCTGGCGTCATCCCAGCGCATGCGCGGGGGGGGTTCATCTCTGCGTCGGCCATAGCAGAGGACGACAGCGGCCTATGCGGAAGAATAGAGTGCCTCCAGGGCACAGGCCCGCCCGCAGATCGGTGGGCCCCGATCACGGGCCAGGCCACCGTGGGGGCACCTCCATGGGGCAGATCCCCCCGCGCTCCCCCGAGGACCCCGGAGGTCGCCCGAACAGCCAGGTCCTGCCGGTAAGTACCTACCCTAATTCACAACGGCGGGACCAACCGAAAACAGGCGGCCACTCGGCCCATTGCGGGCCGGAGAATCGCCGGAGGGGCGGTGCCAGCGGCCGCCGACCGGCGCGGCTCCCGCCCCCGCCAAATCCCCGGCGCGGGAGAATCCAGCAGCTGGTGGGGGCGGGACTCACGCTGCCGCCCCTCCCCCCGCCCCCGGCGATTCTCCGACCCGGCAGGGGGTCAGAGAATCCCCCCCCCCCCTCCCCCCCTCTTCTGAGCCAAAAGCTCTGTGTTCAACTCCCACCCCAGGACTCGATGGCCCAGGGGGTCTGCGGACAAGCAGGTTGTGCACCAACTTGCAAAATCCATCCAAAGCATGCCTGGGGCAGGTGGTAAGAGTGGGAGAGACTTCTGGTCAGCCATGCTTGATGCGGAGTGGCATTCTTCAAGCCATAAGCCCCTGGCGACAGGCTAGTGGCCTGTTTCAGGAAGAATCTCACTGTGGGAGCAGATGAAAGTCTGTCTTGTGCCCCTTGAGGTGCAGGAAGGGAATCAGCAACAGTGCATACCTACACCTGCAAGTAACTGTTTTCTGAATGGCCGTGGTTTCACCTTTCTCCCACAGTATCACCTTGTACTTTTGTGATAAGTAAGCAGCGAATGCTCCTGACAATTCAAAATTTAATGCTGGAATATATTTGAAACATGTCATCATTTGAATTGCAAGAACTTGGGCTGAATGATTCGATAATTTAAATGAAGTGACTTTCATAACCATAATTATATAGTAACCATAAAACCATTGATAACCATAATTACATAACTATAATTATATTCCAAGCCAGGACACGAGACAGGTCAAAGTCACAATTTAACTCAAAAGTATTAATATTACTTTTTAAAAATACCCTTCATAAAAACTAGATTTATTTTTTTAAACACAAATTTGTGCAATAGGGTCATGATCTGTGCCCGAGTGAAGAAAATCTGAGGTTTCCTGCAAATGATGAGCACTGTTACAAAGAGGCCACAAGGTGGCGGTCTTCAGCATTATGGCCTCAGTTGCTGGAGGCTCAGGCAGTTGCCCATTCCGACTCCCCTTTGCTCTGATTGCTTTGACATTGTTTCAAAATCAGAGGCAAAATGTCAACCTTTCTGTTTCTTCTATTTGCTCTCATGGTCTGGCCCCTGATTTAGGTCCCTGTTTGCTCTGTTTTTACAATGCCAGGGTGGAAACTTTCTGCTTTGGTCAACCATGGTGGGTTGGAAGGAACTAGGATTCAGGGCCAGGGGTGGGCGAGGAGATGGGAAATCTCCGCCCAGCCATGGGCTAGTGGGCACCGCTCCGGTTTTGCCGATTGAGACCTTCGGCTTTCCGTCAGAGGTACTCTAAATTTATTTTTAAAAAGAGTGTTAACAAGCAGAGGGATCTGGGTGTACAGATCCACCGGTCACTGAAAGTGGCAACGCAGTTGGAGAAGGTATTCAAGAAGGTATACGCCATACTTTAGGGGCAGCATGGTAGCATTGTGGATAGCACAATTGCTTCACAGCTCCAGGGTCCCAGGTTCGATTCCGGCTTGGGTCACTGTCTGTGCGGAGTCTGCACATCCTCCCCGTGTGTGCGTGGGTTTCCTCCGGGTGCTCCGGTTTCCTCCCACAGTCCAAAGATGTGCAGGTTAGGTGGATTGGCCATGATAAATTGCCCTTAGTGACCAAAATTGCCCTGAGTGTTGGGTGGGGTTGCTGGGTTATGGAGATAGGGTGGAGGTGTTGACCTTGGGTAGGGTGCTCTTTCCAAGAGCCGGTGCAGACTCAATGGGCTGAATGGCCTCCTTCTGCACTGTAACTTCTAATTCTATGATACTTGCCTTCATTGGCTAGAGAATTGAGTTTAAAAATTGGCAAGTCATGTTGCAGCTTTATAGAACCTTAGTTAAGCCACACTTGGAATGTAGTGTTTCAATTCTGGTCGCCACACTACGAAAAGGATGTGGAGGCTTTGGAGAGCGTTCAGTATAGGCTTACCAGGATGTTGCCTGGTATGGAGGGCAATAGCTGTGATGAGAGATTGGATAAACTCGTTTTGTTCTCACTGGAACAACGAAGGGTTGAGGGGCGACCTGATAGAGGTCTACAAAATTATGAGGGGCACGGACAGAGTGGATAGTCAGAGACTTTTTCCCCAGGGTTGAGGAGTCAATCACTATGGGACATAGATTTAACGTGCGAGGGTCAAAGTTTAGAGGAGATGTGCGAGGGAAGCATTTTACACAGAGAGTAGTGGGTGCCTGGAACTCGCTGCCGGAGGAGGTGGTGGAAGCAGGTACGATAGTGATGTTTAAGAGACATCTTGACACATACATTAATAGGATGGGAATACAGGAAAAAGGACCCCGGAAGTGTAGAAGGTTTTAGGTTAGACAGGCAGCATGGTCGGCGCAGGCTTGGAAGGCCGAAGGGCCTGTTCCTGTGCTGTATTTTCTTTGTTCTTTGTTGTTCTTGGATACTTACATGAGGGAGAATGGACTATCGGGCTATGCTGATTGGGTTGGCTGAGATGGGAGGAGACTCATGTAGAGTATAAACAATCAATGTGGACAGTTGACTTCTTCCACACTGTGAAGTCTATATGGAATTCTATGTAGCTGCGAAACTAAGGGAATACCTTCAAGGAAGGGGGCAAAAATTGGACAACAAAAACACCCTGCATCGAAGGAATACATTAAATACATTACTACTTATTGACATATTTGTTCTTGGACTGTAATTTACCGGTGGGTTATGCAGAGAACAATTCAACAAAGGTGTGTACAGTAACACATTCAGTTGGGACTGGCATTTGTGGAGATTAAGCAGTGCATAACAAAATGCGCTGGAGGGGTCTGTTAGTCACTGTTGTTCAACCTCTCTGAGACATGGCATCACTTTTTCTGTGCGTATTCTTTTATTTGATTCCGACCGATGAATAACAGTTTCCTGCTGTGAACCAAACTCCACTACACTGTTTCACAGTTGGTTGGCTCCATACGCCCAAAACTTACCTTAAACCCCACAGTAGCAGAACACCGAAAAACGCTCATTTCAGTCAACGCTGCTCATTTCTTGGAAAGCACTGTTACGCACGCCAGTAAAAACTTTGTTTTTAAGGAGTTCAGCTCATTCTAATAGCGAGCTAAACTGGACATTATCCTTGTGTGACGTCAAGTGCCAGTAACCCTGCTCTCACCTTTCGGTCATTGGTTCCATTCTCACTCTCAAGACTTAAACACATAATTTAAGATGACATTTGGACGTGCGACACTGAGGGACTGCTGCACTGTCAGATGAGCTACCTTTCAGTTGCGACATTAAACCGAGGCCCTTTTTGACCTCCGGGGGATACAAAAGACCCCGTGACATTATTTGAAACAAAGCCAGGGTTCATATCTCCGGTATCCTTCAATTAACATTAGTTTTTTTTAAAAACAGCTTCTCTGCTTATTGCTGACATGGGATCTTCCTGTGCGCAAATTGGCTGTCACATTTCTTACATCAGCACGTTGAGTTGAAAAGTGTACAGTAAGAAGTCTTACAACATCAGGTTAAAGTCCGACAGGTTTGTTTCGAATCACTAGCTTTCGGAGCACTGCTCCTTCCTCAGGTGAATTGTGCTCATTCACCTGAGGAAGGAGCTGCACTCCAAAAGCTAGTGATTTGAAACAAACCTGTTGGATTTTAACCTGATGTTGTAAAACGTCTTACTGTGCCCACCCCAATCCAATGGCGGCATCTCCACATCTTGAAAAATGTAGTTCACAGGCTGCACAGATCCTGAGGAGGTGGTATAAAGTTATGAAGGGAATAGATAAGATAGATGCGGGAGGTTGTTTCCACTAGTGGGTGAAATCAGAACTAGCAGGCATAGCCTCAAAATAAGGGGAAGTAGATTTAGGACTGAGTTTAGGAGGAACTTCTTCACCCAAAAGGTTGTGAATCTGGAATTCCCTGCCCAGTGAAGCAGTTGAGGCTCCTTCATTAAATGTTTTCAAGTTAAAGATAGATAGTTTTTTGAAGAATAAAGGAATAAAGGGTTATGGTGTTCGGGCAGGAAAGTGGAGCTGAGTCCACAAAAGATCAGCCATGATCTCATTGAATGGCAGAGCAGGCTCGAAGGGCCAGATGGCCTACTCCTGCACCTAGTCCTTATGTTCTTATGTTACACAAATGCAAGTCTCCCTTTCTTTAAGATTGCACGCTAGATGTAACATGTCACATCAGGACTACATTCTCAGTTGGTTGTGCAGCTACCAAGTTCCAGGGATGGAGCGAGAAGGAACAAGCTGTTCTTCTACTTTACTTTCCAATTAACGCTGTTCCTTTAACTGGCTCATACCACGTCCCTGCGCAGACATTAATCTGAATATCAAACTGTAGCTCATCTCACACCTCTCCTCAGTTCTGTTTGTATTGATTCCAATTGGGAGGTGTGAATCACTGTCTTCTATTATACACAGGCTGATCCCCCACAATGGAAAATATACATTTCATTATTTACCTCTTTAACATTCTTTGCTTTTTGGACATCAGTCATTATGCTGCTTTCCTTAAAGCTTTAGCTGCAGGCTGTTACACTTAATCCTTGCTGTGAAAATCCGTTTGAAAGATCAATCCACTGGAAAGATTAATCACTGATGTTAACCCTCTTTGTGTTTTGTCAGATTTCTTTGTGGGCATTTGCAACTTTATTTTGTTTAAACCCCGCAAGTGCCGATGGCCCCATTCAGGGCAGCCAAAGAGTGATCACACCTCACAGCGATGGAAGCAGAATGAATATCGATATGCAGTGACTAACCCAGTATTATTAACGACTGTTCCGCATGCCTGGGTGCAGTACCTCCTCCAGATCAGCGCCTTCAATAATACATCGGCAGCACTTTTCCAAACAAAAGACGTCTCCTTGTTAAAGAATTTCCGCAAAGGATTAGGAGGTTGTTGCTGTTCTTTGTTTTTTGTTCTTTCAGGGTGGTGAAGGTTGTAATGTTAACAAAGAACAGCAAGCAGTATTTAAAAAACAAAGCTAATTTGTTACACTGCACTGAATTAGATTCGAACATATTACTAAGGAATTAGTTCAGTAAAGATTACACTACGCATCTACAATACTTAAATAAGCTATCAGTTAAACTACCTCACACCTACTCTGTCTCTACTTCTCTTGCTCTCTCCTGCTCTCTCCCACTCTCTCTGAGAAGTCAAAGAGGCATGTGATATTTATATGGTTGCTCTATAGCACCATCTAGTGATTAGAGTACATTACACTAACCTTTTATGTACTCTACAATATCCACATATTGTGACAGCTGTCGGAGGAGCACATTCTCCTGACGCCTCAGCAACCACAATCCAGCTGTTGCACACAAGACCACTCCACCGCAGTTACAAGTGTTTTGATGCAAGGCTGCAGGAAAAGAAGAAACTCCCTCCTATATTAGGAGGGGGGAAGTTGGGAATAAGGTCTGTTCAGTGCAGAGGGAGCTTTACTCTGGACCTGGTCGCTCACAGGTTGGGCTGAGCATGTGCAATTACTGACAATGAGTGGTACACATTGGAAAATGTTCCATTCTTCAGCAACAACATCCCTGAAGTGAACTAATACACCAGAAAAAAAAAATCATCCTCTACACTGGGGAGACTAAACGCAGACTGGGTGACCGCTTTGCGGACGACCTTCTCTCCGCCCACAAGCATAACTCCAACCTTGGGAAGCACGGTAGCATGGTGGATGGCACAATTGAATCGCAGCTCCAGGGTCCCAGGTTCGATTCCGGCTTGGGTCACTGTCTGTGCGGAGTCTGCACCTCCTCCCCGTGTGTGCGTGGGTTTCCTCCGGGTGCTCCGGTTTCCTCCCACAGTCCAAAGATGTGCAGCTTAGGTGGATTGGCCGTGGTAAATTGCCCTTAGGGTTCAAAATTGCCCTTAGTGTTGGGTGGGGTTACTGGGTTATGGGGATAGGGTGGATGTGTTGACCTTGGGTAGGGTGCTCTTTCCGGGAGCCGGTGCGGACTCGATGGGCCGAGTGGCCTCCTTCTGCACTGTAAATTCTATGATTATCTAGGAACCTTCCCATCACTTTCCATTTCAACTCAGCATCTTGCTCCCATGTCCATCCTGGGCCTGTTGCAATGCGCCAGTGATAAATAATGCAAACTGGAAGAAGAGCACCTCTGGCGGGTTTCCCTGCCGGTGGGATTCTCCGCTTTGCCGGCGCCCGGGGGTTTCCCGACGGCGTGGGACTGCCGCCAATGGGAAATCCCATTGACCGTCCGGCATAACGGAGAATCCCACCGGTGGGTCGAGGCAGAAATGTAGCGCTGCAGGGCGGAGAATCCAGTCCCTCATCTTCCGATTAGGCTTTCTGGACTCAACATTCAGCTCAACAACTTTAGACGATGAACTTTCCCTTCATCTGCCCCCCCCCCCCCCCCACCCCACCCTTTTTGTAGTTTGTTGCTTGTTGTTTTTCAGTTCCCTTGGCCTGCCCCAATAAACCACCACCCCTTTCCCACATGTCCACCAGTCTCTTGTTGTTCGCTTTAACTCCCATTAACACATTAACAGCCAACTTACCTTTTTCCCACTATTAACACTCTTCATCCCTTACTGGCACCATAAACACTCCCTTTTGTCTCATGCTCATGACACCTTTGTCAATGTTTCCTTTGCCCCAACCTATCCCTGTTCTATTCTGCCTCACCTCCTCCTCCCACCTTTCCTACTGTATAATTCATCATATTTCTACCGATCTTCAGCTCTGTCAAATGACTCGAAACATTAACTCTGCTTCCCTTGTCACAGATGCAGCCAGACCTGCTGAGTTTATCCAACATTTTCTGTTTTATTTATGATTTTAAAGTAATGGGTACTGATGGGAAAGCACTTTAAAACCTTTGATTTGTCAGATGTGGACACACCCTCGTGGAACAATGAGGTTCAAAGCATTAGGGAGAATATTAGTGAGTTAGAGATATTTGAAATCTTCATACTTTTATTTACATAAAGAGGTAATCAGCACGGGCATAAATGTGTAACTTAAATACCAAATAATATCACAGTCTCTTCCGTATAAAATAGTTGCCTCCCAGATTGAGGTCATTATCATATATGTGCCGGCCTTTTGCAAGAACAACTCAGATAGTCCCTCTCTCCTGCCCTCTCCCTGTAGCCTGACCAATTGTTTCTCCTCAGGAGTTTATCCAAGTTCCCTTTGAATGCTACAACTGAACCTTTTTCCACCACACCCTCAGGCAGTGCATCCCAGATCCCAAAGACTGAAACACCTGGGCCCGAATCCATAAAGACAAATAGGCACTTAATTTGATACCCCCTGGCACAAGGGGGAGGGGGAGAAAGCGACAATAAATATCAAGTAAAAGTTAAACATATGGCCAAGAAGGATGGCCAAATACAGTCAATAAGTCCCTCATCCCAGGAACCATTCTCAAAAACCTTTCCTGCATCTCTCTCATCCCGCCACAACTGGGGAAAGTGCGGGCCCCGGAACTGGACACAATACTCCAGCTGAGGCGACACCAGCGTTTTAAACAGATCCGCCATTTTGTGCCCTGCCTGTATTTACAAAGCCCAGGATCCTGCATCAGATTTTAACCCCTTTCTCAATGTGTCCGCCCATCTTCAATAATTTCTCCACATTAACATCCAATACCTGTAAGCGAATAGAACTTTAAAACACAAATTTATTTCATTGTTCGCACCCATTTTGTTCGCTAATTATAAATTGTAACTGCAAACTGGAGTTAAGTGACCTTTTTTAAACCAAGTCCACACTTTCAGTCATAACAGCCTCTGTGTAATTTGTTATTTCAAGCAAATTGCAGCCTAACTGTGGGATACAATTCAAAAAATGTCTCATTTGTGACAGGAAATGACTTAATACAAATTAATATTTCATTTGGAATTCAAGCTGGATAAAAAGAATTTAACTGTTGCAGCATTGTTTCTCTTTCCAGCGGATGACAAATTTATCACTTGTTTTATATTAATGTTAAATTCTTCAACACAGTGCAACTTGTGGCTTCGGGTGATATGTACTCCAGTTAATGGCAGCTGTAGGACACTTGGGCCTTGATTAGGGAGCCTCCACCCCCATCCTAACCCCCCCTCACTCTTCGTAATTTGGTAAAATGTTCCAATTATCTAAATTCATTCCAATTGAAGAAAACCTGGTCGAATACGCAGACGGAGTTGGAACAAACATCCCCTTTTTCCAGTAATCGTCTCATCTCTCCTGAAGACCCCATAGAATAGAAATCATAAATTTGTGAATTAGTGCAGAGCGGGTGATCGGGACACCATTGAACCATTGGCGCCATGACCTTGACATTGGGCCTTTTCTCCATTATCCACCATAATCCCGCATTTTTGTTCATCTACCATACCCTTTCCAAGCCTACCTCCTAGCTCCAAGGAGCCACTCACAGCATATGACTATCCTGTTGGAAGCAGACCTAATCAATTTGAATTTATAGATGCAAGGGCTTGTCAGGCAAGATGAGAAAGTGAGCAGATATCAAGGCATTGATTGGTCATGTTAAAAACTATTGCTGAGTTGATTATCTATACACCGCTTCATTTATCCGTGCTAAAGTATGTCTCACCAGAGGACTAGTTAGAAGTAGGGTGATAATGCTGACGAAAATGGACTATTGGACTTCAGTAAGGCCTTTGACAAGGTCCCTCATGATAGACCGGTACAAAAGGTGAAGTCACACGGGATCAAGGGTGAGCTGGCAAGGTGGATACAGAACTGGCTAGGTCATAGAAGGCAGAGAGTAGCAATGGAAGGGTGCTTTTCTAATTGGAGGGCTGTGACTAGTGGTGTTCCGCAGGGATCAGTGCTGGGACCTTTGCTGTTTGTAGTATATATAAATGATTTGGAGGAAAATGTAACTGGTCTGATTAGTATGTTTGCAGACGACACAAAGGTTGGTGGAATTGCGGATAGCGATGAGGACCGTCAGAGGATACAGCAGGATTTAGATCGTTTGGAGACTTGGGCGGAGAGATGGTAGATGGAGTTTAATCCGGACAAATGTGAGGTAATGCATTTTGGAAGGTCTAATGCAGGTGGAGAATATACAGTGAATGGTAGAACCCTCAAGAGTATTGACAGTCAGAGAGATCTAGGTGTACAGGTCCACAGGTCACTGAAAGGGGCAACACAGGTCAAGAAGGCATATGGCATTGCGTATAGGAATTGGCAAGTCATGGTGCAGTTGTATAGAACCTTAGTTAGGCCACACTTGGAGCATAGTGTTCAATTCTGGTCGCCACACTACCAGA
The DNA here is from genome assembly GCF_902713615.1 of Scyliorhinus canicula. Classification (NCBI taxonomy): domain Eukaryota; kingdom Metazoa; phylum Chordata; class Chondrichthyes; order Carcharhiniformes; family Scyliorhinidae; genus Scyliorhinus; species Scyliorhinus canicula. The sequence continues at coordinate 19,438,546 of NC_052147.1, forward strand.
AGGATGTGGAGGCTTTAGAGAAGGTGCAGAAGAGATTTACCAGGATGTTGCCTGGTATGGAGGGCATTATCTATGAGGAGTGGTTGAATAAACTTGGTTTGTTCTCACTGGAACGACGGAGGTTGAGGGGTGACCTGATAGAGGTCTACAAAATTCTGAGGGGCACACAGAGTGGATAGTCAGAGGCTTTTTCCCAGGGTAGAAGGTTTAATTACTAGAGGGCATAGGTTTAAGGTGCGAGGGGCAAAGTTCAGAGGAGATGTATCAGGCAAGTTTTTTACACAGAGGGTAGTTGGTGCCTGGAACTCGCTGCCGGAGGAGCTGGTGGAAGCAGGGACGATAGTGACATTTAAGGGGCATCTTGACAAATACATGAATAGGATGGGAATAGAGGGGTACGGACCCAGGAAGTGTAGAAGATTTTAGTTCAGACGGGCAGCATGGTCGGCACAGGCTTGGAGGGCCGAAGGGCCTGTTCCTGTGCTGTACTTTTCTTTGTTCGAAAATCTGGATTCTTTTAACTTACATGTCTCAGCACCTGACCATATGGTGCACTTCTTATGGAACACAACTTGCATTTATATTGCATACTTAACATTTCAAAAACATCTCAAGTTGCTGAAGAGCGCGATTGAACCAAAACATTTCTAAGCTGGATTCTTCCACTCCGCCCGCCCCAAGATTGGCACAGGCGAGACACGGACAATGGGAAAGTCCATTGACCTCGGGCGGGATTCCCCAGTCACCGGCCACGCTCGGTCAGAGAATCCCGCCCTAAGTGTCATTTTGGGCAAGTTTGCCGGGGTGCTTCTCACTGTTTGTTTGGGTGAGATTCACGCCGCTATTCAATCACAGCTGGGACGCAATCTAGCGGTCGCGTCCCACCTGAACGGGATCTAATGGAATTGTGCGAGATGTCCCAATCTGAATCCTGCCCATTGTGGGCGGGATCAGTATTTGGCAAATCTGCATACTAGAGAGAACACCTAGGTTGGGACTTTTTGGCAGTGCCCTCCCTGCGACCGGAAATTCCCGCCCGAGCTTAACGGACATTTATATGGTCGCCACGCCATCCGTGGCGATCTTGTGACGGGCGCGGCCAAAATATCCAGCCCCTAGTCTTACTCTAATATGCGTTTGCCTGATCTACCCGAGTTCCTGGAATCTATACCCCTTTGCCTTGGAGACCTTAGGCGAGTACTGTTTAGTACTGGTGCCCAGCAGGGAGAGGGAGGTGGTTGGCTGGCTTGCAGGCAAGGTGGCATCCTGAGACTGCCAGGCTGCAATGCTGGCATTGTGCCCATGCTGGTGTTCGGCCCAGGGGTGCCCTGCCCATGTGGGGTGCAGAGGAGGACCCCGTGGTTGTGGGGGAGGGTTTGAATGATTGGGGCGCCATTTAACACTGGTGGCCTGATCTCCTTCTGGACTGAAGACTTTTGGCGAGCAGAACTCCTCAGTGAAGTAAATGGGACCGTGTAGTCTTGGAGGGTATGCCAGGATGGTAATGCCATGGTGGCAGGGCCATGGTGCCTGGGTGCAAAATGGAGAGCCAGGGGGCCACCCTTCCCTGTCCCTGACCACCCAGGGCTCTCCAATGATCGAGGACAGCCCCCCCCCCCCCCCACCCTCCCCCCCCCCCCCCCCCCCCCCCCCCCCCCCCCCCCAGGTACTGTTAGGCCTGTTTCATGTTTGTGTGGACCAGTACTAAATGGCACCCAGTCCAGGCCTCGCTGGGGAAGCCGTTAGTTCCTGGGTTCCGGGAGAGTCTGGCGCAGACATATTTAAATGAGCCGTAGGGATCAGGTATGGGCGAGATCCAGGTCACGATGTCTCGCGAGGTTCAGATGAATCTCGCTAGATGCCTCAAGCATCGCGAATCTCTCACAACATTCCCCGGCCTTGTCGCATCACCAAGTCGATGTGCCAGGCCGATAAACCACGCCCAGATTTTCAATGTCAAACAAACCTCAGACCCGGATGCTATGGCAAGTACAACGCTGAGACAGGATACCAAACTCATTTCCAAACACAGTATAGTCAACACACAAACGGCAAGTTAGCACAACAGGGAAATCTGGCGTCCTCATATTCGCTTTGTCTGATGACAAAATGTTTATTTTTCAACAGGCTACTCGTAAAACCTTAATATTAGCCGAATGTTTTGGTTATTTCTTTCTGGTATCCAACATTGCAAACATGGCCCCATGAATAAAAATGAGGGTTTGAGCTTCCGGTTTAATTGAAAAGGAACGTGAACATTGCATGCAGCGATTTCACCGTTTGCCGCTTGGCCTCTTCTTGTCATTGATTTGTTAATTTAGTCGGCACAGACATAAACTTGTTCACATCCACTGGCCATAGACCCATCGAGTCTCGCTAGTTTCCAGCAGGTGGTTTGTATACTGATCATGCTGCATTATGGGTATGGACAACGAAAGGTCCTGGGAGTGTTTCCAACAACAGCCAGATCTCCAGTCGATCAAGTATGAAGTTAGCAAAACCATGGGGTCGTTCACGTATTGCCCGATGAAGTGTTCATTTGGGTTAGAGACACGCTGGCAGTGGGAGGTGAGGGATGGAGGCATGAAATTAAAGGCAGAATTTTAAAAAAGAAAACTGTTCCATCTCTTACCATCACAACCTGTTCCATCTGAGTTTAATTCATATCCAGTATCGCAGCGACAGAAGTAGGAACCATGCGTGTTGATGCAATGCTGGCTACAAGGATTCTCTCCAGCACATTCATCGACATCTACAGGACGGAGAACAAGTATCAGCACAGTGAGTCACTTTTGGGGGATAAAATATATCAGATGTCCTTTATCCCCCTCTGAAAATCATGCGATGACTCTCAAAAACCAATGCACAAACCTTTAATTTTTTAATAATCTTTTTAATAATGTTTATTGTTACAAGTTGGCTTGCATTAATACTGCAACGAAGTTACTGCGAAAAGCCCCTAGTTGCCACAATCCAGCGCCTGTTCAGGTACACAGAGGGAGAATTCAAAATGTCTAATTCACCTAATAGCAAGGGTTGGATTCTCCGATTCTGAGACTAAGTGCTGAAGCCGACGTGAGCCTTTTACGACTGAAAAAGCGGCGCACAACAGCCACCGATCCCCCGTCTGGTGGGGGGGGGGGGGGGGGGGCCTAGCCGGCACGCAGCGTAAAGCCCCTGGCTCTGGCTACCGATACGGCCGGAGAATTGCTGGGTCCATGGCCGCGCATGCGCACGGCGGCGGCCTCCGGCAGTCGCACCGTGCAACATGGCACCAGCTGCGCCTGGACCTGGCCTGCCAAATAGTGACCCCCTTTGGCCAGGTTCGCCACCCCCGGACCACCCCCCCCACCGGTGGCCCCAGCTCCCGCCAAATTCCTCTGCCCGCAGATCGGTCCTCCCCGACTGTGGCGATGCTGGACTCAGTCCCGACAATAAAATTGCATGAGAGACCCACGCCGTCGGGAACTCGGCTCATCGGGGGAGGAGCATCGGGGGGGGGAGGGCCTCAGGTAACATCATGAGGCCGTCCATACGGTATGCGGCGTACTCTGCAAGTATGCCATTTTGGAGGGGGCGGAGCATCACAAAAATGGCGCCGCCCCCATTTCGGCGCCAACATGGATTCTCCGGCTGTTCGTCGAACACGATTTCGGCGTCGGAGACAGGAGAATCCCGCCACATGTCTTTCGGGACTTGTGGGAGGAAACCGGAGCACCAGGAGGGAACCCACGCAGACATGGGGAGAACGTGCAGACTCCGCACTGTGACCCAAGCCGGGTATCGAACCTGGGACCCTAGCGCTGTGATGCCACAGTTCTAACCACTGTGCTACCGTGCCACCCAACTGTGCCACCGTGCCACCCATAGGGCCACATAGAGGCTACAAGAGGCAACTAGCAAAGAAAACAGCATCAAAGACATGCACATGGCTACATTTCTGTACATGAGATGAAAAGATACCACAGTTTTGATTCTAATAATTAGAAACAGCTACATGAGAAAAGTGAAAAATCGCCTTCTGTCCAAAGCAACAAGGGGGCTTGATGACCAAAACTGGAAGTTTGATGACCACAACTGGGGCAGCATGTGCTTGTTAGGTAATTTGGACATTCTGAATTCTCCCTCTGTGTACCTGAGCAGGCGCCGGAATGTGGCGACTGGGAACTTCTCACTTCCTTGACAGAGACAGAGTGGATAGTCAGGGTATCCCAGGGTAGTGGAGTCAATTTCTAGGGAGCATAGGTTTAAGGTGCAAGGGACAAGGTTTAGGGGAGATGTACGAGGCACGTTTTTACACAGGGAGTGGGTGCCTGGAACTCGCTGCCGGAGGAGGTGGTGGAAGCACCCTCCCCCACATCCATACAGAGTCAGTACCCTCCCCCACATCCATACACAGCCAGTACCCTCCCCCACATCCATACACAGCCAGTACCCTCCCCCACATCCATACACAGCCAGTACCCTCCCCCACATCCATATAGAGCCAGTACCCTCCCCTACATCCATACAGAGCCAGTACCCTCCCCCACATCCATACGGAGCCAGTACCCTCCCCCACATCCATACAGAGTCAGTACCCTCCCCCACATCCATACAGGGTCAGTACCCTTCCCCCACATCCATACAGAGCCAGTACCCGCCCCCACATCCACTCAGAGCCAGTACCCTCCCCCACATCCATACAGAGTCAGTACCCTCCCCCACATCCATACAGAGCCAATACCCTCCCCCACATCCATACAGAGCCAGTACCCTCCTCACATCCATACACAGCCATTACCCTTCCCCACATCCATACAGAGCCAGTACCCTCCCCCACATCCATACAAACAGTGAGTACCCTTCCCCACATCCATACAGAGCAAGTACCCTCCCCCACATCCATACAAACAGTGAGTACCCTTCCCCACATCCATACAGAGCCAGTACCCTCCTCACATCCATACAGAGTCAGTACCCTACCCCACATCCATACAGAGCCAGTACCCTCCCCCACATCCATATAGAGCCAATACCCTCCCCCACATCCATACAGTGTCAGTACCATCCCCCACATCCATACAGAGCCAGTACCCTCCCCCACATCCACTCAGAGCCAGTACCCTCCCCCACATCCATACAGAGTCAGTACCCTCCCCCACATCCATACAGAGCCAGTACCCTCCCCCACATCCATACAGAGTCAGTACCCTCCCCCACATCCATACAGAGCCAGTACCCTTCCCCACATCCATACAGAGCCAGCACCCTCTCCACATCCATACAGAGCCAGTACCCCTCCCCACATCCATACAGAGCCAGTACCCTCCCCCACATCCATACACAGCCAGTACCCTCCCCCACATCCTTACAGAGCCAGTACCCTCCCCACATCCATACAGAGCCAGTGCCCTCCCCCACATCCATACAGAGCCAGTACCCTCCCCCACATCCATACAGAGTCAGTACCCTCCCCCACATCCATACAGAGCCAGTACCCTCCCCCACATCCACACAGAGCCAGTACCCTCCCCCACATCCATACAGAGCCAGTACCCTCCCCCACATCCATACAGGGTCAGTACCCTTCCCCCACATCCATACAGAGCCAGTACCCTCCCCCACATCCATACAGAGCCAGTACCCTCCCCCACATCCATACAGAGCCAGTACCCTCCCCCACATCCATACAGAGCCAGTACCCTCCCCCACATCCATACAAACAGTGAGTACCCTTCCTCACATCCATACAGAGCCAGTACCGTTCCCCACATCCATACAGCAGTGAGTACCCTCCCCCACATCCATACAAACAATGAGTACCGTTCCCCACAAAACAATGAGGTGCAAAAGAGGTAACTTCAAAGTGGAGAGATAAGGGAGTTTGGCACTTATATGCTAAAAAGCTGGGTCACCAGGGTGGGTAACATCGAAGGTAAAGAATGATATATCCATAGCACAATAGGTGGAGAAAGGGACTCAGTGGAAGGAGCTACCATCACAGCTCCACCCAGTTGTAGAAAACAGTCTCCCCTGAAAACAAATTATTGCTAAAAGGGCAGTCTGTTAAAATCCAAAACTGGAACCGAGAGGATTAGGCCTTTGCTAAAATTGAAGACAGTTTTCCTGAGTAACCTGAGCCTGGTAATTATCTGCTAGATTCAACTGGTAAATTTATATAATATTGGATGCTGTTTGGGAACACGGGGCATCTCAGACTTCAGGAAACCTAGATAGTTGGGAACACATGTACTACCATGTGTATAGTCATCAGTGTCGTCAGGTGTACTGTTGTAGTGTATTATAGTCCTTCCTGTCATGTTCTTCTTTTTAAGTTAATAAATATTCTTTATTAATTGTTCAGGAAATGACTTGACTATTCCTTCCGGGTTTGTATGTCTTTTCTCAGCTGCCAAATTGGAAATATTCATCACGAAGAATCGGTGTTCCACATTACCCTTCTAGATTTTGGGATAGCTTCGCATTTAACATCAGCGGGGTTCTTAACACACGGCATAGAGAGAAATGTGCGACCAACTGAGCCATGACTGATACAAATAGGGACATTCCTGTTGCCATGAAGGAACAGAGAAATATACAGGTTCTAATACAGGATAGATGGCTTTAATGATGAGGTGAACATCTCTTCCTAGCTTCTCATGAACTTACGTTGGACATTGTTAGCAATATAGAAAATTGCCATTGAGTAACAAGAAATAACATTTTCCCTTGACTCAGATACTTGATACACATTTGGCCTATTGAACTGGGATGTCCAATGATTTCAAAAGTAAGTTCAGGGGCCGTCCACTCTGCATTTTATCACTTAGATGGAATGATTCTACCTTGACATGACCTCCCATCGAGATTCAGCAGAAATCCAGAATTACACTGGCAGGAGTAGGACCCAGCGACGTTGGCACACAGCTGCTGACAGTATCCATGTCGACATTCATCAATGTCTGATGAGGAAACAGAGGGGAGTTAAATCTTAATTTAGGGGAGCGATGCATTTACGTGCTTCGAACAAGCGATAATCACGTAACATTTCATTTTATTTACGCTAAAGCGCGCCAGAAGGAAAGGCTCCTCGCAGATTGGTTTGCCATTTTGTCCTGCAGCCCTGATCACCCCCGCCCCTCCTGCATTTTGCCTCCCCCCACACCCCACCCAACCCTGGGGTAGCCCCCAAGAATCCCCCTTCACCAACCCCCTCTACCTAGCAAGACTCCACCCCTGGGCCTGACCCCTGGCAGTGCCAACTTGACACAAGGGCACCTTGGCACTGCCAGCCTGGCACCTTGGCAATGCCCCAGGCACCCTTGAAGTGCCAACCAGGAATCTTTAAGTGGACCAGTACTAAACAGTGCCCTGGCAATGTCTGCCAGGCACGGCCAGTGAGTCTGCCTGATTAGATTATGATTTTCCAAATGTGCTGTTATAACTTCCTTAATTATTGATTCAAACATTTTTCCAACAATAAATATTCGGCTAATTGGCCTGTAGTTACTTTCCCTTTTTGAATAGGGGTGTCACTGGCAGTCCTCCAATCCTCAGGTACTTATCCAGATTCCAAGGATCTTTGAAAATTACAACCAATGCATCCATTATTTCTGTAGCTACTTCTTATAGGATCCTAGGAAGCAAGCCGTCAGGGCCAGGGGACTTACCTGCCTTTAGCCCCATTAATTTGTCTAATACTACTTCTCTAGTGATGGTGATGGGATTTAATTACTCCCCTGTATTCTTTAGTATTAATGGGATGGTTGAAGTATATTCCACCTTTAAGATTAATGCAAAATATCTGTTTCACTCATCTGCCATTTCCGTGTTCCCCATAACTATCTCCCCAGATTCATTTTCTATGGGGCCTATGTTCACTTTGACCTCTGTCTTCCTTTTTATATATTTAAAGAAGCTCTTATTGCCAGTTTTTATATTCCTTGCTAGTGGGTCCCGTAGTTTATTTTCTCTCTCTATTATCTTTTTAGTCTTCCTTTGCTGGCTTCTGAATTTATTCAAGTCTTTCACTATCACTGACTTTTGCCTCCTTATATGCTTTTTCTTTCAACTTAATGCTCTCCTTAATTTCCTCGGTTTACCATGGTTGGTTTATCCTTCCCTTGACTCTTTCCTCCTTAGTGGGATATATTTGTGCTGAGAGTCACAAATTACCTCCTCAAATGTCTGTCACTGCTTGTTTACTGTCTTTCTTGCTAATCTATCCACCCAGTCCACTTTCGCTAACTCTATCCTCATTTAATTGTAATTCCCTTTATTTAAGTTAAGCACAGTACTTTCAACGCAGGTTTTTCACTCTCAAAACTGAATTATTAATTTCCATCATGTTATGATCACTGCTTCCTAGGGGATCTTTTACTCATCAGTAATCTATTAAACCTCCCTCATTATCCATTACCAGATCCAAGATAGCCTGTTCCTTGGTTGACTCCATGACATATTGCTCTAGGAAACTATCCCTAATGCATTTCATGAATTTGTTGTTGCAGCTATCCTTTCCAGCATAATTAACCCAATCTACATGAAGATTAAAGTCTGCCATTGTTATTGCTATATTCTTTTTACATGCTCCTTTTATTTGTTGATGTATTTCCTACAGTGTTACTATTATTTGGGGGTCTATCCCCAAGTCTTCTTTCCCTTACTGTTTTTCACCTCCACCCAAATGGACTCTACATCATCAGAGTCTAGGTTGTTTCTCACAACTGTCCTCATTCCATCTCTTATTAACAGTGCTAACCCACCACCTTTTCCTTCCCTCCTGTCTTTCAGAAAGATCAAATATCCCTGAATATTAAGTTCTGAGTTTTAATCTCCTTGTAACCATGTCCCCATAATGTCTATGAAATTGTGTCCATTTACCTCGATTTGCACCATCAATTCATCTACCTTACTCCGAATGCTTCATGCATTAAGGTACACAGCCTTTAGTCTTGCCTTTTTGGCATTTTAATCATCCAAATCTTTCTTTGTGCTGTGGCCTTATTTGCCTCTCGTCCTCGCTCACCCTGTCTACCGTTTTTGCATTTTACTATTCTTTATTATTGTCCTTGTTTCTCTTTCACTTACCACCCTGCTTAAGTTCCCATCCCCTTGCCATTCTAGTTTAAACCATCCCCAACCACACTCGCAAACACCCACCCTTGGACATCAGTCCCAGTTCTGCCCATACCCATCCAGTTTGTACTGGTCCCACTTCCCCCAGAACCGGTCCCAATGTCCCAGAAGTCTGATACCCTCCCCCTTGCACCCTTACAATTTCAGCCAGGTATTCATCTGAAATAGCTTCCTATTTCTACTCTGATTCGCACATGGCGATGGTAGTAAACTGAGATCACTACTTTTGCAGTCCTACTTTTCAACTTACTTCCTAACCCCTTATATTCTGCCTTGAGGACTTCATCCCTTTTTTTATTAACCTATGTCGTTTGTACCAATGTGTACCACAACCACTGGCTGTTCACCCTCTCCCTGCAGAATGTCCTTTAACTTCTCTGAGACATCCTTGACCCCAGCACCCAGGAGGGAACATACCATCCAGGAATCCTGTTTGAGGCTACAGAAACGCCCATCCTTCCCCTTACAATTGAAACCTCTCTAACTACAACATTGCCACACTTTTGAAATCCTCCTCTGTGCAGCAGGGCCAACCCTGGTGCAACAAATTTGCCTTTCTCCTGAGGGGCCACTCCCCTCAACTGTATCCAAAGCAGTATACCTGTTTTGCAGGGGAATGACCACAGGAGATTCTGGCACTGCCTGCCTAATCCTCTTGCTGTGCCTGATGGCCATTCATTCCCTTCCTGCCTGTGGAGTCTGAGCCTGCGCTGTGACCACCTCTCTATACGTGCTAACCACAATAATCTCCACCTCCCAGATGATCCACAGTGTCCCCAGACACTGCTCTGAAACCTGGGCTGTCAGGATCTGTCGCTCGAGATGCCTCCTGCACATATGCTGGCCATGACCAGTGGAAATATTTCCGGCTTCCCACATGGAGTACAAGGAGCACACCACGGCTTGGATCTCTCCTGCTATGACCAACCTCTTTAAATTAAACCTTTAGAAGATTTTTAATATCAGGTAATGTTAATTACTCTGGGACCCTTCTTTCCTGGTCCTCATGACGACAAAATATAGCACTTACAAACTATAAGCGATTAAAGTAGGAAAGGCCTACCTGACCTTACCCACTACTTATCAATCAACTCTCTTCCCTGGAGCCTCTACTGCATCCGCAGTCCAACACACTCTCTGAAGAGTGAAAAAGTTAGAAAGCAAAGAGCACCACTTTCCCCTCAGCAGCAAATTCACATGATGCTCCAAATTCCCGATACCCACACTCACTCTGGCTGCGTCTCACTCAGGATGTGTGCTCTCCCGCTGCTCGTGGACAAAGTTCAACAGCATCTGATGAGCGTGCACGTTCCGTGACGCGGAGGCCCTGCCGATCTTAGTGGCAGCATCTCGTTTAGATAACAGAATGCAGAGTCCTGCATCAAACCTGGATACATCGACTGCCCAGTTGGTGATTGGGAGCAGGAACCTGGGGCAGGAAAGCCGTGGGAATGATCCAGAGGTCTGGCTGGGATCGGGGTGCCTGATCCGTATTGGGGCTTCTCGCCTTGAAAGGATGGGGAATCTGAATTGTGATGTCGCGTAGGTTATAAATTTGAAATCCCCATGTGATCAGTATTAGGTTAAGGTTAATTGGGTTTGCCAGAATAATATGATCACAGAAACTCTGGGCACGCCCGCTCAGGGACTGGAAATTCCCGCCCGAGGTCAATGGACCTTTGGTTTAGTCTGTTATGTTTAGTGATCTGCCCGCGACAATTCCTGAGCGGGGCAGGACCTGGAAGATTTAGGTCTCTATCTTATTGTGAACTGAACTTTACAATTGTTAATTGGAATAATATGATCACACTTAGGGGAGGACTCTCCCCTGCATATTCTACAGCTCTCTCCCCGAGAGTAGTGTTTGGAAATCGCCACAACAGTGGGACGGGGTTTGAGAGGGATGTGAGGGTGAGGGTTGGATCGGGGCAGTCTGGGTTGGGTGGAGGGGTGATGCAAAGGGGGTTGACGCCTGGACATGATTGATGGGATAAGATGGGTCTGGGGGATGGTGGTGGAAGCGGCAACAATTTGAGCCCTGATCGACTTTGTGCCCATTTTTTCCTGCAGGAATAGCATCACTGAATGGAGATTCCGGGCAAGTTACTTTATTTCCTTCGCATATGTTGGAATAAATTGGCACTTACCCATGCACTGTCCATCTACTAACCAATAACCCTCATTGCAGGAGCAACTGTAACCTCCCTCGGTGTTTATACAGATCTGCGAAGGGTTACATTGGTGTGTCCCTGATGTACATTCATCGATATCTGTACAGGGAAAGAAAGCCAAACATGTCAGCAATGCTGCAAATTACTTCTGGGTCTTTCTTTAAAGGTGGAAGTCAAAGAGGGAGATGACTTGCTCAGCTGGAGACAGCCACAATATTACACTGGATACAAGGTACTCAAATAACATCATCTCCCGCGGGACAGTTTCCCTTTTTACTTTCACTTTGCACTGGCCATATACAGGGGCAGGTATAGCACAGTGCGCTAAATAGCTGGCTTGCAATACAGAACAATGCCAGCAGCGTGCGTTCAATCCCTGTACCAGCCTCCCCGAACAGGTGCTGGAATGTGGTGACTAGGGGCTTGTCACAGTAACTTCATTGAATTCTACTTGTGGCAAGAGATTATTATTATTATTTCCAAATTAAAAGCTTAAATATTTCTCCTGTTCATCTGGGCAGCATGGTAGCATAGTGGTTAGCACTGTGGCTTCACCGCGCCAGAGTCCCAGGTTCGATTCCCTGCTGGGTCACTGTCCATGCGGAGTCTGCACGTTCTCCCCGTGACTGGGTGGGTTTCCTCCGGGTTTCCTCCCACAGTCCAAAGGTGTATAGGTTAGGTGGCTTGGCCATGTTAAATTGCCCTTAGTGTCCAAAAAGGTTAGGAGGGGTTATTGGGTTAAGGGGATAGGGTTGAAGTGAGGGCTTAAGTGGGTCAGTGTAGACTCGATGGGCTGAATAGCCTCCTTCTGCACTGTATGTTCTATGTTCTATGTTACAGGCAATAGGAAAAAGAAAGACTTGCATTCATACAGTGCTTTCCATAGCCTTGTAACAAAGCACTCCAACGTCAATGATGACACTTGTGCTGTAAGAAACCATACAATCCATACAATGCAGAAGGAGGCTGTTTGGCCCATCGAGTATGAACCGACCTTCCGAAAGAACATCCGACCTAGGCTCATTCTCCTGCCCAATCCCCGTACCCCGCACATTGATCATGGCCAATCCACCCAACCCGCACATCTTTGAAACGTGGGAGGGAATCGGGGAACCCAGAGGAAACCCACACAGACACGGGGAGAACATGCAGACTCCTTACAGGCAGTCACCGGAGGCCAAAAACGAACTATGTCCCTGTGGCTTTGAGGCAGCAGTGCACACCATTGTGCCATTGTGTCGCCTCGCAGCACTCTCACACAAATAGCAACGTGATAACGACCAAGCAAACCTGCTTCAGTGACGTTAGTTGAGGGATAGATGTTGGCCATCACAACTGCTTCACTCTTCTAAGTAATGGAGTCTGGGGGTCTTTTATACCCACTTCAGAGGGAAGACAGCACCTCGGTTTAACGTCACGCCTGAAAGACGGCATCTCCTTATGGTCAGCCTGGATTTTTGTGTTCCTTTCTCTGGAATGGGGCTGACAATCTGGGAAAGGCACTCCGGTGTTTTTTCATTGGGCATGGGAAGTTTAGCCTGGTCGCGCAGTAATCAACTTTAGTTTCATTGGCTCATTCATTGGGGGAAATGTAGGATAAATGTTTGCGTTCCAATGATTGTAAACAATGTATTGGATTTTACAGAGGGTGGACCTCTCTGAGACCACAATGTAGCCACCTAAGATGGACACTGGGCTAACAAAATGGAGAACTGCTAAGACTGTAGGGAGAAAACAGTTTTAGCCAGGACAAGCAGTCTGCAAAGGCTAATTAGCATTCTGCACGTAGCGAAACTAGTTTATGGCCAGGTGGAAGATCTCAACCAAAGGTGTAAATAGCAAAACACTTTGCATACTAATGAGGCAATCCAGATCTGGGCACACACAATAGCAACATTTGGGTTTGAATGGATACTTTGAGTGGACGCCCAGACGAAACGGCACCAGAAGTATCCATCACAAAAGACCCTAGAGACCGCCCCACCCATCGAGAAGAGACCCTCAGATTGGGGGATTTGTAAGACATCGATTGGGAAATAATCCAATCGATACATGGCAGGTAAAGACCCGCCCCGAAAAGGCACGGACATTGGGGGCCCTATAAAGATAGACCCCGCACATGGTTCTGTCTGTTTTGCTCCGGCTCCGCTGTTTTGTGCTCCGGCTTGAACTGCTGTTTTGACTCCGGCCCAGATCTGCTGTTGTATCCTGACTCCGACTCCAGCCGTTGATCCTGTCTCCCATCACCAGCCGTTGAGCACCAGCCATCGTTCAGTAAGTGCCAAAACGACGCTCGCTACGTGAACCCGGCAGTGCCTATACATTAATCGACTAGTAACGAACAGAAGGTGCAGCCCAGAAAGGAACAAAGGCCTTGTCCCCTGACCTTGCTGGTTCCTACTTAGATAAGTATTTAGTCGTTTAATAGTAGGAATAGGTATTAGTCTTTAGCGTGTGCATGCGTATTTATTATATTTGTATAATAAATATTGATCGTTTAAACTTACTGATCGGTGTATAGTTTTATTACTTTGAACCTGACCTTGAGATACTTGTGAGGTGTCTATATACGGCACCTGACGACTCCGAGCTGAAAATACACACACAGAGCTGTAGCAGTGTTATGCACACGGCCTTTAAACGGAGGCGTGTTAATACACTCCAATAAACGTGTAATACACTCAAGTAAAACGTGCAACATTTAGTGGCGACATCCTGACGGGACGCAGTTACAAGTGGCACCCCCACTCCGTCGAGGACCCTGAAATTTGAATTAGAAATCTGGTAAAGAAAAAGGAAAGAAATCACAAGTATTCAAGGTGTTCAAACGAATAAACGTAATTCGGAAGTGTGTTTAGTGCATGCGTACTAACAGGGTTGTAAGGAAAACCTGAAAGCGTTTTTGTTGCGACAAACTTTCGGCAGTTTTGTGAACGGAACATAGTGTAAGCCTTACCCGTTTCGTGAGACATAACCTCAACACCCCCTGTTCCAAATTTAAAGTGAGTCAGAGAAAATGGCCATGCAGGCAATGGAACGCCTCATGAATCCAGAACAGTTTGTGGTCGCAGCGACCAGCAGTAGCCGAGTAGGTCAGTGTCCCGTGTGGGAGCTGGAACTCCGCAAGTATCTGCAAGGAAAGGGATGGCCCCTTTGGAAAGAATTCTGTATGAATGAGGAGACAGGTCCCGGAAGTATAGGACATACTTGGTGGGAGAACCTCTCTCAAATTCATAAGAAAACCCTTAGTAAAGCACGCAAGCCGATGGCAATCGTGTCCTGTTTGGCACAATTGCGAGGCACAGAGGAGGTCGTTCAGACGCTCCGGGCAGAATTAGAAGAGAGAAATCGAATGAGTAAAGTGGATGTCAGGGACATCGAGAAGGAAAATATGGATCTTAGAGGGAAGCTGGCAGAGAAAGGTAGAGAGGTGGATGATGCCAAGAGGGCACATCAGTCTTGTCTAGCCCATCTCAGCAGTTCCCAGACCCAGTACGAAAAGGCCTATCAGGACGTGCAACGTGCCGTCCTGATAAGAGAAGAATCAGAGAAGCAGGTAGAGGCTTTGCAGAGGCAATGCTCTGACCTAAAGGCAGCTTTAAGAGCACTCCATGCTGCCACCACAGAACAAAGACAGAGTACAGTAGACCATGCAAAATGCAGGAAGCAGATTGCGGAGCTGCAATCGCTGCTTTCAGTGCAGAATGGGTTCCAAAGCACCTTTGGAACGCAGTTAGATGAGGAGAATGCCCCAGACTGGAAGGAATTAAGCGAAACAGCGCAGCGTTATGTTCAGGGAACATGTGCGCCAGCAGCGCAGCAGAAAAGACAAGCACCCCAACCTCCCACAGATCAGTTAGTTACTGCACCAATGAATCCAGTCACCACCCAAAGGAAAGCGACCACAGAAGGTGCACCTGATATTACCTACACCACCCCCTTAACTGTAACCCAACTCAGGGACGCGTGTGAAAAGATCACTCCGTTTCTCCCCACCGCAGACCCCCACCAATTTTTCGCAAAAGTAAAGCAACAGGCAACCATGTACGGCCTGGACGAGAGAGAGCAGGTTAAACTCACGGTTCTGAGTTTAGACCAATCGGTTGTAGCAGCCCTCCCCGACCCACAGAACGTTGGCAGAGGCACCCTAGAGGAAATGCACACCTCCATTTTAGATGCCATAGGGTATAATCGAGGTGACCCAGTAGAAGGGCTTAACAAGTGCCGACAGAAGAAAACCGAGCACCCCACAGCATTCGCAGGAAGGCTGTGGATCCATTTTAACGCAGTTTTTGGCGATTTAAATAGAGCCCATTTGAACCGTGAAAATATGGTTAAATGGACGCGCACCATAATTTCCCATGCCACAGATGCAGGACAGAGCGCTTGCAACAGCTATGACCCCTCAGAAGAGGCCCATAATGAGAAGTGGGTCCTGAAGAGATTGTCCCGCGCTTGGGAGCAATCAGTTCAGGGCAGAGGCAAAGTGAAGTCCCCAGAAGAGGCTCAGGCTGCAGCGGACATTCAGGCAGTGAGAGCGCACCAAAACCCCGCGTGGGTAAATGAAGAAAAGAACAGCCCTCCACAGAAGTCGCAGGAATGCTACAACTGTGGCCAGTTAGGACATTGGGCTAAGGAATGTAATGCACCCCAGAGATCACAGAGAGGCCAGCAGACAGGCACTCTGAATAGGAATAAAGCCAAAACCAATCCATAGTATAGGGATCCAGTCAGGACAGACCAATGTGGACGGGACGGACTGACGGTGTTCGGGCTCCCCCACTTGGGTCTGTGACACTCTTTGGGATCAATCCGGAAGACCGGTAGTCACAGCTAAGGTTAGAGGGAAGCCCATAGAGTTACTTTGGGACACAGGAGGGTCCCGCACCACGATTAATTCCACCACCACGGCACAGGCAGACACGTGGCCGACCACCTCCACCATCACACTTAGCGGTTTCACAGGACACTCGCAGCAGGGACACATTACAGCAACCGTAGCAATCCAGCTAGGGAACATTTCTGAGGTCGCTGCACCTATTGCCAGAAGTATGATGGAGTAGGACTCCCGTTCAGCTGCAGCTGTAGGTACAGATCGTTCAGTGATGGGGTCATTAGCATGTTCTGGGTTGCTGCACAGTAAGGGGCCCATTGCAGTGGGAGGAGAGTTGCATAAATGGTGTTATGCTACTCTGAGCACAGAGAGAACATCTGTGCAGGGCCCAATGAAACATGGGTGCTTTCGTTTCTTAACTTCTGCTTCCCAAAAGCCATGGAGTGCTTTATCTCAGATAGACAATTTTTCCCTGGATCAATGATCTTTTTTTAAAATATAAATTTAGAGTACCCAATTCATTTTTTCCAATTAAGGGGCAATTTAGCGTGGCCAATCCGCCTACCTTGCACATCTTTGGGTTGTGGGGGTGAAACCCATGCAAACACGGGGAGAATGTGCAAACTCCACACGGACAGTGACCCAGAGCCGGGATCAAACCTGGAACCTCGGCGTCGTGAGGCAGCAGTGCTAACCACTGCACCACTGAGCTGCCCTAGATCAATGATCTTTAGGAAGCCTGGGTTCTCCTGGGTTTAGGAAGCCTGGGCGCTCAGTAACTTTCAGCTAGTTCTACTGAAGCAGCCTTGAAAAGGTAAATGGTGAAACGTTTGGTGCAGCCTGCCATTGCCCTAGTTAACCTCCACCCTCCTTGGTTCAGAGGGGATGGTGGAGGAGGGGGGGGTAGCTCTGCCCGTGGCTGTCACCAACTACAGGTGGCTGAGCAGTAAACAAAAGGTGGAATCCTGTCAGATCCACGGTCCATTCCATATCCCAGTTGCTGTCAGGCTCAACTCATGCTCTGCCTGGACCAGATCAAAATTTCAGCTGTGGGCTTTTAAAGCTTTGGGAAGGCGGGAACTCTATTCCACCAACCTCCGGGTCAAATTTTATACCTTAAATTCTACACACCACTAACACCATATATCCATCTCTGCTGGATTGCCTGGCTCTGTCCTTATCCAACTCTTAGCCGCCTTAGGTGCCTCAAGGCTCAATTAATCCAGTGCCAACCTCGAAGGCTCGCACAGTTAACCTTGTATAGATTATAATTTCATCCTAAACTCCACTATCCTACACTGTCCACCTATTCCCCGAGGCTTTGTTCAGAAGTCTTTCCATAGCAGAAGCTCTCCGTACCTCTGCAAACCGCTCCGTTATTATGGCTAGGAATTTCCCCAGAGGCATCCCCAACCACAGCCCTACCTTCACATGGCGAAAGCAAGGATTCCCACACCCTTCCAGCCGTATTATAGAAGTGGGCGGAAACGACTCTGATGAAATCCTCCAATGAGGCACAGCCTGCCCTCCACTCTGGCTTTTCACTCATATATCCGTGGCCTCCCCTTTTTTCACTGAGTTTTCTAACATCCAAAAGTCTTCACCCAGATTGGTCTCACACATTGGAACTCCCTCCCAAAACTCATCCTCGTTACCACCTTCAATAATCTAAAATCCACCTCTTCAACTATGTCGTTGGTTAACTATCAGAACTCTTCTTCCAGGACTGTTGCAGATTTATTTCACCCCTCTAAGTTAGTGTGAGATATTTCACTGTGAAAAAAGGTCCCATAACTTGCTGTCAACACCAACAACGACTGGGTGATGCCTGCATTACAGTTTTCATATTCACTGGCCCCACAAAACGTTTCAGTTTAAGTATTGTTTACTTCAACAAAATTTTAAAGGGCAGTCCCAGTGCAGGCGGTATATTAACTCTGATAGCTTTTAATGGTGGCACAAAGGCAATTCAGGGTAAGTATCTGCTTTTCAATTCTCAGAGTGCAGAGCACAAGATGCTGTCAACACCTATAACAACAAGAGCATACATTTATATAGTGCCTTTGACATCCAAAGAGGTTGCGTGGATGTGATTATCAAACAGAACTTGGAATATTGGATTGGATTGGATTTGTTTATTGTCACGTGTACCGAGGTACAGTGAAAAGTATTTTTCTGCGAGCTGCTCAACCGATCATTAAGTACATGGGAAGAAAAAGGAATAAAAGAAAATGCATAATAGGGCAACACAAGATATACAATGTAACTACATAAGCACCGGCATCGGATGAAGCATACAGGGTGTAGTGTTAATGAGGTCAGTCCATAAGAGGGTCATTTAGGAGTCTGGTGACTGTGGGGAAGAAGCTGTTTTTGAGTCTGTTCGTGCGTGTTCTCAGACTTCTGTATCTCCTGCCTGATGAAAGAAGTTGGAAGAGTGAGTAAGCCGGGTGGGAGGGATCTTTGATTATGCTGCCCGTCTTCCCCAGGCAGCGGGAGGTGTAAATGGAGTCAATGGATGGGAGGCAGGTTCGTGTGATGGACTGGGCGGTGTTCACAACTCTCTGAAGTTTCTTGCGGTCCTGGGCCGAGTAGTTGCCATACCAGGCTGTGATGCAGCCCGATAGGATGCTTTCTATAGTGCATCTGTAAAAGTTGGTAAGGGTTAATGTGGACATGCCGAATTTCCTGAAGAAGTATAGGCACTGTTGTGCTTTCTTGGTGGTAGCGTTGACATGGGTGGACCAGGACAGATTTTTGGAGATCTGCACCCCTAGGAATTTGAAACTGCTAACCATCTCCTTTACCCATTATATGAACTGCCCAATATGCTAGAGTGAAGGATCTTAATTAATTTCAGCTCTGCATTGCTTCCCTTAACTAACATGCTGATCTCTGATTTAACAAAACAAGAATCATTACTTATACACATTTTGCTTTAACTTGTGCCCTTCTTAAGTACATTTACATCCCATTGACATCCCAAACGTAGAAGCAAAGAGAGTCTTGGAGCTGTGTGCTTAGTCACTGCCCCTGGGAAAAGGGAGGTTTAACCCCCAATTAAGTGGGTGAACTAAGCTGGTGATAAATTGCTGATATAAATGGCTGAGTTATTATCGAGGCTGCATCTCCAGTACAAATAGTACTGATTGCATCTCTCCGGGGAGAAAGTCCTCCATTGAATTATTTGCCGCTATCTGCACAGCACCAAATGTTTCCACAAAAATATTATGCAGTCCAAGTGGAAAGATTCCATTGCAATGATTGCATTTTTATAATATATATTTTATGATTATATTCCAGCAGCTCTGGTCATTTCTGGTTCAGCCATTGGGCAGTAATAACCCACTCCTGTTCAAGATCTCACATCACAGTTCCCAGGTTGTTCTTTACCTGATATTGCAATTAAGGGTAGAATTTATTATAACCATCAGTAGATTGCTGTAAACCAAAGTACGCTCACTAACTGTAGCAACTTTAAAGCAGTTCTCAGCTAAATGGAGGTCATGCCCCCATTTAACCATGTTCAGGACATTAACATTTCATTCCTTTGTCTTGTTCATTTCTGTACATTTTTAAGTCCTGTTCTTTTGCGAAAAACTCATTGTGGGAATTCTCTTGATAAAGAAAGCATATTCCGATCTTTCAGGACATCCTAAATGACTTTACAGCCAGTAAAGACCTTTCGAAGTGTAGTCACTGCTGTAATGTAGGACTTGCGGCCGTTAATATTAATTTGTGCACAGCAAGCTCCCAGGAACATTAATAATGTTACGATCAGATAACCTCGTTTTTTTTTCACTGGTGATGCCAATTGAGGGATTGAAGAATAAATATTTGCCAGGACACCAGGGAAAATTTCAAAATAGCGACATAGGACCATCTACCTGAGAGAGAAGACAGGATTTCATAGAATTATAGAATCCCTACAGCGCAGAAGGAGGCCACTTGGGCCATTGAGGCTGCGCCAACTCTCCAAAACAGTATCCTAGGTCCTATCCCCGTAACTCCAACCAACCTTTGGACACAGTAAGGGGTAATTTAGCATGGTCAAAAATGCTCAATACACTAGGTGGGGTCGAAGGGTCGGTGCAGACTCGATGGGCCAAAATGGCCTGTTTCTGTACTATAGGGATTCTATGAAACAGGAGTACCTGGAGGAAACACACCTAGACACGGGGAGAATCTGCAAACTCCACAGTCACCCGAGGTCGGAATTGAACCTGGGTCCCTGGAGCTGTGACGCAGCAGTGCTACCCAATATGCCTCTCAGGTGAGGCATTAAACACATCTGACAGTGCAGCACTCCCCCAGTACTGCAGTGAAGTGTCAGCCTAGATTGGCATTCTCAAGGCCAAAATTCTTTGTCTGTACTCGCCAGCGGGATCTTACGGTCGCACCAAAGGCAACAACCACCCCAGCCCCACCCACCACGGGTTCCCTGGCGACAGAGGCTGCTAACACCAGGTAATCCAGTTGACAGCGATGGGACTGGAAGATACTGCTGCCGGAAAAATACGCCGTGGGGACGTGGAAAATCCTGCCCCAAGTCTCTAGAGTGGAACTTGAATCCGGCACCTTCTGACTCAGAGGTAGGAGTGTTACCCACTAAGCCACATCTAACACTTGACCATTAGAGGAATCATTAACTCAGCGACACACAGGGCGGCACGCGGCATAGTGGTTAGCACTGCTGCCTCACGGCGCTGAGGACCCGGTTTCGAAACCCGGCCCCGGGTCACTGTCCATGTAGAGTTTGTACATTCTCCCTCGTGTCTGCGTGGGTTTCACCCCCACAACCCAAAGATGTGCAGGTTAGGTGAATTGGACACGCTAAATTGCTCCTTAATTGGAAAAGGAAAATGATTGGAGACTGTAAAAAAAATTTTAAATTCAACACACAGGTATTACAATAACATGAATAGAGATTGAACCATTAATCCAAAATATGTTTCACCTCTGACTTTCCTTGCCCTTCCCACTGTCCTGAAATATAGATATTAATCCTTCTCAATATGAGGAAAAAAACATCTGGATCCAATAAAACAGCTGATGAGTATAGCTGAGTTTTGCTAATCCTTTCGGCGGCAATATTTTCAATGGAGAAGACATTCTCTGGTGGTGTGTTACGGGTAAGGGCTTTTGGTGATGTATATATCAAATATTACAACACTTATCAAAACGTAACAGCAATAGGTTTGTACAAAAGGTGCACTTATCTTAATTGTTTTACTTAACTCGAACTGAATGATATTGTGGAGTCAAATAACAAAGTCAAATCAGGTGTACGAGTGGAATTTTACTCTCCGTGCTGCCAGAGGTATCTCCCAGTCCTGTCAAAGTCAATGGACCTTTCGACAACTCCCAGCATTTTAACGCGTCGCCCCGACTGCGACAGGGTCATAAAATTCCACCCGAGGTTTGCCTGGCAAAGCACTTATTTGTATATTGCTGTGGGCGTCATTGGCAAAGCCATAGATTATTGCTCATCCCGAGGTGCTGGTGAACCTTATTGAAGCGCTGTCCAATGTGCGATTAATTTACCCTCACAGTGTTTTTACGGAGAGAGTTCCAGGATTTCAATCCATCTGGGAATAATGTTGGGTAACAGTGTTTCATGCGACCTTGACAAAAATGTCCCATCATCAGAAAGATGTGGATCTGTTCCTTTTCACTTTCTCACCGCAACTTTCATAAATAGAGTCTGGTGTAACCCATTGTAATTTTGCACCCCTATTTTAGATTTCCAAATTTAATTTTGCAGCAAAATACCGAGTAGGTCACGTGGGTTATAAGGAAATCATTAATTAAATGAACTCCATCCATGTTAACTCATGGCAGGTGTGAAATGAGAAGGCACTTGCTAAAGACGGGTGGCATTCCCCCCCCCCCCCCCCCCCCCCCCCCCCCCCCCCCCCCCTGCCACCTCCCCTGCTGCGGTGCGATTTCTGGCAGCAGAGGCAGCTCGCTATAGGCAGATCTATCCCAGTCCCGCCCATGTTTACCGTGCTGTGTGTGGCTCACCCATCCTGCCGCTTGGGAATCCCCCCGTGCAGGGTCGCCTTTGACGGAATGGGAAGATCCCATTGTCAGGAAGGACCAGATGATCCGGTCCAGTGTTAGTTACAGCTGGAGGTCAGCGAGTGGCAGGAGGCAGAGAGTAGGGGTAATGGGCAAATCCTCTGGCAGGATGAGACTCATGGCAAATCAAAGGGATCTGTTATCTCAACTACTTACCGTGTTTATTAGCAACACGGGGGATAGAATAGAAAGCCATGTCTCCAAGTTTAACTAACGGCATAAATATAGCCGGTATATACAGTGTAGATCGAAGCATGACACCCAGTGATCCTCAAAGTGCTTGGCCCTCTTAGCTCTACCGCTACGTCCAGATGTTTCCCCAGGATGCACATCTCAGGTGGAGGCAGCCGGCTGCTTACCTCGTCCGGTGGCCTTCGATGCCCCTGGCAGGCGTCCTCTGGGGACTCTGAGGCTGGAGGACCCCGGACCCCTTGTCGGTTGCACATGCACAGCTGTACTGCCCTGTCCCGGGTGCTGACTTCGAGACGCCGCCTTATCAGAGGGATGGAACTCAGGAAGGTTGGTGACCATCGATGCCATTCCATGGGACGGGTCCGGGTTGGCACTCAACACCCCCTCATCGTGCTCAGTGCCCATTGGGCCCTAGGGTTCACCTTGGGATGGAGGGGCACCTGGTTCGAGCCCCAGTTGCCCCTGCAACATCTGGGTCTGCCAGTTCCCCATGGTCTGCACCATCATGTCGTCGCCCTCAGCCATGCTCCTAAGTGACTGGGACATGCTCTGCAGTGCCTCGGCCATGCCCGCCTACGACTGGGACAAGCTCCACAGCCTCTCGACCATTCCCATCTGAGAGCAGGACATGTCCTGGAGAACCTCATCAAGGTCAGCGTGGTACTAGGTGACATTCACCAATGAAGTGGTCATTCTGCCGAGACCCCTGAGCCATGGCCGTCACCGACTGCGCAATGCCTTGGACACCTTCACTCATGGTGCCGACGTTGTGCACCAGGCTTTCCATTGCTGTCGCCGCCCTAGCAGTACTGGCCTTGGTGCCACGCATTGTCGGTGACATCTCCTGCGCCTGTAGCTCTGGGACTCCTCTAGGCGGCTATGGATCTGCTGGAGCAAGCTGACATCTCCTTCTGGATGTCTCAGCTGCTCCCTGTCATCTCCATCAGCTCCGGGTAACCCTGTTCCACAGGCTCAGCCTGAGATGGGTCCTGGGATCCAGCAGCCCTCCGACTGCTGTATCGCCTGGGGGGTTCCTGCCTCCACCTGATGTGCATCATCAGCAGTGTGGTGCTCACCAGATTGTGCCCCCGAAGCCTGACCACTAACATGTCCTACCGAGGTGTGTGAATCTGCACTGGTGGAGGGTAAGGATGACAGCTGTGCCGCGACTATAATGGTTGCATCCTCAGTGCTCTCCTGGTGATGTTCTCCTCGGAGTCAAGAGAGAGTGCCTCCCGGGATGGGGGAACCTGTGAGAGAATGACATATGGTCAGTGGGAGGGATGGGTCAGTCAGTAAGGCAAGAACAGCTCACGTTTGGCAAGTCCCCCGGGTGGAGCCCGGTGGTTCCTCACCTCTGCGGCATCCACCAGCCTCCACGTGGGTGACCGATCTGTCCTCGGCCATTCCGGTCACCTCCAGGGCCCGCTCCTCAAAGAAAACGAGGATTCTTAAGTCCAGCAGCCCTCCGCAGTCTGGACGCTCCCATGCTGATTATGGGAGAGCTTTTCCTGAGGAGGCACAGAGGGGTCTCGTCAGCTACACACGTGGTTCACAGTGGTGGGGGGGGGGGGGGGGGGAGTGAAGGGAGGGTTGAAGAAGGAAGGGGTGGAGGAAGGATTGGGGATCACATGGGGAGTTGGGGGATGGATGCTCCCTTGGGGAGTGTGGAGAGTGTTGGTGTCTACTCACTCATGCTGCCCGGTGTAGGTCATTGACCTTCTTACGGCACTGGAGACCAGTACCCCGGTCACACGCCCTGCGTTGACAGCTGCCGCCACCTCATCCCAGGCAGCATTGGCTGCCTTATGGCTGAATCTCCGGGACCCTCGGGGGAACAGGACATCCCTCCTGGCCTCCACGGCGTCTAGCAGCCGCCCCAGGTCAGTATCCCTGAATCTTGGGGCTGGTCTGCTCAGCGCCATCAGTGTGATCTGGCTGGTATTGGCTGAGCAAGTGTAGCTTAAGTGCTGCCTGACCTTGTTAGCGGCGAGCGCGGTCCTGGCGAATCAGCTGCCGAGCCTTCATTCATTCATTACCACAGGAAGTAGTTGATGTTAAAACTTTGAATATATTCAAGAGGCGGCTAGATATGGCACTTGGGGAGAATGGGATCAAAGGCTATGTGGAGTAAGCAGGATTAGGCTATTGAGTTGGATGATCAGCCATGATCGTGATGAATGGCGGACCAGGCTCGAAGGGCCAAAAGGCCTCTTCCTGCTCCTATCTTTTATGTATCTATCTATCCATGTATTTGCGACATGAAGCCCATGAGGCTGTGTTAAGTGGACCAATTAATGTTGAATTGCGTTGCTGGCCGAGCTGGGCCGAGCGCTGGGAGCTTTGTGGCAATTCCTGTTCGCTACCAAACTTAGACGTTTTTCTGGAGAATCGCGGCCATTGGATTGGGTTGGATTTGGGCTTATTGTCACGTGTACCGAGATAGTGTGAAAAGTGTGGTTCTGCATATAATCCTACCAGATTGTTCCATACATGAAAAACATAAGACGTACCATAGATACACAATGTAAATACATAGACACAGACATCGGGTGAAGCATACGGAGTGTCCTACTACTCAGTCGGGAAGATGCATGGAGAGATCAGTTCAGTCCACAAGAGGATCATTCAGGAGTCTGGTAGCAGCGGGGAAGAAGCTACTTTTGAATCTGTTAGTGCGTGTTCTCAGACTTGTGTATCTCCTGATCAATTGCCAGTGTTTGAATCCTTAGAGAAGATTGAAAACACCTTGACTACTCCAACCCCAAAAAAAATGTACAAGCTAGGTGGATTGACCACGCTAAATTGCCCCTTAATTTGAAAAAATGAATTGGGCCTCTAAATTTAAAAAAAAATAAAGCAGAGGTTGACCGAGAATGTTATTTACTGGCCAGTAGTGAGCCATGGGTCTTCCTCCCCCTCTTTTGCCATCACCCCTGACTCGATGCCATTGTCATCTTTGGCTGAATGTCTCGGGATAGTGTCAAATATAAAGAGTTGATTAAATGAAAAAGCAAAATAGAAAGAATATTGTGCAACTCAAGATTTGAGGTGCAAGCCAGCCGAGAGTTAGCGTATTTAAATGAAACCCTATATTCCTGCCAGAGAGAAGATTAAGAACAACAGATTCATGTGGTCTCGGAGTGCAAAAGATATTCCTTTTTTGGACTTGCTCAGAAAATAATTTGCATTGTTTCTGGAAGATATAAAAAAATGGCATTGTTACAGAATGAAATCATTAATATGGTCAGTGGAATTAATCAAGATAAAGATTAAAATAACAGAAGGCACCAAGTGCCTATGTAGGTCAATCCCAAGGCATGGAGTAGATTGTTACATTTGCACATAAAAGCCTGTTTTACAATCACTCTGGCCCAATGATGGCTGTTTGCCAGTGCTAACAGAGGCCACCTGTTTCCAGTTAAAGTCTCACACTTCAGAGAATTTGGCTTCAACAATCCCGACATCTGCTCCAAATGTGAACTTTTCCTTTGGGGCCCACAAAAATAATTCAACACTTGACTTTAATGGGCCTCTTCCCGCAGAAAAGCAGCCACAGAATGGCAGCTTACTTATTCGCGCACCTAAACCAGGCAGGCCATTGGACATCTTAAAGTGGTGGATGTACTGTGATGTGGGCCAGGACCTTCCGGCTGGTTACCTCAAGGGTCTCGCCGACGCACATCCCCCCCCCCCCCCTCCCCTCCCCCTTCGGTTGGGGTTTTGTCGTATTAAGCACAGTAAGATAACACAGGCTGCAACTGGATGCAGCTTTACCTGAGAGATACTCCACACCTTGAAGTTAGTTCAATATGATTTATTGAACCTGTTGCACAGTTAGCTCAATCCTCTGTGAGTTCGACTCTCTGCTAACCTAGTGTGCTTAATCTGTCTGACTGAACCAGACTAGCTCTTAGCCGCGTGCTGTGGGAGTTATATGATATATACACCCTGCCTCACTCTGTAGATGTCACCAGTGGAAAGAGGCGGAGTGTGAGTGCCTCGTGCCTTTTATAATGGGAAACTATAGTTGTTCTGCCTGCTGATTGGTTATGTCCTGTTCTCTGTATTCAGTAGCTGCCTGCTTGTATCTCATTGTGTACATGTCTGCATATCATGGTGGTGTGGGGTGCGTACAACAGGAAACCCACTGCAAGCATATTCTGGTATCTGTTTAACACTTGTTCACTCGTACTACATCTAAACAAGTTACAGAGTAGGTATTGAAATAAAAAACAAAATACTGTGGATTCTGAAGG
This sequence comes from Scyliorhinus canicula, assembly GCF_902713615.1. Classification (NCBI taxonomy): domain Eukaryota; kingdom Metazoa; phylum Chordata; class Chondrichthyes; order Carcharhiniformes; family Scyliorhinidae; genus Scyliorhinus; species Scyliorhinus canicula. The sequence goes on from NC_052147.1 coordinate 19,465,203, forward strand.
TCAGAGAGAGAAAGGTGGAAAAAACCCAACAGGCCTGGCATTTGTGCTGAGAGAAACAGAGTTAACATGCCGAGTCCAATGTGATTCTTCTTTGGAAATAGGGAAAGGTAGAAATGTGATGGGTTTCATGCTCCTGACAAAAGGAAGGGAGGGGCAGGTGGAGGTGAAGAGGAAGTGGGAGGAAGAGCTGGGAGGGGAGTTGGGAGTTGGCATCTACCGGCTGTGCTTCCCTGCTGGCGCAATGCCAGTAGATCACACCCCGTATCTCTCACGAAGGTGTCCAGTCTTCACCTTCGAAGATATAACCAAAACCTCTCTCCAAACATCACTCGAACTCCGACAGCATCAACAATGGCCCGCCTGATAGGATTTCAATCTCATCTCCCAAGATCCTGTTCCCCTGGATTCCCGAGTATCCACTCAAGCACAAACCCACAAGCATGCAATCAGCTCTTCAGCCATACTGAGTAGAATACTGCTGCTAAAAAGGGTTACCATGAGCCCACTGGTTCACACCACAGAGTCACCAAATCTTTGACGCCTTCTTAGATCTTCAGAGCTTCCCTTGAGCCTTGTTTGATTGTCAGGGTGTCTCCCGAATCCCAGCAGCACAATGGCAGCTAACAGCCTGAAGCCTGCTAACAGCTGCACCTTTTCAGAATGGCCCACTCGCCTATTGCAGAACACTCACTCCGCCAGCAAACATAAATAAATTGAAAAACTCTAACTCCACCCATCTCCATAGTGACATAACCTCCCAGGGCTCACTGAATGCTTTTAAATTAATTGTAGAATTAACTCCCAAAACAAAACAACTCTCTGGGCCGCAATTCTTTCTAAGCAGTGTAGACACGTTGGTGGGATTTTCCGCACCCACACAGCGGGTTTAACATTGGCAGAGGCAGCCTACCATTGGCCAGTGGCGGGATCTTCTGATCCTGCTGATGTCAATTGGATTTCCCGCCACTGGTGGGACTGGAAGATCTTGGGGCAGGAACGACCGGAAAATCACGCCGCTTATCTCTCGTACTCCAGCTAAGCCCAGCTATTGTTTTATGACCGTACCTTGCTAGCTGCTAACGCGTTAAGTCAATATGGCCCTAACCTTTTAAGTTCAAAAGTCTTTCAGCATTTATCCCATTTTCTACAGTTAACTTTAATCTTGGCAGAACTAAAAAGTATCTCTGGTGTGACTAGGAAGCACAAACTAGGTATTCATGAGATTACCTTGTAACTATTTAGCATTATGTTAAATAAAAGATAGAGTTTATTAATAGCATTACCTCCAGTCTTATTTGTAAGCCCAGGACCATGGATACCCCATACCAGACCAAAGGCAACACTAACAGACTTTAGGAAGGAAATCTGCCATTTTTATCCAGTCTGGCTCCAGGCTGATTGCAATGTGGTTGACTCTTAACTGCTCACAAGGGCAAATGGTGTTATGGGCCAGGGTTTAGAAAACTCCAAAATATATCATGGAGTTCACCTGGCCTACAACTGTTTATAGATTTTCGTTACATGAGCACAAGGGCCTACCTTTCAGGTGTTATTCACCAGAGGCCTTAAGCACTTTTAATCCAAAACAAAGTTTATTCTACGAATTTAGTTAACATTTTAATAAACACAGACAGTAAGCATTTTTATCAACTGCCAACATAAATACCCTGCACAGCTACAGTAGTCTATATATAACCCTGAATAATTCCCCCCTTTAGCTGTTCCAATTTAATAAGAAGATCCCATGAACCAGAAAATCCTTTTCAAAGGTGTGGCCCAGCACACGGCACCCAAGACATGGTGTCTTTAAGACTGTGGAATGGATACTCTTGTGTCCTTTCCAAAATAGCAGGTTTAAATTCCTTCCAGAAAACAGTTATTTCTTTTCAAGTTATCAAGCAGTCTGGAAACAGCTTTTAAAATGCAGAGAGAGAAAAAAACCTTCTTTCAACCTGTTCAGAACAGAACCAGTTCAAACTCAGAGCGTAAGTAAAACTCAGAGCCACAGCCCAGCTCCACCCACACAATGACATCACTGAAGCTATGTGATAAGACAAAAACATTTCTTTTTTAAAAAATTTTTAGAGTGCCCAATTGTTCCAATTAAGGGGCAATTTAGCATGGCCAATCCACCTATCCTGCACATCTTTTTGGGTTGTGGGGGTGAAACCCACACAAACACGGGGAGAATGTGCAAACTCCACACAGACTGTGACCCAGGGCCGAGATTCGAACCCGGGTCCTCAGCACCATAGGCAGCAATGCTAACCATTGTGCCACCGTGCTGCCCCAAAAACATTTCTTAAAGGAACACTCACATGACAATCGGGATGGACAATACATGCTAACCTTTCCAGCGATGCCCACATCCCTGGAAAGAACAATAATTTTTTTTATGTTTCAGTAATTTACTTTCTGCATTGTCTGCAACAGAATATTAAAGACTAAACTCTAGTTCCTGGATAGTTCAGGCCAGTCGTGGAGGGATGGCAACTTTAGCGAGGGATCTAATGCTTTTTAAATTGCCCTGTAATGTTAAGAAAGTGGGTCTAATTCTGGAAGAATTAGTATCCATGAAATGCAACTACATCCTGATTGAAGGATGTTATGAAAACTATACTTATCTCACTGTGACGGGAGGGGTCGGGAACTTCAACTTCTGATGGATTTTGGCATTGCCGGGATTGCAGAAACCGGGAGAGGGCTGCACATGCACAATTGAGAAATCTGTACATTCTGTCAGCTTTGTGTACGGTGTGAAAACCTGGATCAGGTGACCAGGAGCTAAGCACCATCACAGGCAAGTGTCCCAGGCAGGGGGCAGGCAGAGCGGCATGGAGGGCTCCCAAAGGAAGAGGCCCAGGGAGGGAACAGGGGCAGGAAGAGGCTCCAGTTCAGTTATGAACAGAGAAGCAGAGATACATGCTCCACACTGGAAAAGGGCTCTGAAGATCCAAGAAGGTTGGGGAATCCATGCTGAGGGTCATTGGGGTAAATGGACCTCTTTGTTGCAGTGGGGTTCTGCCCATCGCAACCTAACTGCTGAAGTTGTGTTTGCGTGCTGGCGCTAACGCGGGAATCCAGGGGAACAGAATCTCAACGATGAGATTGAAATAATAGTGTCATAGATGCCCCACAGCGCAGAAGGAGGCCCTGAGACCATTGAGTTTGCACCGAACACCCGTCCCCCAAAAAGAGCACCCTACCTAGGCCCACTCCCACACCCTATCTCCGCAACCCCACCAAACCTGCACATCTTTGGACACCAAGGGGCAATTTAGCACGGCCAATCCACCTAATGTGGGTGGGTTTAAACTAATGTGGGTGGGGGATGGGAACTGATGCAGGAGGTCAGAGGGAATTAAAGTGGGGACAGAAACAAAAGGCATGAGGGGAAAAGTGAAGGTAGAGAAACCAAAGTCAAATATCAAAAGGGGCCACAGTACAGAGTACAGAGACTGTGGATAACTCAGTGAATGGGTCCAGTAAGGCTAAGAGAAATCAAACAGGGAGAGTGTACAAAACATGACCGGACAGATGGTCTGGGAAAGCAGGGCCGAGAGCAAGGGAAGTCTAGATTAAACTGCATTTATTTCAATGCAAGAGGCCTGACCGAGCAAGGCACATGAACTCAGGGCATGGATTGGTACATGGGACTGAGATATTATAGCTATTACTGAAACATGGCTAAGGGAGGAGAAGGACTGGCAGCTCAATGTTCCGGGATACAGATGCTATAGGAAAGATAGAACAGGAGGTAAGAGAGGAGGGGGAGTTGCGTTTTTAATTAGGGAGAATATCACAGCAGTACTGAGAGGGGATATATCTGAGGATTTACGGACTGAGTCTATATGGGTAGAACTGAAAAATAAGAAAGGAGAGATCACTTTGATAGGCTTGTACTACAGGCCCCCAAATAGCGGAAAATTGAGGAGCAAATATGTAAGGAGATTACAGATGGCTGCAAGAGAAATAGAGTGGTAATAGCTGGGGACTGGGACAGCCATAGCATGAGGGGCTTGGATGGAGAGAGATTTGTTGAGTGTATTCAGGAGGAATTTCTCGTTCAGTATGTGGATGGCACAACAAGAGAGCGGGGCAAAACTTGACCTCTTCTTGGGGAATAAGGAAGGGCAGATGACGGAAGTGTTAGTGAGGTATAACTTTGGGACCAGTGACCATAATTCCATTAGTTTTAAGATAGCTATGGAGAATGATAGGTCTGGCCCAAAAGTTACAATTCTAAACTGGGGCAAGGCCAATTTTGATGGTATTAAACAGGAACTTTCAAAAGTTGATTGGGGGAGTCTGTTGGCAGGTAAAGGGACGGCTGGTAAGTGAGAATTAAAGTGGGGACAGTGTTAACCAGGGTTCAGGGTATGCACATTCCTTTTAGAGTGACGGGCAAGGCTGGTAGAAGTAGGGAACCCTGGATCACTCGGGATATTGAGGCCCTGGTCAAAAAGAAGAAGGAGGCACATGACATGCATGGGCAGCTGGGATCAAGTGGATCCCTTAAAGAGTATAGAGGTTGTCGGAGTACAGTTCAGAGGGAAATGAGGAGGGCAAAAAGGGGACATGAGTTTGCTTTGGCAGATAAGACAAAGGAGAATCCAAAGAGCTTCTATAAATACATAAATGGGAAAAGAGTAACAAGGGTGAGAGTAGGACCTCTTAAGGATCTACAAGGTCATTATTTACAGATCCACAAGAGATGGGTGAGATCCTAAATGAATATTTTTCATCAGTATTTACTGTTGAGAAAGGCATGGTTGTTAGGGAACTTGGGGAAATAAATAGTGATGCCTTGAGGAGTGTACATGTTACAGATACGAAGATGGTGGAAATCGTAAAGTGCATCAAGGTAGATAAATCCCTGGGACCTAATGAAATATATCCCAGGATGTTGTGGGAGGCTAGGGAGGAAATTGTAGGTCCCCTAGCAGAGATATTTGAATCATCGACAGCCACAGTTGAGGTGCCTGAAGATTGGAGGTTAGCAAATGTTGTGCCCTTGTTTAAGAAGGGCCGCAGAGAAAGGCCTGGGAACTACAGATTGGTGAGCCTAACGTCTGTTGATTTGGATGAGAATTTAGGAGGCATGGTTAGTATGTTTGCAGATATCACCAAGATTGGTGGCATAGTGGACAGTGAATGTTATCTAGGATCGCAACGGGATCTTGATCAATTGGGCCAGTGGGCCAATGAATGGCGATGATCTTTTCATCCTCACTCTCCACTGGAGTCGTTTCGGATGATTGGAGGGAGGCAAATATTGTTTCCGTTCAAGAAAGGGAACAGGGAAATCCCTGGGAATTACAGACCAGTCAGTCTTACGTCTGTGGTGAGCAAAACATGGAAAGGATTCTGAGAGATAGGATTTACAATTGTTTAGAAAAACATAGTTGATTAAAGATAGTCAGCATGGCTTTGTGGGGGCAGATCGTGCCTCACAAGCCTCATTGAATTCTTTGAGGATGTGACGAGACACATTGATGAAGGTCAGGCAGTGATGTGGTGTATATGGATTTCATTTGATAAGATTCCCCATGGTAGGCTCATTCAGAAAGTTAGGGGCCATGGGCTATAGGGAAATTTGGCTGTCTGGATACAGAATTGGCTGGCCGAAAGAAGACAGCGAGTTATAGTGGATTGGAAGTATTCCGCCTGGACGTCGGTGACCAGTGGAGTCCCGCAGGGATCTGTTCTGGAACCTCTGCTCTCTGTGGTTTTTATAATTGACTTGGATGAGGAAGTGGAAGGGTGGGTTAGTAAGTTTGCTGATGACATTAAGGTTGGTGGAGTTGTAGATAGTGTTGAGGTCTGTTGCAGGTTACAACAGGACATTGACAGGATGCAGAGCTGGGCTGAGAAGTGGCAGACGGAGTTCAGCCTAGGTAAATGTGAAGTGATTTATTTTGGAAGGTCGAATTTGAATGCTGAATGCAGAATTAATGGCAGGATTCTTGGCAGTGTGCAGGAACAAAGGGATCTTGGTGTCCACATATATAGATCCCTCAAAGTTGTCACCCAGGTTGATAGGGTTGTTAAGAAGGCGTATGGTGTGTTGGCTTTCATGAACAGGGAGATTGAGTTTAAGAGCCGCGAGGTTTTGCTGCAGCTTTATAAAACCCTGGTGAGACCACACTTGGAATATTGTGTCCAGTTCTGATCGCCTCATTATAGGAAGGATGTAGATGCTTTGGAGAGGGTGCAGAGGAGATTTACCAGAATGCTGTCTGGACTGGAGGGCATGTCTTATGAAGAAAGGTTGTGGAAGCTAGGGCTTTACTCACTGGAGCGAAGAAGGAAGAGAGGTGACTTGATAGAGGTGTACAAGGTGATGAGAGGCATGGATAGAGTGGATAGTCAGAAACTTTTCCCCAGGGCGGAAATGGCTGTCACGAGAGGACATAATTTTAAGGTGAATGGAGGAAGGTATAGGGGAGATGTCAAAGATAGGTTCTTTACACAGAGAGTGGTGGGTGCGTGGAATGCACTGCCAGCAGAGGTGGTGGAGTCAGAGCCATTAGGGACATGGTCAGCAGTAAATTGAAGGAGTGTAGGTTAGGTTGATGTTAGATTAGGATAAATGGTTGGCACAACATTGTGGGCCGAAGGGCCTGTACTGTGCTGTACTGTTCTATGTTCCATGTTCTATTAGAAGTCAGAATGGGCAGGGACTTCATTTCAGGCCTGCAACTGCGTCTCCGGCCTCATTGGCAGAACCTTTTGGTTGCCAAGGGAGATTTTTAGCTTGATTGCTTACTTTGCAAAAGCATCTTAATTAGGACCTCTCGATTTGGTTGGAATGGAAAATCTTGCCAGTGTTTTGTTGCACCATTGAATTAATGTCTGTGCAGAAAGCATTTGTTGAATACGATACTGCCTGGGCCGAGAGGCAATTTCCTTCTGGCCTCTTATGTTCCCAGTGTTAATCAGTGGAAGCACATGAGTGGATGTGGCAGGGAGCAATGAACACCTAGCCAAGTAGTTTCCTAGACAATCCTTAATGGTAGTGAATTTCAGTGGTTACCAAATGTTTTCAACAGTTAAGCACCTCGATTCAAAGTTGCCAAGTCTGACTTTAGTGAAGCGTGACCATTTAATTTTGCCTACAATAGGATGATTGCGGAACCCAAAGAGGTTCTGAGGTAATTGATGTTCAGCCATTTGACCGGCTTTATGGTAAATTTGGTGTTCAGTGGCGTCAACCCTGGTTTTGTTATATTCTTCTCTCCTACAGTGCAAACGTACCAATCATTATTTGAAGGTAATACTATATACAAATAGAATTTCCTAGGAGGCTAAGCACAGCACACCTGCACCTGCTGCTTGTGGACAAGTCAAGTGGCTAATGCATCACATCCTATCAAACTGGCAACGATTGACTGCTCTTTGCAGGTACGCACCATTAAAGGTACCTGTACTTCATATCACAACAGGCTTTTGGGTAGCTAACAGGCAGTTCACCGGTCTTCCATTCCCGCGGTGAAGATTTTGAGGTCCTGGCCTCATTTTGAATGGGACCACTGAACGGCGAAGGCCAATTGAGCACCCCGAGGAGCAGCTTTGACCCACAGGAAGATGGAGCAGCTGAGATGCTGGAGGTGGGGAAGTCAAGGCTGAGTCATCAGCATCTTGCAGTTTTTTGTTTGCTCCATCCCAGAGGAATAGTTACTCTCCTCTGGGCCGAACAAAAATAATACCTAACTTATCTTTCCAGAACCTCTTCAGCTCTTCTGCCAAAGATACCAAAGTGACAGGTGAGGTCCCATTATGTCATCGGATAGCAAATTGCACATTAAAAGCGGCTTACCATCTGGAACATGCATGTGACTTCTAGACACTCAGCAGAATGCCCATTCCAAAATGGCAACGGTCGCATTGTGAGGGATAAGAACATAAGAAACAGGAGCAGGAGTAAGCCTTTCGGCCCTTTGAGTTTTGTCATTCAACAAGATGAAGGGCAGGATTCTCTGGCCTCCTGGCCATGCGATTCTCGGCAGTGGGAGGAAGCACGCTGATCGCTGGCGCCGGGATTCTTGCTCCTGCCGCTGCCATTGAGGCTACCCCACATCGCCAGGAAACCCGAGGGTGGGGAACGCTGCCGACGGGACCAGAGAATCCCGTTGCCAGTGAACAACTGGAGAATTCGAGCCCAAGGCTGACTTTGTACCTCAGCTCGACCGACCCTATTCAGAGGCCCCACATTGAGGAGGTCAAAAAGGCCTTAATCTCTTCATTCAATTAGCCTTCCTGTGTTGCTGTGTAAGACATTACTCATTTTGCCCTTTCAGTGTGTGGGGTAGTAATTATTCATGCTGTCACAGCATACATTCATTTTAGTCTCAAAGGGCTTTTATATTTGAGCAAAGAGTTGTGAGCAACAGCGTGCAACAATCCAAAACTCATTTATTTTCAACGAACATTCTGCCCAGAGTCTAAACAAAAGATCTCATCCATAACAACAGAATCCTTCCCACATGCCAAAGATCAGCGAAGAAGGCTGGTGCCAACAGCAATCATGAATTATTGCTGTTATGTTAACCTTATCATAGCTGGTGAATTATTTTTTTTTGTGGTAATAATAAGATGATCTAAAGTTATGCAAACATTATGGAACAGGTTGTCCAGTTCCCATCCCTGTAGAGTCCTCCAGCTCTACCACCCACGGGGATCTCTGTGCTTCTCTGTGCCATGAACTATTAGTCTTACAGTGCCGTTACGCCGCAGAAAGAAACTACTCGGCCCATCCGAGTCAATGCTAGCTCTCGAAAAAGCAATCCAATCAGTCCCATTTCCCTGCTCTATCCCTGTCGCCCTGAAAGCCCCTCAAGCACCTATCCAATTTCCTTCTGAGAGCATTATTCATCATCACTATTCCCACCAACCATGTAGGGAGTGGGTTCCAGGTCATAAGCACTGACTGCAAAGTATTTTTTCTCCTCACATCCTCCCCTGGGTGGCACGGTGGTTCAATTCCAGCCTCAGGTGACTGTCTGTGTGGAGTTTGCACCTTCTCCCCAAGTCTGTGTGCGTTTCCTCCAGATACTCCAGTTTCCTCCCTTAGTCCAAAGATGTGATTAATGATTAATGCGTGGGGTTATGGGGATAGGGCGGGGAGTGGGAGGGGTGGAGTGCTCTTTCGTAGGATTGGTGTAGAATTGATGGGTCGAATGGCCTCCTTCTGCACTGCAGGGACTCTGGGCGGGATTCTCCGACCCTCACCGGGCCGGAGAATCGCCGGGGGAACGCGTGAATCCCTCCATTGCCGGCTGCCGAATTCTCCGGCGCCGGGGTTTTGGCGGGGGCGGGGATCGCGCTGCGCCAGTCGGCGGCCGCTGGCAGCGGCCCCCCCTCCCCTGATTCTCCGGCCCGTGATGGCCGCCCGTTTTAGGCCAGTCCCGCCGGCATAAATTAGACCAGGTACTTACTAGCGGGACCTGGCTCTGCGGGGGGCTTCCAGGGTTCTCGGGGGGGGGGGGGGGATCTGGCCCCAGGGGGTGCCCCCACGGTGGCCTGGCCCACGATCGGGACCCACCAATCCGCGGGCGGGCCTGTGCCATGAGGACACACTTTCCCTCCGCACCGACTTTGAACCTCCGCCATGGCCAGCACAGAGACAAACCCCCCCTGCGCATGCGCTGGGATGACGCCAGCACACGCTGGTGCTCCCGCGCATGCGCCAACTCGCGCCAGCTGGCAGAGGCCCTTCGGCGCCGATTGGTGCGCCACCAAGCCCCTTCCGCGCTGGCTGGCGCTGCGCCAACCCCACCGGCGCCGGCCTAGCCCCTGAAGGTGAGAAGGATTCCGCACCTTCTGGGCGACCGGACACCGGAGTGGTTCCCGCCACTCCTCGGCGCCCGGACCGCCCGCCCCGCCGGGTCGGGGAGAATCCCGTCTTCTATGTCTCTCTTCCGTAAAACTGTAAATCTGTGTCACCTAGTTCCTGTACCATCCATTGTGAAGTTTTTCTTTGTCTATATTATCCAAATCTGTCATAACCCTGTACACCTCTATCAAATCTCCCCTCAATCTCCTTTGCTCCAAGACAACAATTTTTGTAGCTAAAAATCCTTTATGATGGATTTGGGACCCATATCTAAGAAAGGATGTGCTGGCCTTGGAAAGGGTCCAGAGGAGGTTTACAAGAATGATCCCTGGAATGAAGAACTTCTCGTATGAGGAATGTTTGAGAACTCTGGGTCTGTACTTGTTGGAGTTTAGAAGGATGAGAGGGGATTTTATTGAAACGTACAAGATACTGCGAAGCCTGGATAGAGTGGACGGGGGAGAATGTTTCCACTTGTAGGAAAAAACTAGAACCAGAGGACACCATCTCAAACTGAAGGGACGATGCTTTGATATAGAGATGAGGAGGAATTTTTTCAGCCAGAGGGTGGTGAATCTGTGGAACTCTTTGCCGCAGAAGGCTGTGGAGGCCAATTCACTGAGTGTCTTTCAGACAGAGATAGATAGGTTCTTGATTAATAAGGGGTTATGGGGAGAAGGCAGGAAAATAGGGATGAGAAAATATCAGCCATGATTGAATGGCGGAGCAGATTCGATGAGCCAAGTGGCCTAATTCTGCTCCTATGTCTTATGGTTTTATGGTGTTATGGCGCCATGCTGGTAAATCTCCTCTGCACCCTCTCAAGAACTCTCACATCCTACTTCAAGCTTAGTGACCAGAACTGGATGCAATCCCCCTAGTTCTAGCCGAACCAAAGTTTCAGCATAACCTTTCCTGTTTTAGTTAATACCTCCCAAAATTTATGAATCCCAAAATCCCATGCAGAGAAATGTCTTCACCCAGTGGGATGTTTTCAAGAAGCAGTTAAAATACAGCACTTGGGGTGAAGGGGATCAAAGGGTATGGGAGGGAAACAAGATCAGGCTATTGAGTTGGATGATCAGCCATGATCATAATCAATGGTGGCACAGGCTTGAAGGGCCGAATGACCTCCTCATGCTCCTATTTTGTATGTTTCAATGTGTGCCAACTACTCTCCCAATTTGTCCTCCCACCTTCAACGATCTAGAAACATGAACTCCAAAGTCCCTCAGCATTAATTAGCCCTGTGTAACTTGAGTTTTTATTGTCTCTCTATCCCTTCTGCCAAAATTTATTTCATACTTTCTTCACCAGTACAAGACTGGGTATATGAAAGTCACTCTGCCCTGTGTGAGGAGGATTTAACCGGAAAACATTCTATATCCGGTTTTGGGCGCATTGAGCGGATGTTTCTCAGTGGCTGCAGTGGCGAGAAACACCTGCTATTCAACGGCACTTTGCCATTTTTTTGACCTTGTGAAGGTCGCACTTCCGTCATTTCCTACCGGTGAGTCCAGCAGGAAAGTCTCCTCGCAGATTATGGCGCCATTTTGACTGACTGCTCCGATCTTTACCCACTCCTTTCATTCCCCCCACCCATGTTTTCAACTCCTCCCAACCTCAGGCAGGCCCCTGGGAACACGCCTTCACCCCCCACCTACCAGGTTGGCAGTGCCAACCAGGCATCCAGGCACTCTGGCAGTGCCATCTTGGCAGTTCTCCTGCCGGCCAGGCAGTGCTACCTGGGCAACCTGGCACTGCGAGGGTGCCCGTGTCGTACCTCAAGGGTGCCAGGCTGGCACTGCCATAGTGCCCAGGTGCCAGAGGGAGTGCCAGAGTGCCACCCTGCCCTGTCCCCGATCACCCTGGGAGTCTCTAACAGCCTGAGAGACCCCCTCAGGTGCCATTATGACTGGTTCACATTTGTGAAAGAGAGTGCTAAACGGCATCCTGGCGAGCTCTCCCAGGCACGGCTGTTATGTCCAGGGTGCTGGGTGAATCCCATGCACGCATATTTAATGAGCCTAATGGATATTTAGATATGCAGATCTGGATCACACCCAGTAAGGGCGAGATCCAGATCACAACATCTCGCGAGACTCCGTTAAATTTGGCGAGGCATTTTAAGCGTCGCAAGTCACGCGAGAGGCCTCCTGCGGGATTCAACCGCCTTGTCCAAAACCAGGTCGGGTGCAGCTAGTCCGTTAAATTGTGCCCATAATTTTTCTTTTGTTATTAGGAGAATATGAGGAAAAGTGTGTTCTGAAAGGTGTTTGTTATTCCAGGCAGCCACAGAAGGACGTTGGGCATAAAAGCTTAGGGGCTCAGTGACTGTTGTTTCTCTGGCAGCGATTGGTCTTTACTCCTGCAATGTTGCAGAAGCATGGAGACATTTCCAGCAGGACGTACACCCCCCCCCCCCCCCCCCCTCCTTATTGAACAAGGTGGTGTGAGGCCCAATAATGAGGACAACAACCATCATTTTGTGATTGCATTTGGTGCCACTCACAATCTCAAAATTGGGCAGTGCAGAATTCCTAGCCCAAGAATTATTTCTTTGCCGACAGGCTTAACAACGGTTGGGGTTATGTATGCTGTTTATGCAATGCTCTCAGTCCTGGAAGTTGGCTGAATGCTCACTGCCTTAGTCTTGCTGGCACCTTTACAAGTTCAAGTGCATCCAACCCAGGACCCGCATGTACCAATTTGCGGCTGCCCGTAACTCTGCTGTAAACAACATAGATTTATGACTGAATTGGAACAGAGTGCACATGTAAAGGAAGAATGGGGTAGATCTTTGTGCGACAGCATAAAATGGTTGACTTCGATTCAGCACCCTCTTTATCACCTCTCCCAATATTTTAGTTCGAATAAAATCAGTAGAAATAAGAATTTAAAGGATAAGAATGAGGGTTTAAAAAGAGCCGGCAACTCGCAATCGCCTGTTTTACACTGTCGCACAAAGTTCCCTCCCCCGCCCGTGGCGTGTTTCGCGGCGGTTCAGGCAGCGGTGATGGTACCTTCCAGTTGCTGGAGGTTGGCTGGTGATGGTATCTTCCAGTTGCTGGAGGGTGGCTGGTGATGGTACCTTCCAGTTGCTGGAGGGTGGCTGGTGATGGTACCTTCCAGTTGCTGGAGGGTGGCTGGTGATGGTATCTTCCAGTTGCTGGAGGGTGGCTGGTGATGGTATCTTCCAGTTGCTGGAGGGTGGCTGGTGATGGTACCTTCCAGTTGCTGGAGGGTGGCTGGTGATGGTATCTTCCAGTTGCTGGAGGTTGGCTGGTGATGGTATCTTCCAGTTGCTGGAGGGTGGCTGGTGATGGTACCTTCCAGTTGCTGGAGGGTGGCTGGTGATGGTACCTTCCAGTTGCTGGAGGGTGGCTGGTGATGGTATCTTCCAGTTGCTGGAGGGTGGCTGGTGATGGTATCTTCCAGTTGCTGGAGGGTGGCTGGTGATGGTACCTTCCAGTTGCTGGAGGGTGGCTGGTGATGGTATCTTCCAGTTGCTGGAGGGTGGCTGGCGGTGGTACCTTCCAGTTGCTGGAGGGTGGCTGGCGGTGGTATCCCAGTTGCTGGAGGGTGGCTGGCGGTGGTACCTTCCAGTTGCTGGAGGGTGGCTGGTGATGGTATCTTCCAGTTGCTGGAGGGTGGCTGGTGGCGGTGGTACCTTCCAGTTGCTGGAGGGTGGCTGGCGGTGGTATCTTCCAGTTGCTGGAGGGTGGCTGGTGATGGTATCTTCCAGTTGCTGGAGGCTGGCTGGTGATGGTATCTTCCAGTTGCTGGAGGGTGGCTGGTGATGGTATCTTCCAGTTGCTGGAGGGTGGCTGGTGGTGGTATCTTCCAGTTGCTGGAGGTTGGCTGGTGATGGTATCTTCCAGTTGCTGGAGGTTGGCTGGTGATGGTATCTTCCAGTTGCTGGAGGGTGGCTGGTGATGGTATCTTCCAGTTGCTGGAGGGTGGCTGGTGATGGTATCTTCCAGTTGCTGGAGGGTGGCTGGTGATGGTATCTTCCAGTTGCTGGAGGGTGGCTGGCGGTGGTACCTTCCAGTTGCTGGAGGTTGGCTGGTGATGGTATCTTCCAGTTGCTGGAGGGTGCCTGGCGGTGGTATCTTCCAGTTGCTGGAGGGTGGCTGGTGATGGTATCTTCCAGTTGCTGGAGGTTGGCTGGTGATGGTATCTTCCAGTTGCTGGAGGTTGGCTGGTGATGGTACCTTCCAGTTGCTGGAGGTTGGCTGGTGATGGTATCTTCCAGTTGCTGGAGGGTGGCTGGTGATGGTATCTTCCAGTTGCTGGAGGGTGGCTGGCGGTGGTATCTTCCAGTTGCTGGAGGGTGGCTGGTGGTGGTATCTTCCAGTTGCTGGAGGGTGGCTGGTGATGGTATCTTCCAGTTGCTGGAGGGTGGCTGGTGATGGTACCTTCCAGTTGCTGGAGGTTGGCTGGTGATGGTATCTTCCAGTTGCTGGAGGGTGGCTGGCGGTGGTATCTTCCAGTCCTTCTGCTGTCAACGGGCTTTCCCCTTATTCGCACCCGCAATGAGGGTCATCATTGGTGGGACTGGAAGATTCCACTGGCGGGAATGGAAACATTTCAGCCAGTATCATTCTCCATATCTCCCCACTCGTGCGCAATGCAGGCTTTTAAAATGATCTCTACGCGTTGAGATATTGACACCATGGCGGAGAAATACATTTGCATTGCCCGCATAGTACCCTTATCTTGATTCACCGTGGGCAAACACAGCCGTGTGCAGCATCCTCCAATGCTATCAATAGCCTCTCAGTTTGAAGGCATTAAATGGGTTGAATTTTGAGGTGTAACCATTTTTTAATGAACACTTATTTTTTGTATACAGGGAACCCCACCTCAGGGGAGAGAAGCGTACCCCATAAACTATGCAGATCTTAAAAGCATAAAGAAACTGTTCCGAGCTGGCGCTGACTGATTCTTCTGCTTCCCATTGCCAGAGTTAGCATTCAGAAGCTGATTGAAAGGTAGCTAGCTCACTCGGCTAAATTACTGGCTTTTAAAGCAGGCCAAGGCAGGCCAGCAGCACGGTTCGGTTCCTGTACCAGCCTCCCAGGACAGGCGCCGGAATGTGGCGACTAGGGGCTTTTCACAGTAACTTAATTGAAGCCTACTCGTGACAATAAGCGATTTTCATTTCATTTCATTTCACAGATTCATTATCTAAGGGAGTGAGCATGTTCAGTCTAATTTGTCACAACGCCACGGTTAATAATAATAATCGCTTATTGTCACAAGCAGGCTTCAATTAAGTTACTGCCAAATTCCGGTGCCTGTTCGAGGAGGCTGGTACGGGAATTGAACCCACGCTGTTGTTCTTATTCTGCATTACAAGCTAGCTGTTTAGCCCACTGTGTTAAACCAGCATAATTGGTCTAATCTCAGCCTCATGCCAATCTGTATCTGCCCGTCCTGGCTAACTTGATTGTGAGAAGATTCCAATGGTGACCTTTTAATCTCTGATCTTGTGTTTCTTTTCATCCGTTTAGAAACTGTTATCCAAAGGGTGATACGGTGGTGCAGTGGTTAGCACTGCTGCCACACGGTGCCGAGGACCCGGGTTCGATCCCGGCCCCGGGTCACTGTCCGTGTGGGGTTTGCACATTCTCCCCGTGTCTGCATGGGTTTCGCCCACACAACCCAAAGATGTGCAGGGTAAGTGGATTGGCCACACTAAATTGCCCCGTAATTGGGAAAAAAGAATTGGGTACTCTCAATTTTTATTTAACAAACTGTTATCGGCCTCACGTTACTTCAACTCACTTGTTCAGTATCTAACTCAGCCTTAGAAATGTTCAATGACCTTCCTCCACTACTCTCGGGGGAAGAGAATTCCACAGACCAACGATCCTCTGAGAGAATAAAAATCACCCTTATTCCTGCCTTGAAGCAATACCACTTATTTTAAAAGAAATCTTCGAATTCTATTGTCTCCCATAAGGAGATATCCGCCATGCTAACTTCCCTCAGGATCTTAAAACTTTCAATAAGATCAACTCTCAATCTTCTAAACCCCAGTAGATACAGGTCCAACCTTTCCAACCTTTCATCATTAGATAATGCTCCCATCCCAGGCATTGGACACGGTAGCACAGTGGTTAGCACTGCTGCCTCACAGCAGCAGGGACCCAGGTTCCGACCTCGGGTGACTGTCTGTGTGGAATTTGCACTTTCTCCCTGTGTTTGCGTGGGTTTCCACTGAGTACCCCGGTTTCCTCCCACATTGCAAAGATGTGCAAGTTAGGTGGGTTAACGGGGGTGAGGTGGGGGGAGTGGGCATGAGTAGGCTGCTCTTTCGGAGGGACGGTAGAGACACGATTGGCCGAATAGCCTCTGTCTGCACTGTAAGGATTCTAGAATCGGTCAAGTGAGCCTTCTATCTTTTTCTATGTTAAGTACAGATATAAGTACAGATTGTTACTCCAATGAATGCTAAGTCACATTGCGCATTAATACTTAAATCATTCCCTAACATCGTACTGCAGTATTGCTTCCAACCATTCACAATGGATGAGTTTGATGTTAGAACCCTCACAGCTACCAATCATCTCAGATCCTATGGCTGAAATCCATCTCCTGATGACTTCCTTCTTCGGCCATAAGTGTTTGTTTTGTGCCCAAATTCCAAAAGAGCACTTTATAGGCACAACAGACATAAGGCGCACCATACTTGTAAGAGGAGAGATGTCTCTCGGCTCACTCTCAATGTAGACCCACCCCAGGAGGAGAGAACCCTGTGGCTATACAAATAATCTAGCATATCGGAGCCTGCTGGCTATTGACAAGTACTATAAGTGTGTGTATGGGATCAGCACTGATCAGAAATGTCTCCATAGATGTTAGGAACAGAAAATAGGCATTGCCAAACAGGCTTTTACAATTCAATTTAGCCCTACCTAATCTTGAGCACATTGCGTCTCAATTATACCATTTGCCAAGAGCATCTAGATACCTGTTGGCTTGTTTATGGCCTTCCCTGGTCACTTCATCTGCACAAACCATACGGGCAAAATATTCTACCGAACATACTCCCTTCTTACTCCGAGGTTTCTCATTTTAACATCCATTTCCTGGTATTTGAATTAATCGGGCCGGATCTCCATCTTTGAGATGCAAATCACAAGTTGGCAGATTTCCTGATGTCCTGAGCCTACTTCCTGACCAGCAGTGCCTGCCCACGCTATTTTCATGGTGGGGTGGCAGGGACGGTCTGGAGTCGGATGGCCGTCTGCAGAGGCAGGCTTAAGGTGGGAAAGTTGGCGGATGGATGCCAAGACGGGCATGACATTAGCCAAGTTCTGTACATACGTTTTGGGTACCCCAGCCCTCACTCCTCATTCCCTCTTCCCTGCCGCTTCTATACCCCCCATGCCATTTCATACTCCCATGCCCCTCCCATAACTTCTGTTCCACTTTATGCCCCATGCCTTCTCCACACCCCTTATCCAGCGTACAACTCACCAAATATCCACTTTGCACAGAATTCCTGCACCTTATAAAAATACTGGGAAGTCTTTGAAATGTTCACGAAACTGTTGAAATAAACAATTGCCCATTCAAAACCTACTTCAAATTGGAGCTCACAAAACGTTCGATCAAAACAAAGCTCAGAATCCCCCCCGACAACTGTATCAACAACCCCTGCAGAGCTGAATCCATGAATGATGTTTAGAGTTCAGTCATTTAGTAGTTTTCACTTTTTTCATCACCCTGTATCATTAGGCAGAAAAGTTGAACAGCTTTTATATGAGTATGCACCTGATGATTATGCTGTGCACTTATTCTTATCTGTATAGTTGTTTGTTATTGTTTCACGTCCCGCTTCTAGTGGCACACAAAGCAGACATTCACTTGTTTCCACAGAGAGGTTTTTCCTGGAACACTAGCTTGCCGCCAGAGGCTAAAAGCTTGAGGACCACCAGTCCATACCAAACATGGCTGACCAGGAGTCTCTCCTGCTTACTGCCTACCATTAGCATGTGTTGGAAGGCGTTTGCAGGTTGATACTCAACCTGTGTGGCCACATTATGAACGCTCCTTCCTTGACCACCAAGTGTGACTCGAGGCCAGAGCTTCTGGCTCAGAGTTTGGAATGCTACCCACTGCAGCATAGGACCTCCTACCTGTCCAGCAGAGGGTGCTGAAAAACGTCAAAAATATACTACGTTTGTCAGGTTTAAAATGCAGCATAGTTTCAGGTGAGGCCAAGTGAGGTCGTTCATTTTTGCAGCACTTGATTAATAAAGCACCAACGTACCCACACAGTTGTTATTGTCATCCTGAGTGTAGCCAAAACGACAGACCAGAGTTCTTTGTGGAACAGGAAATCTGGGTATTGAGGCTGGTTGGTAGACTGAGGTTTCGGAGCGCCCTGTTGGTGAAGATGCAGGGTATGTTGGATTGGATGGTCCGTTTGCCAGGACGAGTGCAGCAGTCCTTGGTAAGCACAAGTATCCACCGTTGTGATTGATGCATCTCATGTCCCCCTTACAGGCATCTGTGATGGTTTGGCACTCATTAATATCTGTGAAAATTCAGAAAATAAAGAACAATTGAGAAGACACGTTGCCTTTTACTCCTTGTCCTTGTTGGCCACTTGCCCACCTAAACTCATTTGAGCTTTCACAATTCCTCTGCAGGCGATTTTGCCTTCTTGAGTCACAGAGTCGTGTGCATTATGGGAAATCCCTCTCCCCCCCACTAATAAAAAATACAGCAATCAATGGATCGACACACTACCAGAGTACGGTCTGGAATCACAGTGACACAGCTCTAGTACTGAAATAGAGAGATGGTGTAATGCTCAAGAAGATTTCAGTAACACGAGCGGCACGGTGGCGCAGTGGTTAGCACTGCTGCCTCATGACGCTGAGGATCCGTATTTAATCCCGGTCCTGGGTCACTGTCCGTGTGGAGTTTGCACATTCTCTCAAAGATGTGCAGGGTAGGTCAATTGGCCATGCTAAATTGCCCCTTAATTGGAAAAATAAATACCCTAAGTTTATTTTTAAAATGAAACTACTTCTCCCAAAGGTTTGTGAATCTGTGCAATTTGCTACCCCAGAGTGCAGTGGATGCTGGGACAGTGATTAAATTTGAAGAGGAGTTAGACAGATTTTTAATTGGTAATGGGTTGAAGGGTTATGGAGAACGGGCAGGACGGTGGAGATAAGGCCATGATCAAATGGCGGAGCAGACTCGATGGGCCAAATGGCCCAATTCTGCTCCTATAACTTATGAATTTGTGAACATGTGCACTATCAGAGAACCACCCTTTGCAGATCATTTTTTCCAGTACAGGTGGAGACTAATAATTCAGTAGCATTATTTGAAGATCAGAAAGTTCTGCCAGTGTGCTGGCCCACATTTCTCCGTCAAGATGTCAGCCTTGGCTCCCACCTCTGGGTCAAAAGGTGAGGTTCCCAAGCCTGATTTCTGGGACTTCAGCACTTAATCCATGCTGACATTTCAGGGTGGTGCTGAGGGTGTGCTGCACTGCCGATGGTGCTTTTGTTTCAGATAATGCATTAATTTAAGACTCCAAGAGCCCTCCCGAGTGGATTCCATGGCACTGTTTGCATGGCATTATTCAACAATTTTAAAAAGAGCTGTGGAGATCTCAATGTGTTCACCAACCAACACTGCTAGAAATGAATATCTGCTCATGAATCTCACTACTCTTGTGGTACATTACTCTGTTTCCCTACATTATGACAGTGACTTCAAAAGCCCATCATTGGTTGTAGAACACCTCAGGATGTCTTGGGACAATGAAACGGCCCCATCCTTTAACAATAGACCCAAGGACCATTGGCCCACTCACTCATCGCATGATGTTCATTGGCTCTGCCTATGCTCAAAATGGTGGCCCCCTTTTGTTTCAATATAATTTATCGTAGCATTTGGGATTTTTGCAGGATGTGATAAAATGCTGTGTAAACGGAGGAGTCTCACCTCTGCATTGTCCAGTCGAGCGGTCCAGCCGATAACCATCGGAGCACTGCTGTAAATAAACAGCACAAAAAAATCCCTTTATTGAAACAAGCATTAAATAACCACTGGATTTTCATTTGCTGATTTGTTAGCATTCATCAGTCAACTTTTTTCATGCGACTCTTAATTCCCAAGTCATGGTAAATATTTTACTATAATTCGTGCCTTAATTTTGCTTGTAGTTTTCCAATGTTTGTTTTAATTGTGTAATAAGAAATGTTTTGCAATTCAGGGCTTCATCCAATCCGTGAGGCAGGACAGCACTGTCATAACAATCATCAGCATCTTAGCAAGGACACCCATTACAGACAGTCAATAAAGGGGTGGCATGGTAGCACAGTGGTTAGCATTGTTGCTTCACAGGATCCCAGGTTCAATTCCCGGCTTGGGTCACTGTCTGTGCAGAGTCTGCACGTTCTCCCCGTGCCTGGTGGGTTTCCTCCGGGTGCTCTTGTTTCCTCCCACAAATCCCGAAAGACATGCTTGTCAGGTAAATTGGACATTCTGAATTCTCCCTGTGTGTACCCGAACAGGCGCCGGAATGTGGCGACTAGGAGATTTTCACAGTAACTTAATTGCAGTGTTAATGTAAGCCTACTTGTGACACTAATAAAGATTAAAAAGGAAATACCAACAGGAGAACATAAACGGCAAGATAGTGACAACATACTGGGATTTTCCTCAGGTTGTGCTCTCCACCAATTAAAAACAACTGGTATATCTTATTTGTCAATATTCCCCCTTCACAATTTTAACAGACTCCAATTAGCCCTTTAGGTGGAGATCATTTAACAAACATTTAACACTCAATACGAGTATAAATGAGATGCAGGAGTAGGCCACTCAGCCCTCTGAGTCTGCTCCACCATTCAATAAGATCATGGCTGATTTGATTGTGGCCTCAACCCCACCTACCTTCCAATAGTCTTTGACTCCCTTGTCAATCAAGGAACTATCTCTAACTCAGCCTGAAAAAATGACTCTTCCTCCACCACTGCCTGAGGAAGAGAGTTCCAAAGACCCATGATCCTCAGGAAAAAAATAATCTTCTCAACTCTGGCTTATATTTTTACCATGGGCAGGATTCTCCAGCCACGGCCACCCGGCGACCGGAAATTCCCGCTCGATATCATAAGAACATAAGAACTAAGAGCAGGAGTAGGCCATCTGGCCCCTTGAGCCTGCTCCGCCATTCAATGAGATCATGGCTGATCTTTTGTGGACTTAGCTCCACTTTCCGGCCTGTACACCATAACCCTTAATCCCTTTATTCTTCAAAAAACTATCTATCTTTATCTTAAAAACATTTAATGAAGGAGCCTCAACTGCTTCACTGGGCAAGGAATTCCATAGATTCACAACCATTTGAGTGAAGAAGTTCCTCCTAAACTCAGTCCTAAATCTGCTTCCCCTTATTTTGAGGCTATGTCCCCTAGTTCTGCTTTCACCCGCCAGTGGAAACAACCTGCCCGCATCTATCCTATCTATTCCCTTCATAATTTTAAATGTTTCTATAAGATCCCCCCTCATCCTTCTAAATTCCAACGAGTACAGTCCCAGTCTACTCAACCTCTCCTCGTAATCCAACCTCTTCAGTTCTAGGATCAACCTAGTGAATCTCCTCTGCACACCCTCCAGTGCCAGTACGTCCTTTCTCAAGTAAGGAGAGGTCCATATCAATGGACCTTTACATGGTCAGTGTCCTGCCCGTGGCGATCTTGTGACGAGAGGTTGGGGGGGCAGAAGAATCCTGCCCCATGTTTCCTCATTCTTGTCTCAAAGTACACTATAGTGTCCGTTATTTCGTGCATAAAGTGAACTCTAACAATTGGAATTTCCACATTTTTGTACTGTTTATTCATCCCAATTGACAAATTGCTTATTTAATCTGTACGATGTGCCGAGTCCCCAACTCCAACCCTAAAAATTATCCTTTTACCATTTACACTTGCAATCCTTGCAAAGCTTCAAATATTTTGACAAAAATGCCAATCATCTGTCTTTCACTAGACAGCAAGTATGTTACCGCCTCGATCCACTTGATTACTTTTGCAGGCTAAAGTAAAAGCTCCTACTACCTCTGACCCCCAACATTACTCCCACCTCTGAACCTCAGCATTGCTCCCACCTCTGACCCCCAGAATACTCCCACCTCTGACCCCCAACATTGTTTCCACCTCTGAACCTCAGCATTGCTCCCACCTCTGACACCCAGAATTACTCCCACCTCTGACCCCCAACATTGCTCCCACCTCTGACACCCAGAATTACTCCCACCTCTGACCCCCAACATTGCTCCCACCTCTGACCTCCAACATTGCTCCCACCTCTGACCCCTAGCATTAGCCCCACCTCTGATCCCCAGCATTACTCCCACCTCTGACCCCCAACATTACTTCCACCTCTGACCACCAACATTGAACAAAGAACAAAGAACAGTACAGCACAGGAACAGGTCATTCGGCCGTCCAAGCCTGTGCCGATCATGACGCCCTAAGTAAAAACAAAACCTTCTGCCCTTACTCGGTCCCTATCCCTCTATTTCCTCCCTATTCATGTACCCATCTAGATGCCTCTGAAACGTTGCTAATGTGTCTGCTTCCACTACATCCTCTGGCAGCACGTTTCAGGCACCCACCACTCTCTGTGTGAAAAACTTACCCCGTACATCTCCCTTAAACTTTCCTCCTCTCACCTTGAACCTGTATTCCCTTGTAATTGACACTTCCACTCTTGGAAAAAGCCTCTGACCATCCACCCTGTCTGTGCCTCTCATTATTTTGTAGACCTCTTATCAGGTCTCCCCTCAGCCTCCATCCTTCCAATGAAAATAATCCTAGTTTATTCAACCTCTCCTCATAGCCAACACCCTCAAGATCAGGCAACATCGTGGTGAACCTTCTTTGCACTCTTTCCAAAGCTTCCACGTCCTTCTGATAATGTGGTGACCAGAAATGCACATAATACTCCAAATGCGGCCTGACCAAGGTTTTATACAGCTGCAACATGATTTCCCAACTCCTGTACTCAATGCCCCGGCTGATGAAGGCAGCCATGCCATATGCCTTCTTAATATGCTTGGCCCCCTGTGTTGCCACTTTTAGTGAACTGTGGACCTGCACGCCCAGATCCCTCTGTGTTAATGTTCCTAAGGGTTCTGCCATTTACAGTATAATTCATACCTAGATTTGATCCTCCAAATGCATCACCTCGCATTTGTCCGGATTAAACTCCATCTGCCATTTCTGTGCCCAAGTCTCCAACTTATCTATATCCTGTTGTATCCTCTGATAATCCTTGGCACTATCAGCAACTCTGCCAATCTTTGTGTTATCCACAAACTTACTAATCAGACCACCCACATTTTCCTCCAGATTATTTATATATACTACAAAAGACAGAGGTCCCAGCACTGGTCCCTGCGGAACACCACTGGTTACAGATCTCCCTTCCACTGCTATTCTCTGTCTTCTATAACCAAGCCAGTTCTGTATCCATCTAGCCAGCCACCCCAAATTCCATGTGATTTTAGTTTTTGTACCAGTCTGCCATGTGGGACCTGTCAAATGCCTTACTAAAGTCCCTATAAACTACATCCACAGCCATTCCCTCATCAATCTTCTTTGTCACCTCTTCAAAAAACTCAATCAAGTTGATGAGACATCACCTTCCCTGTACAAAGCCATGCTGTCTGTCACTAACTATTCCATTTTTCTCCAAATGTACATATATCCTGTCCCTCAGTATCTTTTCCAAAAGCTTCCCCACCACTGACGTCAGGCTCACAGGCCTATAATTTGCTGGATTCTCCCTACTTCCTTTCTTAAACAAGGGAACAACATTGGCTATTCTCAGTCCTCTGGAATCTCACCTGTGGTCAAAGAGGATGTGAAGATATCTGTTAAGGCCCCAGCTATTTCTTCCCTTGCCTCCCGCTGTATCCTGGGATAATCCTATCCGGCCCCGGGGATTTGTCTACCTTAATGCAATTTAGGATCCTCAACACTTCCTCCTTTGATATATTGACGTTTTCCAGATCGTTCACACACCTATCCCTGACCTCAACATCCATCATGTCCTTCTCCCTGATGAATACCAATACTCATTAAGAATTCCACCCACTTCTTGTGGTTCCAGCATAACTTCCCTCCATTGTCCCTGAGTGGGCCTTCTCTTTCTCTTGCTACCCTCTTGCTAATATATGCATAAAATACCTTGAGATTCTCTTTGACCATTTTTGCTAAAGATATTTCATGGCCCTTTTTAGCCCTCCTAATACCACGTTTAAGTTCCTTCCTATTTTCACTCTCAAGGGCTTCCACCTCTGACCCCCAGCATTACTCACACCTCTGACCCTCAGCATTTCTCCCACCTCTGACCCTCAGCATTTCTCCCACCTCTGACCCTCAGCATTTCTCCCACCTCTGACCCCTAACATTATTCCCACCTCTGACCCCCAGCATTACTCCCACCTCTGACCCCCAGCATTTCTCCCACCTCTGACCCTCAGCATTACTCCCACCTCTGACCCTCAGCATTTCTCCCACCTCTGACCCTCAGCATTTCTCCCACCTCTGACCCTCAGCATTATTCCCACCTCTGACCTCCAGCATTACTCCCACCTCTGACCCTCAGCATTACTCCCATATCTGACCCCCAGCATTACTCCCATATCTGACCCCCAGCATTACTCCCACCTCTAACCCCTAGCATTACTCCCATCTCTGACCACCAACATTACTCCCACCTCTAGCACTGCGTCCACCTCTGAAACCAGAAGTTCTTTCACCGCTGTTCATTGGCACTGCTCTCACCTCTGACATCCTGCATAGATATAAATTAATATGTGGAATCTATAATCAACTGCGACTTCCTTTATGCTCAGGTGGTGCCAGGAGCCCGGGTCTGTCTCTAATTCCCAGAAATTCCTTCATCCCTGACCCCGAACACTGCTCCCACCTCTGACCCCCAGTTTTGACTAAAATCCCAGCCCTTAAAGTGGCCTTGAATGCTATAGTTGGCTCCCAATGCTGCATTCTGCCAAGGATCGATATCTTTCGTTTTTGACCTACATCAACTATTCACACATGAGATTCATTCCTTCCCTTGGTTTAAGAATCTGTTTTTTCTAAACGACATACTCTTCGCTCAATTTGTTGTAAAAACATCTTTCTCAGTGGTAATTACCGTAAACGACACAGCTGAATCAACCTCCTGAGTCTGCCCATTGTGGACCAGCAACACTGTCAGTAGCAACACGGTCAGCATCCCTGCAAATAGAATCAATAAAGAGAATACAAATGATGCAGTGTAATAGTAATTCATTCATTCATTCATTCATTCATTCATTCATTCATTCCCACCACATACATACCTCCATGCACAACCCTCCAGAATAAAAGAATGGTTCCAATACTCTCTAATTTTCTCTATGTCTCTATAGCTTTTTCTGTAATTAGAGGGAAAATATAGAATATCACATGGGCTCTATTTATGATTTATGCAATAAGTTCAGATACGTAAACTGTTTAATCACACGAGCGTGGAAGTCCGGGTGGTTTTCTAGTTCACAAGCTCAGAACGCCAGCTCTCCTTTATATCGCACCTTTAACTTCAATGTCGCAATGTTCTTCACAAACTTATCAAAAACCAAGCAACGATGGTGTTACACTAGTTTCAGGCAATGACCTCCAAGAAGAGAGTGTCCAACCGTCTCCCCTTAACGTTCAAAGCATTACCTCACCTAATCCCCACCATCAACAGCCTGGACATACCATTGACCAGCCGCTTTATTGGACGCCATATAAATAACATGGTTACAAGAGCAGATCTGACTCGGCAGAGTCTCATCCTGGGCAATTATAGAATCATAGAATCCCTACAGTGCAGAAGGGGGCCATTTGGCCCATCAGGTCTGCACCAACCCTCCAAAAGAGCACCCTGCCTAGACCCAATATCCCACCCTATCCCAGTAACCCCATATCCCCACCTAACCTTTGGACACCTTTGGACTGTCAGGAGATGGACACCCGAGGAATGCCCAACAAGTGCTGCACACCTAATAATAATAATGATCTTTATTGTCACAAGTATGCTTACATTAACACTGCAGTGAAGTTGCTGTAAAAAGCCCCTAGTCGCCACATTCCGGGGTCTGTTCGGGTACACTGAGGGAGAATTCAGAATGTCCAATTCACCTAACCTGCGCGCCTTTGGACTGTGGGAGGAAACCGGAGCACCCGGAGGAAACCCACGCAGACTCGGGGAGAACGTGCAGACTCCGCACAGACAGTGACCCAAGCCAGGAATCAAACCTGGGATGCTGGAGCTGTGAAGTAACAATGCTAACCACTGTGCTACCTTGCCCACCTGAGGCGCAGGTTGGTTCTAGACCTCTTTATGACAAATTTTCACTGGTGGATATCAGAAATTCAGCAACATTCCAGATGCCCAGCAATTTGGAGGCAATTGAGATAGAAAATATAAACTCAAATACAAGCAAAATACTGTGGATGTTGGAAATTTGAAATAAATATAGAAAATGCAGGATAAACCTGGAAACAGAGTTAACGTTTCGAGTCCATATAAGACATAGGAGTGGAAGTAAGGCCATTTGGCCCATCGAGTCCACTCCACATATAGTTCTATAAAAGGGTCAGACGGACTCAAAATGTTAACTGTGTTTCTCTCTGCCTATGGGACAAGTGTGAATCTTGGTTCCCTGTCATTCAAGGTGGCCAGGGTACGGTTTCGATATTTGAGCTTTCAGATGGCCCATGACCGGGCAACTATGCATAAATGGAACATGAAAAGTCTGGTAGAAGGGGGTTAAAGGGGATATGAAGAGGTGGGATTCCCAGACGCTATCGCTGGCAGGGAGGGTACAGACCGTCAAAGTGAAAGTGGCGGTGCGGCGGGAGGGCGGCGGGAGGGCGGCGGGGGGGGGGGGGGGGGGGGGGGGGGGGGGTTCTGGCCCTCTCAAATCTATTGCATTGGGCGGAAAATGCTGTGAAGGTGAGATGATGGTGGGGAGGGGGAGGTCAGAATGGGTGCAGGTGGAGGAGGCCTCTTGTAGGGGGACGGGTTTGAGGATCCTGGTGATGGGTGTGCTCCCGTTTTCTCCAGGGAAATCCACTAGCAGTCCGGTGGTAGTGTCATCAATCAAAATTTAGATTCAGTTGATGAGGCATTTTAAGCTACGACATATATCAGTATTGACCTCAATATCTGGGAACCCATGGGCTGGATTCTATGATTCTGAAGCTATGTCCGGAGCATGTGTCTGGTTTAACAACCATAAAGTTGGAGCCACCCCGCATCAATGCTCCGCCGTTGGGGGGCTAGCAGCTGTGCCACGGTTACCTGCAGGTACGGATGGAGAATTGCTGGGTACGTGGCTGTGCACGGTGGCGACCCGCAGAGGCCGCGCCGTGCAACATGTCGCCAGCCGCGTGCGGACCCGGCCTGCCAGATTGTGCCCCCCTTTAGCTCCCCTCGCCACCCCCGGACTACCCTCCACCAGTCCCCCCAGTCCCCGCCGAAGCCACCCCGGCCAGTGGAATGGCTCCCCCCCCCCCCAAACTGTGACGGCGCTAGGCACAGTCCACAGCCGCCATGCGAGGTCCCCGAAAACTGAGAGGACACGCAACCAATGCCGTCGGGAAGTTGGTGGAGCATCAGCGGGAGGGCCTCGGGTGACGTCCTGAGGCTGTCCCAACGGCGTGCAGCGAACTCAGCGATGACACGCTTTTGGAGGGTGGGGGGGGGCGGAGCGCCGAAAAAAGCCACCGACCCTGGTTTCAGCGTAAAAATGATTTCTCCGGCCAATCACCAAACACGATTTCAGCGTCGGCAATCGGAAAATCCAGCCCCATCGGTTTATACCTGGAGTCATGGATGTGATATATGGGAGGTGGTGTGGTAAAGGGATAAAGCGGGTAAGGGATCTGTTTGTAGAGGGTAACTTTGCGGGGTTGGGGCCATTATTGCGGGAGTTGTTCGAGTTGCCGAGGGGTATTGAGTTTAGATATTTGCAGATGCGGGACTTTTTACAGAAGGAGTTACCCTCATTTCCTCACTTACCAGAATATATGTTGTTATAAATGTTGTTGGCTCTGGATGTGTTGGGGGAATAGATGATGGGGGATAACTATGTGTGGTTGAGAAGGAAGGAGAAGGTGCTAGAGGAAGGTATTAAGCAGAGGTGGAGGAAGAGCTGGGGACAGAACGAGGCTGAGGGAGCCTGGACTGAAATAGTGCATCTGGTCAACTCGGCCTCCTCATGAGCGAGGATGAGCCTTACACAGTTCAAGCTGGTACACATAGTCCATATGACTCAGACCCGGATGAGTAGATTTTTCCCGGGAGTGGAGGATGTGTGGGAGAGGTGTGGGAGGGAACCGGCAAAGACGCTCATATGTTCTGGGGGTGTGCATAGCTGGTGGATTTCGGGGTGGCGGTATTCGAGATTCTGTTGGGGATAATGTGGGTCAGAATGGCAGACTTGTCAGGGCTGCTGGAGTGAGAGTGGGCTGATGTTGTGGCCTTCATCTCTCTGATTGCCCGGCGACAGATTTTACTGAGTCGGAGGTCGGCAGCGCTGCGAGGGACATTGGCGTAGTTGGGTGATCTGCAGGAATGTTTAAGGCTGGAGAAGATTAAGTCTGTCCTTAGGGGGTCGGAAGAGGGGTTTCACACACGGTGGAGGCCGTTTCTGACTGTGTTTGAGGACTTGTTTGTCGCCAGTGAGAAGCGGGGTGATGGGGGGGGGTTTAGGGGCGAAAAAAGGGGAAAGTTGGTAAACTGTGTGTAACGTTAATTTTGAAGTGTTATTTGCTGTTTGTATCTGACTGTGTTTGGAAAAAAATATATATTTTTTACAGATTCTCCTACAGGAGAGTGCGTTAGGATTACAGAGAAAACAGAAGTAGGAAAGCTAGAGAGAAGTTATTAGTTATCAGAGTATTGTATCACATAAGTTAATAAGTTTATTCTACAGTTGTTTGTTTTACTAGTTCAGTATTAAGTAAAAAGAACTCAAGATTAATTTATATGACTCAATAAATGACTTTATCATCACTGGAAGACTACGGCTATATTTCAACAACTCGGCTAGATTAAAAGAGTAATATATATATTACACATCGTAATATAACAGAAGGTGGACAGGCTTTGGGGAGCCCAGAGATGAGTTACTTGCCATACAATTAGCCATGAGACAAATGACCATGTGACTTTTTATTGGAAATGTATCTTCCTTCTCTCTATTGCCATTGGATCTTAAACAACGACTTGAGCAACTCAGCAGGCAGATAGTGTCTTCATTTAACACCTCATTGATAGAGATGACCTGTGACAGTGCAGTGTTCCCTCACCACTGCACTGAATACCTCGGGTGGAATTTGACCACAGAATCCTCCAAGTCAGACACACGAATGCTACTAACTGAGCCAACATGGCCCCAGTCCACACTGCCTCACTTGGCCAGATGTTCAACAACTGCAGTCTTTTTTTAAACATGATTTGCCCAGTTGTCGCAACTCAAGGATGGAAGTAATCTTCTCATTTTTAACTGTGCTACAGGGGACCTGATAGTTCATTGCCCATCCGTAATTGCCCTTGAGAAGGTGGCGGTAGTGGGCTGTCTTCCCAAACGATGTTGGCTCCACGCTGACACCCCAACTGCAGGGCTGATTAACAAGGGCCGAGGGGAACTTCCACCTCAAGTCCTGTCCCCCTGGAGCTACCACCAATCCGATTGGCCAGCAGCTCCATCAGTCCTGGTAGACGTTGCTGCCTGGATTGCTGGAGAAAAAAGGACCCCAAAGCCTTGGATCCCCGGAGCAGGTAAGTCCGGGGTCTTGGCATGGGAGGCTTTGGGCAAGTTAGGGAGAGGGGCAGTGTGGGAGTGGAGGGGAGGGAAGCATTAAATGGGAGGGAGCAAGTAGGGAAGAAATGGGGGTTCAACCTTAGGGTGGGCCAACCCGTGACTGGCAAAGGGCAGGCCCTGTAGAGTGATCCCCTCTTCTTTCCTATCCATTAACCACTTGAGGTGAAAAATGCCCCCCCACCCTCACCTTCCCACCCTGTTCCGCATGCCAAACGTTTTAAGGTATGGGCAGCATATTATCAGGATAATTTGGTTTGATAACAAGCCTAATTGATCCATACTTGGTCATTTAAATATGGTGAGTGGATTTTCGACATCCGTGCCCTCTCCCCTTCCCTGTATTAGGAGGGTGATGAATGTCCACTCGCTTTACATGCCCCTGCCTATTTTACGTGTCCCCCTACCCTTGCAGGAGACTTGCCAACTGCGTGCCAGGCTGTGCCAGAGACGATGAACTAAAACCACAGGTGCATCTTCCTATCTTTCTTATTATACATCAGCCATCACATCCTTTCACCCTACTCTCGATATGCTTTTTAAAAAAATACTTGATTGACCAAAAGCTTATGCTCCTAACAGCACAGTGGGTGTACCTACACCTCATGGACTGCACATGATCACCACCTTCTGAAGGGCAAGTAGGGATGGGTAATAAATGCTGGCCTAACCAGCCACGCCCACATCTTGTAAATGAATAAATAAATTTAAAAAGTAACAAATCACCAGGGCTAGGAGTATAAATGTTATCATGCGACAATCTGATTTTTTGATAAAAATGTAATGGTGAAGAAATGCCAACCGTTAAAAAAAATACCAAACTTCCTGCCCCAATCGCTGTGGTTTTGGACGAGGAGGGTTTTAACTTGGTTCTAGCTCTATCGGAAATAGGAACGTGTTTTATTAATACATTCACAGAGCTAGAGAAGCAATTGGGTTTTAATGACAATCTGACGTCAGAATTGTTCCAGGGGCGAGGGAATGTGACCACGAGGTTGGGTACAGAAGCTGGGGTGACTCTACGTGTGGCAACGGAGATTGAGGGGAGAATTGACAGAGTGGACAAGAATATGGCAGGTTTAGATAAGGTAGACAAAGAAAGGTTAGTTCCATCAGCTGGTGGTACAATGACTGGAGGAAGGTTTTGGGCAGGGGGATGTGAGGAAGGACTTTTTTTTTTCCTCACAGTAAATGACCTGGAACTCAGTGCCGACGAGGCAGGGAGGAGTGGAGATAATGATTTCAAATTGGATGGGCAATAAACTTGCAGGACTGTGGGGATAGTCCGACTGGATTACTCTGCAGTGAGCCTGCTAAGGGTTTAACCCTATTAATTAAGAATTTGAATCTTAACCTAGAGAAGGGAGAGCAAAGTAAAAAACAACTTTGCATAAAAGGCAGAAAGATGCAGCTGGTCTTGGGTTGAGCCAAGGCCTTGGGACTGCTTGTTGCAAGCTGACATGTGCATACCTGTACACACATATTGATTAACCCTCAAGAATGGACAAGAGACTCTGAAGATAGCTGAAAGCTGGATAACAAGCACGGGAGCACAGTGGTTAGCACTGTTGCTTCACAGCTCCAAGGTCCCAGGTTCGATTCCCGGCTTGGGTCACTGTCTGTGCGGAGTCAGCACGTTCTCCCCGTGTCTGCGTGGGTTTCCTCCGGCTGCTCCGCTTTCCTCCCACAAGTCCAAAGACGGGCAGGTTAGGTGGATTGGCCATGATAAATTTCCCTTAGTGACCAAAAAGATTGGGTGGGATTGTGGAGATAGGGTGGAGGTGAGGGCTTAAGTAGGGTGCAGACAATGGCTGTCTGTGGAAAAGATCATGATGGACTGAGATGTGCGCAACATGCTTTAAATCCAGGAGTAGTGTGACTTCCATTGACGAACTATCTTAAATTGTGGTCCATTGGGTGTTTTCAACAAGATATGTATATATGTATGTATGTGTAATGAGGGGGTGTGTGTATATGTATGTATGTAATATAACAGATGCTGCCAGAAAAGGGGGGGGAGAGGAGGAGGACGATGACTATGTTTATTTATTTAATTTTAATTTACTGGTGCAAGCGCGATAGGCCGAATGGTCTTTTCTGCACTGTAAATTCTCTGATTCAATGGCAATGATTCTTGAAGCAAAAGACTTTCTTTAAATTTTGCCACTGGGTAAGCATCAATGTCAGACCTTACAATCACTCACCAAGCAGAGAGTAGAGGTCTTACATAAGATCTCCTAATGCTGAGACAAGACAAAACTATGCTTTATACATTGGGAGTATAATCAAATATTATGAAGTGGTCACTCTAAAAGTTATAGGCTCACTCTTTATACCTCAGAATTCTTAACTTCTCTGGAATTCTTGAGTACCCAATTCATTTTTTCCAATTAAGGGGCAATTTAGTGTGGCCAATCCACCTACCCTGCACATCTTTGGGTTGTGGGGGCGAAACCCACGCAGACACGGGGAGAATGTGCAAACTCCACACGGACAGTGACCAAGGGCCGGGATCGAACCTGGGACCTTAGCACCGTGTGAGATGGCAGTGCTAACCACTGCGCCACAGTGCTGCCTCTTCTCTGGAATTCTTAAATGGACATTCTTAGTATTGAGAGCGGTCAACTCAGGTGAGTATATTTTGCTATAATATACCTACTGAGTATATTTTATTCTGAGATAGCTTAGTTCAGCCAAAGGGAGAACATTTCAGTTATGGGCCAGGTTATGGCTGGTACAGCTGACTAAGCTCGAATCATCATTTAAAATCACCCCTCGTCGAAGATTAAGACTAACAATAAATTCAACTGAATAAGTTTACCAATGACATTATGGGGCTGGATTCTCCGTCTCTCAGATTAAGTGCTGACGCCGGCGTGGGAACCGTGGTGTTCGACGACAGCAAAAACAGCGCAACAGATGCACAGATTCAGCCATCCTAAATGGGCTAGCACCAACGCTACGTGGTACACAACC
Source organism: Scyliorhinus canicula (assembly GCF_902713615.1). Taxonomy (NCBI): domain Eukaryota; kingdom Metazoa; phylum Chordata; class Chondrichthyes; order Carcharhiniformes; family Scyliorhinidae; genus Scyliorhinus; species Scyliorhinus canicula. The sequence goes on from NC_052147.1 coordinate 19,497,920, forward strand.
CGTTCCATGCAAAATGGCACCAGATTTGCTGGGTCCGTGATTGGCGCACATTAGGCTCACACGCCGCAGCCGCACTTAAACGACCCTTCCCTCCACACACACCGTCCCAGTCAACAAGATGGCCGGAAGGAGAGCAGCGCCATGGTTCAGGGACGCTGAGCTGGACACCCTCCTGGACGCCATGGAGGAGGGAAGTACCCCGGCCCGGGAGTATGTGCCTGGGCACAGGTGGCAGAGGCATCAGCGCCGTGGGCAACACCATCCGGACTGGCCAGCAGTGCCGGAAAAGACTCCACAACCCCCTCAGGGTGGCCAGGGTGAGTTGGCACATACACGTCCCACACATCCGTAACCCTACCCTCTTCCCCTCGGGGGATGGCCGGACCCCCATCCTGCCCCACATGCCAGCACCCATGCCAGCCGCAATGGCCGGGTGCCTTGGCCGCTGATGTCATCATCTACCCAGCCCCAGGGCTGCATCAGTCGGAACGTCTAACAGTGTTGTTGTACATGTTCCCTCCACCCTTCCCCCAGGAGAAGTCTGCACACAACCGCTGGGAGCGGGAGATGACAGGAGGGGAACCACCAGAATTGCGGCCCGTCAACATGCCTGAGCAGATGGCACTGGAAGTGGTTGGCAGGCCAGAGGAAAGGGAGGTCACTGAGGTGGAGGTCGGCCACCTCACTTAATGCGGTAATAATTTATTACACTCACACAAACTGAACACACACATACAAGTTGACTCTACACGAAGACACAAGAACAACTCTGACTGCATGTCGAGGTGACTGGCAAGTACAGAGCAGATATGGCCTTATCTGGAATCTATCGCCTGGCAGTGCTGGATGTCTGTTGCTGGTCGTCTGTGTCCCCGACACTGCTCCCTCTGTGGATGGCATGGATGTTCCTCTCCTTGGCTGCTGCCGGTATCACCGCAGTCGGCAACGGTGGTCGAGGGAGCGAATGGCTGAGAAGATCCGAGGTCCGAATGGCTCCCTCCTGCATTCAACCGTTATGTCCCAAGGCACCATCTGGCCTGCAGCCTTTATACATTTGCAAGCTGCAGCCTGTCCATGTCCATGTGGTGCCCAATGTCCCATCGATCTTTGCGGGCGGCCACCTCAGAGGTCCACAGATCCCCCTCCTGATCTTTTTATTTATTTTTTTTATATTTTTATAAATTTAGTGTACCCAATTTTTTTTTCCAATTAAGGGGCACTTTAGCATGGCCAATCCACCTACCCTGCACATTTCTTTTGGGTTGTGGGGGCGAAACCCACACAAACACGGGGAGAATGTGCAAACTCCACACGGACAGTGACCCAGAGCCGGGATTGAACCTGGGACCTCGGCGCCGTGAGGCAGCAGGGCTAAACCACTGCGCCACCATGCTGCCCCCCCCCCCCTCCTGATCTTAAGGCAAAGCGCGGTGGATCACACACTTGGCCCAATACCTTCCCTGCATCCCCATTCACCTGTCTGTCAGGTTAAACATTAACTCAACGTACACAACTTCCTAATACATAATACATGAATAACAAAGACAGATATAAATTCCATTAGAAGAATGGAAGTGTCCATACTGTAAGATACAATTGGCAGTCAAATGCAGAGGTGGGAAAATATTGTAAACCTAATACATAAGTGGCGAAATACTGTCCGGTACAAACTGGAGAACATACAGCCAACCTGGATACTCAGTACAAAACAAGTATGAGTCACCGGGGATCATTGGTTTGGCTGAATTAAAGAGGCCCGTGCAGTAAACATGGGTCCCCATGTCCTGGCGCTTCGTGATCTCAGCTGTCCACCTGCGGAATTGGACCGTGAGGATGATGAGGTAGATCAAGGTAAACAGGATCAGCATGATAGCCAGCGAGGGCGGAGTCAAACAATGGGATGTCTACAAAGGTCAGAACTTCAATCCCAGGAATCAACCCACCACGTTCTGGACTTGCGTCCTGTATTTGTTGGGTGACGTCCTGGAGTTGCTGTCTCCGGGGGTCCTGGGGGACCAAGCATAGTTTCTGTTATTACCGCATGCCTAATGTCTGCGTTCATTATGTCATATCGTCACCATCCGTGACACCCCACTTTCCGCATTTCATTTAAACATGTTCAAACGCAACACAGCCTCCTCTTGGCGAAGACTTGGAGTGGTCGAAACCGGTATTCAACCACCTCCTTCGTAACGCAGCCATACACTGGTTGAGGTCTGGCTTAACCAGCCGGACTTCAGAGCGGCCAGCTAGTTTCACCCCAGGAGCACAGAGGTCTGACCTGGGGGGGGGGGGTTGTAGGACAGCCCAATTCCCTCACGGCAGCAATCACCATGGGCAGCATGGTGGCACAGTGGTTAGCATTGCCACCTATGGTGCTGAGGACCCGGGTTCGAATCCCGGCCCTGGGTCACTGTCCGTGTGGAGTTTGCACATTCTCCCCGTGTCTGCGTGGGTTTCACCCCCACAACCCAAAAGATGTGCAGGTTAGGTGGATTGGCCACGCTAAATTGCCCCTTAATTGGAAAAAATTAATTGGGTACTCTAAATGTAAAAAAAACAGCAGCAATCACCATAGGGTTACTAAGCGTAAATAACATGTGGGGTTGGTCCAAAGGGACCTCTGTCAAAGAGTGAAGAAAAGGATGAATTGTGACCTGAGTCACTGAATACATTTTTCTTCCCACAACCAAACAGTGGGGTGTGGGGCAAAGGTTCTGGTCTGAGACTTGCCCAAGTGTTTGGTACTGTATGTAGCCAATCCAGATATTGGGAGTCGGGGGGAAGGAGGGGTTAGGGGTGAGAGAGGTGTGTATGGTCCGCGGCGGGTGACAAATGTATGCGATCCCTGGGTAGGGCAGGGGAATGCCGTTACTCCACTGCCCAATTATGTTGAAGAACAGGATGAATGTGTATTCCTAGGAAGGAGCTACTTCCTAGGTGTGAACAGACCGGTGGGTTAGTACAGGCAAGAACAAAATGGCGATATGCTGGGTGTCTAAGGACTGATGACAGGACAAGGGTGTATCCCTGGGAAGGGGCTACTTCCTAGGTGTGAACAGACTAGTGGGTTTGAACCAGCAGGAACGCAATGGCGATCTGTTGGGTATCCAAGAACAAATGACAGGACAAGAGTGTGTGGTTGGTGAGGGACCACTCCCTGTTCTGTGGAAGGTGAGGTGATCCCCACGCACAGCGACGGTGAAGGTCAGACTCTGATTGGGGGGGGGGGGGGGGGGGGGGGGGGAGAGAAGATGGTCAGGGAGTGAGTATAATCGTGGGTTGACCCCAGTGAAATACACTAGGGGGAAGGGCGCACGTACAAAGAGCAATACAGCACAGGAAGAGACCCTTCGGCTGTCCAAACCTGTGCCCACCGGGGGTACCTGCCTAAGCTGGCACCGTATGCACCTACGGTAGTGAATATAACAACTGTTCTGAATAGTGGCAGTCAGTCATGGAGTTGTGTGGCAGGCACACAATGCCGTATAGGTTGGTGGTCTAATATCTATGGACGGACAGAGGGCTCAGCGTGAGTGCTGATGGTGAACGTGCACTCAGAGTCTGATCAGTGAAAGGGAGGAACAGTTCGAATTGCAAATAACATGCAGGGAGGAGAAAATGGGATGGGAAAACAATGCACAAAGTACAGATGGGGCAGATTCCATCAGAAATCGTGTACCATGCTTATTGGGAGGCGTCCGATTGTCATCATCCGGACACCTCGGAATGTTTGTGCTGCACACACCTCCGAACACTGTGCTCCGCAGTTGTTCTGTCATACCCCCAAGGGAGGTTCATTCATGGAATCATCTACCTCCCCTAGTCGCCAGACCCGCGTCTGCCGACAGCTTGCGTTCATTGGGTTCAGGGTTACTGTGTCCTGGTCCTCGAATTGTTCGGCTACTCTGACCAACCATCTGGCGTGGTCCAATAGGGGGACTGGGGAATGGGAGTGGTTGTGAGGCAGCGTTGCGGGTGGGAACTGCTTCGTGAAGGTGTCAATTATAACAGTACGTCCTTAGATCCATTTCTGAATGGTGGGGGTGGGCCGATGTAATCCACATGGGGATTCATCCAGGGACCCTCCATAGATGGGCGTGTCCGATATAAGACCCTTCCTGGCGTCACCGTCGGGAATATTCTGCTCACAAATGAGGCAGTCCTCAATGTACTGAGTGACATCTTCCTTTAGTTCCAGCCGCCAACATAATGGTGGTCCGTAGTGGTCTCCATGCCCTAGGGTCCGTGTCTGTCATGGGATTGATATGTGAGATGGTTTCGGTTCTGGGTAGGGACCGGTTCAAACCCCCCGGTCTATTCAGAGGTAGGAAATAGCTCCTTCCTAGGAATACACAGGTCACAACTCATCCTCTTCTTCACTCTTCTACAGAGGTACCTTTTGACCGGCCCCAAATGCTATTTACGCTTAGCAAACCGATGATGATGCTGCTGTGAGGGAATCGGGTTGCCCTACGTTTCGCTCCCCCCACCCTCTGTGTTCCTGGGATGAAACTGTATACAGCTGATCGCTCTGAAGATTAGCTGGTTAAATCAGAGCTCAACCAGCATATGGTTGCATTAAGAAGGAGGTGGTCGAATACAGGTTCCGACCACTCCAAGTCTCAGCCAAGAGGAGGCTGTGCTGGGTTTGAACATGTTTAAATGAAATGCGGAAATTGGGGGAAGGGTTCACAGATGGTGACGATATGACAGAATGAATGTAGACATTAGGTATGTGGTAATAACAGAAGCTGTGTTTGGTCCTCCAGGACGCCCGGAGACAGCAATCCCAGGATGTCAGCCGACAAATGCAGGACGCAAGGCCAGCCTGTTTACATTGATCTGCACTACCGTCTGTATGTTCTCCAGTTTGTACCGGACAGTATTTCTCCACTTATGTATTAGGTTTATGATATTTTCCCACCTCTGCATTCGACTGCCAATTGTATCTTACAGTGTGGACACTTCCATTCTTCTAACTGTATTAGGTCCGCTATGGAATGTCTTTGTTATTCGTGTATTATGTATTAGGGAGTTGTGCATGTTGAGTTAAAGTTTAACCTGACGGACAGGTGAGTGGGGATGCAGGACAGGTATTGGTCTGAGTGTGTGATCCACCACGCTTTGCCTTAAGGATCAGGAAGGGGATCTGTGGACCTCTGAGGTGGCCTCCCGCAAAGGTCGATGGGCCATTGGGCACCACATGGACATGGACGGGCTGCAGCTTGCAAATGTATAAAGGCTGCAGCCCAGACGGTGGCTCGGGACATAACAGTTGAATGCAGGAGGGGCCATTCAGACCCTCGCATCTGCTCCGCCATTCGCACCCTCAACCACTGGCGGCGACGGCGGTGATACCGTCACCAGCCAAGGAGAGGAACATCCATGCCATCCACAGAGGGAGCAGAGCCGGGGACACAGACGACCAGCAACAGACATCCAGCACTGCCAGGCGACAGATTCCAGATAAGGCCATATCTGCTCTGTATTTGCCAGTCACCTGGACATGCAGTCAGAGTTGTTCTTGTGTCTTGGTGAAGAGTCAACTTGTATGTGTGTGTTCATTTTGTATGCGTGTAATAAACTTCCATAATAATAATCTTTATTGTCACCAAGTAGGCTTACATTAACACTGCAATGACGTTACTGTGAAAAGCCCCTCGTCGCCATATTCCGCCACCTGTTCAGCTACGCAGAGGGAGAATTCAGCATGTCCAAATGACCTCATAGCATGTTTTCGGGACTTGTGGGAGGAAACTGGAGTACTCGGAGGAAACACATACAGACCCAGGGAGAACATGCAGACTCCGCACAGTCAGTGCCCCAAGCCGGGAATTGAACCTGGGACATTGGCACTGTGAAGCCATAGTGCTAACCACAATGCTACCGTACTGTATCAAACAACTTGTGTGGTTATTTGTCCACCGTATACGGGTTAAAGACACACACTGTGGTTTGGAAGGTACAACAGGGGTGAGGGGTGTGTGGGTCAAGGAGTATGGGGGGGTGTACACATGTGTGATGGGGATGCACAATTAAGCAGGGTCTCATTTGCTCAGCATCCGCCGATCTCCACCTCGGTCACCTCCCTTTCCTCCAGCCTGCCGCCGACGTCCAGTGCCCACCGCTTGGGCATTGTGTGGGGCCGCAGGTCCGGTGGTCCCCCACATGGACTTCTCTTGCTCCCGGCGGTTGTGTACGGCCTCCTCCTGGGGTGGGTGGGTATGTGTAATGACGGGCGTGTGCCAACTCAGCCTGGCCACCCTGAGGGAGTCGTGGAGTCTGTTCCGGCACTGCTGGCCTAGGCACGGCAAATGGCGGCACCTGGCAACCTTCCTCCCGGGCCTGGATACAGGGTCAGCCTTCTCTCCTCCACGGCGTCCAGGCGGGTGTCCAGCTCAGCGTCACTGACCCGTGGCGTTGCTCTCCTTCCAGCCATCTTGTTGACTGGGACGCTGTGTGTGTGTGTGTGCGTGTGGGGGGGGGGGGGGGGGGGGGGGGGGGGGGGGGGGGAAGGACCGTTTAAGTGCAACTGCGGCGTGTGAGCCTCGTGTGCGCCAATCACGGGCCCTGCGAATCCGGCGCCATTTTGTATGGAACCAGTTGCGTTCCATGTGGCGATGGTGCTAGCCCATTTAGAATTGCAGAATCGGTGCACCTGTTGCGCCTTTGTGCTGACATAAACACCACGGTTCCCACGCCGGCGTCAGCACTTAGTCTCAGAAACGGAGAATCCAGCCCATGGTGTTTCATGGTCACTTTTACCAATACTGTTTACTACAGATTCAGTTAATTAACTGAATTCAGATTCACAAATTGTCCGACTATTATTCCGGATTACTAGTCCAGTAACGTAACTACTATGCTGCCATATATAAAATAGCCAAAGTAAGGAAAATGACTTGGGGAGGGGGGTGGGCAGCCATAGACCAGAGGAAGCCTGATAAAAAGGGAATTTCCCAAGCCCCCAGGGCCCAAGGTTTTAGTGAGTGCCCTACCCAAGTGGCAAAGATCCCATCCACCCGTTATAAGACAGCAGCAGCTGTAAGTGGCACTTGTGGTCATTAATTGGCCACTTACAGGCCCCAATGTGGCCCAAGGGTGGACAGGCCTCCCTCATCTACTCCATTGCTAGTAACGTACTAAGCCAGCCTCCTGTTCCAGAATATATTCTGTCCAAATGGTGCTGTGCTGGATACATCATCCCACATATTTCTATGTGTAAGGCACGAAAACTCGTTACATTGAGGAAGACAGAACAATGGACGAAGAGCAGGAGAGAAAAGCCGAAGTGCGATGATGAGGGCTGTGGGGGCAGGTACAGTGTGTGTGCGTGGAGAGGTGGGGGGTATGGTGATTGGGGGGGGAGGGGTGCACTCTGTGTGTGGAGAGGAAGGGGAGGGAGGTGTTATGGGGAGGGGGGGAGGGAGAGTGCGGTGCGTGTGTGGAGTGGGAGGGTGGGAGATGGAAACATTGCTCACTATAATTGGAGCGCCACAGCTGGAAACGTGGATGGGGAGTGAAGAACAAACCATGGTCCAGAGCCGAGGGATTACAGGAATCTTGTGGGAAAGGAGGACGGAGGAGTTCACTAAGGAAAGGTCAGAGGGTGAGGTGAAAGAGATGGTGAGAAGCAATTTCTGGCAGTTGAAAGATCAAGAGAGATTTGGGTAGTGACTGTCAGAATGGAGGAATATTTACAGTAGTGACTGTCAGAATGGAGGAATATTTACAGTAGTGACAGGCAGGATGGAGGAAAATTTACAGTAGTGACTGGCAGGATGGTGGAATATTTACAGTAGTGACTGGCAGGATGGTGGATGATTTACAGTAGTGACTGGCAGGATGGAGGAATATTTACAGTAGTGACTGGCAGGATGGTGGATGATTTACAGTAGTGACTGGCAGGATGTTGCAATGTTTACAGTAGTGACTGGCAGGATGTTGCAATGTTTACAGTAGTGACTGGCAGGATTGTGTAAGATTGACAGTAGTGACTGGCAGGATGGTGGAAGATTGACAATAGTGACTGGCAGGATGGTTGAAGATTGACAATAATGACTGGCAGGATGGTTGAAGATTGACAATAGTGACTGGCAGGATGGTTGAAGATTGACAATAGTGACTGGCAGGATGGTTGAAGATTTACAATAGTGACTGGCAGGATGGTTGAAGATTGACTGTAGTGACTGGCAGGATGGTGGAAGATTTACAGTAGTGACTGGCAGGATGGAGGAATATTTACAGTAGTGTCTGGCAGGATGGTGGAAGGTTGACAGTAGTGATTAGCAGGATGGTGGAAGATTGACAGTAGTGACTGGCAGGATGGTGGGAGGTTGACAGTAGTGACTGGCAGGATGGTGGAAGATTGACAGTAGTGACTGGCAGGACGATGGAAGATTTACAGTAGTGACTGGCAGGATGGTGGATGATTTACGGTAGTGACTGGCAGGATGGTGGATGATGTACAGTAGTGACTGGCAGGATGGTGGAAGATGTACAGTAGTGACTGGCAGGACGATGGAAGATTTACAGTAGTGACTGGCAGGATGGTGGATGATTTACGGTAGTGACTGGCAGGATGGTGGATGATGTACAGTAGTGACTGGCAGGATGGTGGAAGATGTACAGTAGTGACTGGCATGATGGTGGAAGATGTACAGTAGTGACTGGCAGGATGGTGGATGATTTACAGTAGTGATTAGCAGGATTGTGGAAGATTGACACTTGTGACTGGCAGGATGGTGGAAGATTGACTTACGTGACTTGCTGGATGGTGCAATATGTACTGTAGTGACTGACAAGGTGTCACAATATTTACCACCATCCTGCCAGTCACTACTGTACATATTGCACCATCGTGCCTGTCACTACTGTAAATGTTCCACCATCCTGCCAGTGACTACATTAAATGTTCCAGAAACCTGCCAGTCACGACTCTAAATAGTGCACCATCGCACCAATTACTCCTGTCGATCACTATTTTAAATCATCCACCATCCCATCAGTCACTGTTGTAAATATTGTACCATCCTCCCAATAACTACTGTAAATATTGCAGTAGTGACTGGAAGGGTGGTGCAATATTTACCTAGTAGCTAGCAGGATGGTGGAAGATGTACAGTAGTGACTGGCAGGATGGTGGAAGATGTACACTAGTGACTGGCAAGATGGTGCAATATTTACAGTAGTGACTGGCAGGATGGTGGAAGATGTACAGTAGTGACTGGCAGGATGGTGGATGATGTACAGTAGTGACTGGCAGGATGGTGGATGATGTACAGTAGTGACTGGCAGGATGGTGGAAGATGTACAGTAGTGACTGGCAGGATGGTGGAAGATGTACAGTAGTGACTGGCAGGATGGTGGAAGATGTACAGTAGTGACAGGCAAGATGGTGCAATATTTACAGTAGTGACTGGCAGGATGGTGGAAGATGTACAGTAGTGACAGGCAGGATGGTGGAAGATGTACAGTAGTGACTGGCAGGATGGTGGAAGATGTACAGTAGTGACAGGCAAGATGGTGCAATATTTACAGTAGTGACTGACAGGATGGTGCAATATTTACAGTAGTCACTGGCAGGATGGTGGAAGATGTACAGTAGTGACAGGCAAGATGGTGCAATATTTACAGTAGTGACTGACAGGATGGTGGAAGATTTACAGTAGTGACTGGCAGGATGGTGCAATATTTACAGTAGTGACTGGCAGGATGGTGCAATATTTACAGTAGTGACTGGCAGGATGGTGGAAGATGTACAGTAGTGACAGGCAAGATGGTGGAAAATGTACAGTAGTGACTGGCAGGATGGTGGAAGATGTACAGTAGTGACTGGCAGGATGGTGGAAGATGTACAGTAGTGACAGGCAAGATGGTGCAATATTTACAGTAGTGACTGACAGGATGGTGCAATATTTACAGTAGTCACTGGCAGGATGGTGGAAGATGTACAGTAGTGACAGGCAAGATGGTGCAATATTTACAGTAGTGACTGACAGGATGGTGGAAGATTTACAGTAGTGACTGGCAGGATGGTGCAATATTTACAGTAGTGACTGGCAGGATGGTGCAATATTTACAGTAGTGACTGGCAGGATGGTGGAAGATGTACAGTAGTGACAGGCAGGATGGTGGAAAATGTACAGTAGTGACTGGCAGGATGGTGGAAGATGTACAGTAGTGACTGGCAGGATGGTGGAAGATTGACAGTAGTGACTGGCAGGATGGTGGAAGATTGACAGTAGTGACTGGCAGGATGGTGGAAGATGTACAGTAGTGACTGGCAGGATGGTGGAAGATTTACAGTAGTGACTGGCAGGATGGTGCAACAGGTACAGTAGTGACTGGAGGAATGGTGTAAAATTTGAGTTGTGACTGGCCAGATGATGGAAGATTTACAGTAGTTGGCTGTGGTTTAGTTGGTATTTCTCTCACCCTCCACCAAGCTACTTCCTCCTCACTCCTCCCCCCACCACCCGTCCACCTCTCCATTGGGGCACAAATTCAAGGCTGAAACATTGGTGCAGTACAGAGGGAGGGCTACACTGTCCTTCTAGAATGAGATGTTAAACTGAAACCCCCTCTCGGGTGGACATTAAAGATCCCATAGCGCTATTCCAAAGACAAGCAAGGGACTTCTCCCCAGACTATTGGCCAATATCTACCTCTCAACCAAATATCACCAAAATAATTATCTGTTGATTATCTCATTGCTGTTTGTGTGGTATTGCAATGTGCTCTTTGATAGACACACATCCTACATTGCAACAGGGGCTGCTCTTCAATGGTTTCATTTGGCTTGGGGTAAGAACATGAAAGGTGCTGTGTAAATGCAGGTCTTTTTTTCTTTAAACTTATTATTCAAATATGTTGAACCACGTTTAGTTCACCACAACTCGTGAGTATCCCAAGAAAGATAACGGATACCACGGAACAGTTGAACTTCCCTCTGATACATTTCTTATCTCCAAATACCTCAAGGATGCCACCCTGTATTTCAACTCTTCCTCACAATGGAGATACAGGTCGGTAAGAGAAGACCAAACATTGAAAACAAAGCAGACTTGCAGGACCCAATTCTTCTAATGTATCCCTGGCAAGAATCACGCTGTCCACACACCACCCTATCCTACACCACGTTCCGTTCGCCACTGGTTCTTCAGTGTCTCCGATTTATAATTCTCATCTTCACGTTCAAATCCCTTCATGAGCATATCTCCCTCCCTCTCTCTCTCTAATTTCCTCCAGCCCTACAACTTTTCCTAGAACTCTGAATTACTCCAGTTGAGGCCCATTGCTTTGCCATTGGTATATTGACATATTTTTGATTGTCTAGGCCTCATACCCCAGTATGCACTCCCTGAGCCTCTCTCGATCTATTTCTCTGTTCCTGTTACAGTTCCATAAAATCCACAACTTTGACCAAATGTTTGATCTTCCTTCCTAATACTTTTATCAATGGTTTAGTAAGTCTATTTGCATCTGCTTATGCCTTGAAAGAGCACCTTGGGATATTTTTCTACATTAAAGGCACGCTATAATGGAAGCCTGGCATTCTGGCAGCCTGATAGTGGCACTTCGGCACCCTGGCAGTGTCAGGGTGGCATCCAGGTGGCACTGCCAGAGTTCCCAGGTGACAGTGCCAAGATGCCCACATGGGCATCCTTCCCAGAGTCCAACCACCCAGGGGCCTCTGATCACCTGGGGAGAGCCCTACTCAAGTGCAGTTCCACCTGGTCCACGTTTGTGGAGACCAGTGCTAAACAGCAGCCAGCCGGGGTCTCCCAGGCGAGGAGTTTTGATCCTGGGCACTGAGATGGCTAACAATCTCTTGAATATGCAAATCTGGATCCCGCCCATTTAGTGCGGGATCCAAATTATGACGCCTCACAGGACCCCGTTCGATCTCACGAGGCATAACAAGCTGGGGTAAATCTTACTAGAGGCCTCTCACTAGATTTACACCTGCGTTGCGTCCCAGGTTGGGCTGCCAGACCGCATCCAATGTCATTACAGCAGAAACAGTTCAAAAGGGTTCACCTGACTGATCCCCGGGGTGAAGAGGTTTTCTTAGAAGTAAAGATTGGGCCTTCTTTAGTTATGTGAAGAGAAAGCGATTGGTTAAATAAATGTAGGTTCCTTCCAGTCAGAAACAGGGGAATTTATAACGGGGAACAAAGAAATGACTGTCCAACGTGCTTTGATTCTGTCTTCACAAAGGAGGACACAAATAACATGAAATGCTATGGAACACAGGGTTTAGTGAGAGGGAGGAACTGAAGGAAATAAGTATTAATAGGGAAATGGTTTCGGGAAATTGATGGGATTGAAGGCCGATCAATCCCCAAGCCTGATAATTTACACCCCAGAATACTTTAGGAAGTGGCCCTAGAAATAGTGGCGCATTGCCGGTTTTCTTCCAAGATTCTATAGACTTTGGAACAGCTTTTACAGATTGGACGGTAGCTAACGTAACTCCACTATTTAAAAAGGGAGGTAGAGAGAAAACAGAATTATGGACCAGTCAGCCTGATGTAATATAAAAGATTTGATAGCAGCAGACTTGGGAAACAGTGGCAGTATCGGACAGAATCAACATGAATTTACGAAAAGAAATCAGACATAATCAACATGAATTCACAAAAAGAAATCAGGCAGAATCAACATGAATTCACGAAAAGAAAATCATGCTGACAGATCTACGGGAATTATTTGAGGATGTAACTAGTAGAGTTGATAAGGGGGAACCAGTGGATGTAGTTTATTTGGACATTCAGAAGGCTTTTGAGAACGTCGCACATAATAGATGAGGGTATGAATTTTAAGCACATGAGATTAGGGGTAGTGCATTGAGATGGATAGGAAACTGGTTGACAGACAAGAAACAAAGAGTAGGAATAAACGGGTCTTTTTCCAAATGACAGTCAGTGACTAGTGTGGTACCGTGGGGATCAGTGCTAAGATCCCAGCTATTCACAATATATATTAATGATTTAGATGAGGGAACTAAATGTATATCTTCATATTTGCAGATGATACAAAGCTGGGTGGGAGGGTGAGCTGTAAGGAGGATGCAGAGATGCTTCAGTGTGATTTAGACAAGTTGTGCTAGTGGGCAAATGTATGGCAAGATGCAGTATAATATGGATAAATGTGAGGTTATCTACTTTGGTATCAAAAACAGGAAGGCAGATTATTTGAATGGCAAAAGATGGAGTTGGGGGAATGTGCAACGAGACCTGGGTGTCCTTGAACACCAGTTGCTGAAAGTAAGCATGCAGGTTCAGCAGGCAGTAAAGAAGGCAAATGGTAAGTTGGCCTGTTAAGTGAGAGGATTCGAGTACAGGAGCAGGCATGCCTTGCTGCAATTATACAGGGTCTTAGTAAGACCACACCTGGAAATATTATGTGCAGTTTTAGACCCCTTATATGAGGAAGGATGTTCTTGCTGTAGGGGAAATGCAGTGAAGGTTTGCCATCCTGGGATGGTGGGACTTACACAGAGAGGAGAGACTGAGTCAGTTAGGATTACATTTGCTGGGGTTTAGGAGAATGCAAGGGGGGGGGGGGGGGGGCTGCAGAATCTCATACAAACCTATAAAATTCTAACAGGACGGGACCAGGGTACACGCAGGGAGGATATTCCCCATGGTGGGGGGAGTCCAGAACCTAAGGCTACGGGGTAAACAGTTTAGAACAGGGATGAGGAGAAAGTTCTTCACCCAGAGAATGGTGAGCCTTTGGATTGGCTACCACAGACATCAGTTGTGCCCAGAATGTTGTATGTTTTCAACATGGAGATAGATATAGCTCTTAGGGTCAAAGGTATCAAAGGATATGGACAGTTGAAAAAGGTTACTGAGTTGGATGTTGAGCCATGATCATAATGAATGACGGAGCAGAATCGAATGGCCATATGGCTTCCTCTTGCTTCTATTTTCTCTGTTTCTATATAAGCCATGCCTACAATATCACTGCCAATATTGATTGGTGAGTCTGACAATCCAATCCCTGCTGTAACATGGCATTATTGACTACTCTCCTTTCAGCCAGTAATCTGAGACATATGTATATGTAAGTGGGGAGGGGAGTTGCCTTGTTTAACGTGACTGTCACTTTGACAGCTTGCAAGCTGTGATCATTGGAGATCACAGAGATTAGTTACAAAATGGTCATTAAAAAAACTGGAGTGGTCGAATATTCAGATAATTGGACCTCCAGTGGAATATTGTCAAGCCTCATTAAACCCAGAGATAGCGCCAAAAGACTTGAAAACAAATAGTGTTCCAATTCTTTAGAACTGCCAGAAGTGCGATCCTGGGAATTATAAGCAGGCTTACTCAAGGCGGAAAGATAGAACAAACGAGAACAATTTGAAATGAATGAGGACAGCAATTGCAAGCTAACACCAGATATAAGAAAGGCAGGTCAAACCGCACAAACCCAGTGGAATTGTTGCAATATGTCACAGAATGACAACCTCTGCTCCATTCCCCATCAATGGTTGATTTGGAAAATCTCAAGTTAGTAGAAGGTGCACTTCTTTGTATGGAGTCACTCCCCGCATAGCTAAGCACTTCTAGAACTCGTTATATTCTCAAAGCATTCTATGATTGTATTTTGCAGGATCCAAGCACTCACAAATTGGTTCTGGAGAAACCCTTGACCTAGTTCATCACTACCCCTTGGTTTAATAAAGAAGCACTGAGATGGGTTAAAGCTATGGGTCACTAAACGCTATTTGTTCATTAATAATGTGTAACCAAACACTCTTCTGCGGAACTGATCCTGATACTGTGTTCCAAAGAAGTCATATTAGACTCGAAACGTTAACTCTGTTTCTCTCTGCTGCCCAGACCCGATGAATACTTCGAGCATTTCCTGCTCTGACTAGATGTTATATTTGGTCGCACATTATTCTCAGCGCTTTCTGTTCTTATTTCAGATCTCCAGCACCTGCAGCACTTTATGTTTATTGCAACATTTGCTGCTTGTTTTACAAATTAAAACCCACCTACGCAAATAATTTCACCATTCAAACAAATGTCAAAACTCAACGGCCAAAATATATGAAGCTGGTTAAAAATGTCAACTAACCATTTCAAAAATGTACGGTCTTCTGCCGGAGTATACAAGAAATGAGGATTATGGCCTGTTTTGGGGAAGGATTTTGTGGTAGGAGTGTCTATATCGGAAGCTTCTGTTAGAACTAATTTTTTGGTTCGCTAATTGTGAAGCTACCTTCTCAAGGGCAATTAGGAATGGGCAATGAATGTTGACCCAGCCAGCGAAGCTCACATCTCTTGAATGAATAAAAAAACAAACTTGTGAATCAGTTTAATCAGTATCTGATCATATTCTGATCATCAAGATTAAAGCATAACCTATGAGTTTGACATAGGTCAATCAATTATCATTTCATCACACCCTTGCTTTACATGTATTCTCCAGTAATCTTCGATGCGACAGGCCACTTTACAGAGAAAAATCACACTTATTATTTTCCAAGGTGACTAGCTTATTAACCTGGATAATGTGTTGTTCTCAGTCATGTATTGCAAAAGTCACAGATTGAACCTACCTGATAATTTCATTCAAGAGTTTTGTATCCCTGAAAAGTAGAATTAAAAATCCAAGGAACAGATGTTCGGCAGAACTGCTTGTACTTTCCCTTTCCTCTCCAGTAAGCTCCTCTGCGATTTACGTGGCCATTGGATTTTAATGTGTGAAAAGCCGATAGTCCTTTCCTCCACACAGTTTTTTTTCCCCCCTTATCTCGGAGATGCTCGTTGCGAAGTGAGCAGCACCTGGTTCCGTTCAAACGACCCCCCCCCACCCCCCCACCCCGCCACCCACTTCTAAATCAGCCGTTAAACCCAATTGAACAAAGAATGATAAAAATGAACACTTCACTCTGGAAGTACGCTTAAAAACGCAAATGGGAGCCTGTGACTTTCTGACAGCTGGTTTAAATTACAGAGCACCAACTGGCGTGCGTTCCCACAACCAGCTTGTGGATCTTGGCAGTTCAGGGCTCTGCGCTTCGTCTTCTTGGAAAGTTAGAGACCTTCAGCATGTTTCAACTGCAAAATCTGATAAGTCATTTGCTTTTATATGTTAGCTCATGGGATCTGAATTTGCATTGAATTAAAACGATTCTGGAAAAGTGCCAACACACTCCGATGTGTGCGATGAAATCACTACCAATTTAAACAGGATATATGGAACATTTGTGCAACGTATTTCCTTCAAATGGGTGGTAGTCTGGGGGAGCATTAATGCAGCTTTTACAGGGGGTGAGTGCAGAGGCAGGGACGCATGTTAGCGGCTACCCATTGCATTGCAGAGAGAGATCCAGTTCACATGTTGGGTGCCATGGAGGGAAAGCAGCCCCGTTGTAATTTTTCATCTTCATGGTGAAGTCCAGCTGATACAGTCTCCACTTTGGGACTCACGATTTGCAAACCTGAGGTGTTTCGATGAAAAGCCCAATTCGGATTTGTCAGTGCCAGCCACGGCCCAGTTGGCAGCCCTCTGCCTCCGACTCACGAGATGTTCTGAATTCAAGTTCCACTCCGAGGCTTGAGCACAAAAATCAAGGCCGACACTCCAGTGCAGTCCGGGGGGGAGTGCTGTATTGTCAGAGGTGCGGTTTCTCAGATAAGATGTTAAACGGAAGCTCCATCTGCTCGGTAGCATAGTGGTCAGCACTGTTTCTTCACAGCTCTAGGATCCCAGGATCGATTCCCGGCTTGGGTCACTGTCTGTGCGGAGTTTGCGTGTTCTCCCCATCTGCGTGGGTTTCTTCCGGGTGCTCTGATCTCCTCCCACAAGTCCTGAAAGACGTGCTTGTTCGGTAATTTGGACATTCTGAATTCTCCCTCTGTGTACCCGAACAGGCACCAGAATGTGGCGATGAGGGGATTTTCACAGTGACTTCATTGCAGTGTTAATGCAAGCCTACTTGTGACACTAATAAAGATTATTATTATGTAAAGGGTCCCACGTACTAACTCTAGGAAGAGCAGCAGAAACATCCCTGGAAATTATCCCTCAATCAGATTATCTGGTCATTTTCGCTTTGCTGCTTGTAGGAGTTTGCTAAGTGCAACTTGACTGTTTTACTTCCTTCATTCCAACAGTGGCCGTGCTTCACAAGTACTTCATTGGCTGAAAAAGGCTCTCAGATACCCAGTGCCTGTAAAAATCTCTATAGAAATCCCAGTCATAGAGGTTATGGGTGGCCTGGTGGTGCTATGGTTAGCACTGCTGCCTCACATTGCCGACGACCCAGGTTCGATCCCGGCCCCGGGTCACTCTGCGTTTGGAGTTTGCACATTCTCCCTGTGTCTGCGTGGGTCTCACCCCATAACTCAAAAGATGAGTCAGGTGGATTGACTATGCTAAATTTAGCATGGCCCCCTATTGGAAAAAAAATTTAAATAAAATAAGAATCATAGAGGTTTACAGCACAGAAAAGGCCATTCAGCCCACCATGTCTGCATCGGTAAAAAACAACCACCTAACCTGTACATCCCTGGACACTAAGGATCAATTTTATCATGGCCAATCTGTCGAACCTGCACGTCTGTGGACTGTGGCAGGAAACCAGAGCACCCGGAGGAAACCCACGCAGACGCGGGGACAAAGTGCAAACTCCACAGATATAGTCACTCAAGGCAGTGAGTTCCAGACAATGAATTCCAGACCCCCACCACCCTCTGGGTAAAAAGATTTCCCTCACATCCCCTCTCAACCTCTTACCCCTTGCCTTAAATCTATGGCCCCTGGCCATTGATCCCTCCACCAATGGGAAAAGTTTCTTCCTGTCTACTCTATCTAAATCCCTCATCATTTTATCCATCTCAACCATGTCCCCCGCTCAGTCTCCTCTGCTCCAAGGAACATAACCCCAGTCTATCCAATCTATCTTGAAAAAAGTATTTATTTTAATGAAACAACTGTTCTAATCTACATTTCTAGTTTATATTTCCTAGTTCAGACTGAGTGGGAGAAGGAGATGCATTTATGTGTCCATTTGAAACAGGACCCAGGTTGCCTGTAATCTGATTCAGATTTTTGATTAAAGTTCCAGTGCCAAAGGTGGCGCGATTCTCCACCCCCCACGCCGGGTGGGAGAATAGCGGGAGGGCCTCCCGACATTTTTCACGCCCTCCCGCTATTCTCCTATCTGGGGGGGGGGGGGCACGCCCCACTCACGCCACGAATCGGCGCTCGCCGTTTTTTACGCCGAGCGGCGATTCTCCGAGGCAGATGGGCCAAGCGGCCAGCCCTTCACGCCCGTTTCACCACGGCAGCAAACACACCTGCTTGCTGCCGTCGTGAAATGGGTGCCAGATGCCCGTTTGGGGCATCTAGAGGCCCGATTGGCACGGGAGCACCACGACTGTGCTCGGGAGGGGACAGTCCGCGATTGGTGCCCACCGATCGTCGGGCCAGCGTCCAAATCAGACGCACTCTTTCCCCTCCGCCGCCCGGCAAGATCAAGCCGCCACGTCTTGCCGGACGGCTGAGGAGAAAGACGGCGACTGCGCATGTGCGGGTTGGTGCTGTCCAACCTGCGCATGCACGGCTGATGTCATCGGCCGTGTTCGCCGCCGTGACGCACGAGGCCGCGCTCCTAGCCCCGCGCATAAACCCCCAGAGACCACGTCTAGGCAACCCTACAAGCACAACATGCCTCACAGCTGGCAGAGACTGGAGATCATATATGGGACATTGCAGCCATTTTAGAACCCATGGAACTGGAGAGCAAGCAAGTCATCCTCGATTCCAAGGGACTGATTAAGAAAGAAGGGATGTCACACTGGTAGCTGTGGTGATCACAAGTTAACTAGATGCAACACAACTGAGCAAACACTAGAGGGGGCACGGGAGAGCCATATAAATAGACGGGGACAGGAAGTGAGGACACACTTCACTGAGGGCAGAACTTGGAGCAACACATATACACAACACACACTTCACAGCAGGCGGGCTGGTAAGCAGGACACACACAGCAAGCAAAGCTGGTAGTTAGCACTGGAAGGTCGTTCTAGGTCGAGCTCTGGAAACTGAACGAACTCACAATAAAGCATCTTCTCCACACTTGAGACTACGAGCTTTATTAAGACACGAGTAACAACACATGGTACCCAGGAGTGATTTCAGACGCTTATGACAGGACAACTCAGCTGCAGATACAGAAAACAAAAAAAATGGCATGGAAATCTCCACCAAGAATGGCATGGAAATCTCCTACTGGACATTCGACTTGGGAAGACATTGCTGATGAGAGGATGTGCCTTGGATACCCACTTCACCTGGAGACGACTGGAAAAGTAAGAAGTGTCTGGGAAAGGTTTAAACAAATGTTCGATTTTTATATCATAGCATATGATGCAGCAGCAGCCTCAGACGAAATTAAAATAGCAATCCTCATCGAAGGACATGAAGCTAGGAAAGTTTATAATGGATTTAAATACTCAAAAGGTGAAGACAGAAACAGCTTACAAACAGTACTAAACAAATTTGAAGAGTACTGTGAGAAATTTGAACAGCAAGACATACTCAGAGTCCAAACTGCACAGAGACTGAGTGATGCAAAACTTAAAAAATCACGAAAAGAGCAAGAAATCGCAAATGAAAAGTACAGATCAAAAAGAAGAAATGACAAGAATTTCTCACAAAGCCAAAACGCTGAAACCCTGTCCAAATCGGGAAGAGAAAATTACTTACGAGTTTTGGAGAGAGAGTCCTGGTGGGCAAGAAAAATCCCTGAAATCCGCGAAAAACGCCAAAAAATGGCGTTGGAGCACATTTTGCAGTCTCCGGTAAGCAAAGAACTACAAATGGCGTCTGCGCATGCGCCGGAACCGGAAGCCGCGCATGCGCAGTTTAAAAAATATCGCGGTGCCGATCGTTATGCGCATGCGCAAGCCGCGCATGCGCAGCAAAAAAAAGTTTTGGTCGCGGATCGTTATGCGCATGCGCAAGCCGCGCATGCGCAGTCAAAAAAAGTTTTGGTCGCGGATCGTAATGCGCATGCGCACGCCGCGCATGCGCAATGGAAACAAAACCGCACAGTGAAGGAGGAAGGCCGATTTGCGCATGCGCAATGCATTCCTGCGCGTGACGTCATGACGTCTGAGCATCCCGACCACGCCCACTTAAAAGGGAAATGCCCGAAAATTGAAAACAAGACACTTAAAGTGGTAAACACAAATTTTCTTGCCTCAGAACACAGAAAAACGCCTGAACTTACACCAACAGTTAAAAACAACTTGCACAACACCCTGAAAAAAGCAGTCTGCACCACCCAAAGTGAAGAGAACAAAAAGAATTCCGAAACAACAAAAGATGATTTGTTTTTCGAAGAATACTACTCAGACACAGCTGAGTCAGTCGGATATGCTTCTCACAGCATCAGCGATACGGTCGCAAAGTTCAACACGAATCAACTCGTGGTAGAAGAATCCAACCAGGATGATTTGTTTTTCGAAGAATACTACTCAGACACAGCTGAATCAGTCGGATATGCTTCTCACAGCATCAGCGACACGGTCGCAAACTTCAACACGAATCAACTCGTGATAGAAGAAGCCAACGAAGATGAAATGGGTATCAAAGAATACTACTCAGACATGGAGGAGTTATTTGGACATGCTGATCACAGCATCAGCGACACCGTTGCAAAGCTCAACACGACTCTACTCATGGTAGATGAATCCAACACCATGAGGCCATGGCAGCTCGTCGATACATTGGATGACAGCAATACCCAAGACGAAGACGACGCCACACAGAGAGCACAGGAAGACTCCACAGAGCGAGCGATGACAGGCTCCACAGTGCGAGTAATGAAAGACTCCAAAAGGGATGCAAGCAAACACTCCCTGGCGAACACCATGCATGAACAAGACCATGCAGGTAAACCCGCAGTATCTGAGCAACCGCAAGCAGACTATGACAGTCTACCAAGCTCACAGGAACAAGAAGAAGACAACGTACATCTCACCACTGACACCATGCATGCACAAGACCATGAAGGTCAACCCGCAGTATCTGAGCAACCACAAGCAGACTATGAAAGTCTAACAAGCTCACATGAACAAGAAGAAGACAATGCACCTCTACCCACTGCATGCGAAGACAGTGACAAGATGATCACACTCGACGTACAGGATCACAGCGAGACTGACAGTTCTCAGCTTGTCTGTACCGACGCACAGAGCGAGAACAGTAACAAGGTGATCGCACTCGACGTACAGGATCACAGCGAGACTGACAGTTCTCAGCTTGTCTGTACAGAAGCACAGAGTCGGGCCACCCAACAGTCCAGAGAGACCAAGCCAAAAGAAACCATGCAGATTCTGACTCCAGACGAGGAGCACCTGGAGTCCAGAGAGACCAAGCCAGAAGAAACCATGCAGATTTTGACTCCAGAAGAGGAGCACCTGGAGTCCAGTGAGATAACATCAACGGAAATCATGAAGATTTCAACTCCAGAAGCGGAGCACCAAGAGTCCGGAGACACCACGTCAACTGAAATCATGCAGATTTGGACTCCAGAAGAGAAGCGCCAGAAGTCCCCAGACATCACGTCAATTGTAATCATGGAGGTTTTGACTCCAGAAGAGGAGCGCCAAGAATCCAGAGACACCACATCAAACGAAATCGAGAAGAATTTGACTCCGGAAGAGGAGCACAACAAAAGCAAAGATGAGGAATCCAATTCTCCACAAATGATTGAGGTCACCTGCACCGATGCAACATCAGATCATTTGCACCACTCTCGAGACGAAATGCTCAATGACTCAAATTATCCACTCGGGACACGAATAGAGTATAACAAGAACAACAATAGCAAGAAGCACAGCAGAAACGAGAACGACAACAGCAAGAACAAAAGCAACATGAAGCGCGACAAGACAAACACCAAAGTCAGGCACCAAGACAGCGACAACGACAGAAACAAAAACAACAACAAGAACGGCAACGAAAACAACAAAGTCAGGAACAAAGATAGCGACAACACCAAAGACAGAAACGACAAAAACAGCAACAAGTACGGCAACGAAAACAACAAAAACAGGAACGACAGAAACAACAGCAATGAAACAACGACTTGTACGCAATGGTACTACTCGGCACATGAAGGACAATGCCACAGCACACTGCAAAACGATGACAAGACTACAAACATGTCATGGGATGACAACGAATCGCACAAACTCACGTCTGCTCCAGAACGAGCAAGCACACCAGCATCCAAGGCGGATGAGACAATAAATCAACACCACAAGCACAGAAAAAAGTCCATGCCAGTCAACATCAGTGATGTGACCATGCAAACACCTCGGGATGATGCATTGGGTACTTAAAAATAACAAGGAACACCAACAACATTCACAGCGGACTTGCAATATCAATATCACCACGTCATCAACAAAAAAAAAAAAAAAAGAAAAAAGCTCTGAACAAATTCATCAAGTTTGGACTCATAAATGTTTTTATTGAGATTGGACATATAACTACATTGGATTTGTACAATATGCAATAGCACCATCACCTGTATAGATACGCATATCATAAGTAACTGTTTTCAATAATTTTTCTTTAATGATGTACAGAAACTATGTAAAGAGAAAAAGGGGGATGTGGTGATCGTAGATTGACTAGATACAGAACAACAGAGCAAACACGAGCGGGAGAGCTACAGATACACCTGGACAGGATGTGCAATTTTCTTTAACGATGTACAGAAAATATGTTAAGAGAAAAAGGGGGATGTGGTGACCACAAGTTAACTAGATGCAACACAACTGAGCAAACACTAGAGGGGGCACGGGAGAGCCATATAAATAGACGGGGACAGGAAGTGAGGACACACTTCACTGAGGGCAGAACTTGGAGCAACACATATACACAACACACACTTCACAGCAGGCGGGCTGGTAAGCAGGACACACACAGCAAGCAAAGCTGGTAGTTAGCACTGGAAGGTCGTTCTAGGTCGAGCTCTGGAAACTGAACGAACTCACAATAAAGCATCTTCTCCACACTTGAGACTACGAGCTTTATTAAGACACGAGTAACAACACAGTAGCTTCAGCTCGTGACGGACCTTTTGGATCTTTTTCCCAACTTTTATCGAATTTTATGTGAAAAATCGGGAGCGGATGGGACAGTGAGGAGGGATCCCACACCAGTATATGGAGATGTGGACCAGAAGTGGTCATATAAGAAGGAAAAATCGAGCGGGGAAGGCATGTGTAAAACCCACAGCACAGAAAAACATGGTGGAGGTGCAGGGTACTGGCTCAGCGGCCCAGTGGCCAACGGAGCAGCTAGTGACATTTATTCAGGGGGGTTTCGCCAAGCAAAAGGAGGAAGATCTAGACTCGATTAAGGCATCGATCAACCGGGTGGAGCAGGGGCTGGAAGCCCAAGATCGGGCAATCCACAAGGTTGAGGAGAAGGTGGTTGAACACGAGGAACAACTAACTGAACTGGAGTGACAGGTGGGGCTGCTGAGGGATCAGCAGAAAAGGCTACAGGAGAAGGTGCGAAGGAGTTTTCTTTCTTTTCGCATGTACATAAGGCATACTCCCAGATCAATTTTTTTATCCTGAATAGGGTTCTACTGGCAGGGTGGTTGATACCAAGTATTCGGCAATTGCTGTGTCGGACCATGCCCCACATTGGGTGGATTTACAGGTGCGTAAGGAGGGGAGGCCAGCGACCTCAATTGAGATTGGACGTAGGACCGTTAGCGGATGAGGGGGTGTACGGGCATGTGAGGGAGTCCATCCAGAATTATCTGGAAATAAACGACACGGGGGAAGTCTCAGCAGCAATGGTTTGGGAAGCGCTGAAGGCAGTGGTCAGGCGGGGAGCACAGGCCCACAGGAGGAAGGTGGAGAGAGCAGAGATAGATAGGTTGGTTGGGGAAATACTCCAGGAAGACAGGAGATATGCGGAGGCCCCGGAGGCAGGGTTTATTGAAGGAGTGGCGGAAGCTACAGATGGAGGCCATGCAGTCGGATAAGGGCCCCGGGACCCAACGACTACCCAGTGCAATTTTACGAAAAGTTCTCTGAGATGCTGGGCCCACTGCTGGTGAGGACATTTAATGAGGCAAGGGTTCTTCTCCCGACAATGTCTCAGGCCTCGATCTCACTGATCCTGAAGTGGGAGAAGGACCCCGAGCTGTGCGGGTCATACAGGCCAATCTCCCTATTGAATGTTGATGTCAAAATGTTTGGCTAAAATCTTGGCCTCAAGGATAGAAGATTGTGTCCCAGAGGTGGTGGGGAGGACCAGACGGGGTTTGTTAAGTTTGTTTAGGTCAGACAGCGAACGGCCAACGTTAGAAGGCTCTTAAACGTGATCATGATGCCCCCGGATGGGAAGGAGGTGGAAGTAGTGGTCGCGATGGACGCAGAAAAGGCCTTCAACCAGGTGGAATGGAACTATTTGTGGGAGGTGTTGGGGCGGTTCGGGTTTGGGCGGAGCTTTGTTGATTGGGTCCGGTTGTTGTACTAGGCACCGGTGGCGAGCGTTCGAACGAATCGGTTGACGGCGGACTATTTTAAATTGCACCAGGGGACTAGGCAGGGTTGCCCCCTCTCCCCACTGCTGTTCAGTTTGACCATAGAGCCATTGGCAATGCCACTAAGAGCTTCAAGGGACTGGAAGGTGCTCCTATATATTTCCGGCCCGTTAGATGGGAGAGATTATGAGGATTGTACGGGAATTTGGCCGGTTTTTGGAGTACAAATTGAATATGGGGAAAAGCGAGATGTTTACGATCCTGGCAAGGGTGCAGGAGAGGAGATTGGGAGAGCTGCCATTCAGAGTGGTGGGAGGGAGCTTGCGTTATTTGGGAATCCCGGTGGCCCAGGACTGGGGGCTGTTACATAAACTAAATTTGACCCGGCTAGTAGAACAGACGAAGGAGAACTTTCGAAGGTGGGACATGCTCCCGCTGTTACTGGCAGGGAGAGTACAGACTGTGAAAATGACGGTCCTCCCAAGATTTCTGTTTGTTTTCCAGTGCCTCCCCATCTTTATCCCAAGGGCCTTTTTTAAATGAGTAAACAAGGTGATTTTGGATTTTGTGTGAGCGGGTAAAACCTCACGAGTGAAGAAAGTGTTGACGGAGCGTGGCCGAGGGGAGGGTGGGTTGGCGCTGCCGGCAACTATTACTGGGGGGCAAATATAGCCATGATTAAGAAGTGGGTGGTGGGGATGGGAGCAAGTAGAGGTGGCATCATGCAAGGACACAAGTTTGGAGGCATTGGTAACGGCACCTTTGCCTTTCTCGCTGGCCCGGTGGTAGTGGCGGCGTTGAGAGTCTGTGGGCAGTGGAGGAAGCAAACGAGAGTGGAGGGAGCATTGGTATGGGCTCCAATCGGCAATAATCATCGGTTTGTACCGGGAAGGCTGGATGGGGGGGTATCGGAGATGGCAGAGAGCAGGCATTGAGAGGATGGGGGATCTATTTATTGATGGGAGCTTCCCCAGTTTGAAGGATTTAGAGGAGAAGTTTGAACTGTCAGCAGGAAATGGATTCAGGTATCTGCAGTGTGGTGAATGTGATTCACACTATATATAGTTGCCAATATCACTCCATGTATATATGTTCGTTATCTACCCGTTGTAAGATCAATGCTGTATATAGTTGCCAATATAACTCCGTGTATATATGTTCACTATCCACCATTGTAAGTGCAGTTGCACTGTCCAACCACCAGGGGGAGTCGCTCTGGGAGTACGCGAGAGTTTGTACTGGGCTCCTTCCTTGGCTCCGCCCAGGACTCCTCCCCCTGGGACCGATGTATAAAGATCAGTGCCTTAGAGCCAGCCTACCAGTTCATGGAGCTCAACGACGAATAGGCTGGCTCTGTTGTAAGTGTATTAAAGCCTCTGTTCAGATCCAACTACACGTGTTCGCTGAATTGATTGTTCCATCATGCAGGTACGGGATTTTTTGCGAAGGCAGGTTCAACCTTTCCACTCCTACTGCCACGGGGGATACAGGACAGTTTCCAGAATGGGGCTGTGAGAGGAGAAGGTTTTGGATATTTATAAAGAACTCATGGAGTCGGAGGAAATGCAACAGAGGAGCTAAAGCGCAAATAGGAAGATGAGCTCAGGGGGGGGGGGGGGGGTGGGGGGGGGGGGAGATAGAGGCAGGTCTTTGGGCGGATGCATTAAGCAGAGTCAACACGTCCTCATCATGTGCCAGGCTCAGCCTGACTCAGTTTAAGGTTGTTCACCGGGCACACATGACGGTGGCCCGGATGAGCAAGTTTTTGGGATAGAGGACAGGTGTGCGAGATGTGCAGAGGGCCAGCAAACCATGTTCACATCCAATCAGCAGGCTGGCCTCTGTGGCTGGGGGCCTCCTTTCTTCTGCACCAGCCCTGGAGCCCTGCGCCATGTTGCGTCAGAGCCAGCGCGTTGAAGGAAGCCACTGCGCATGCGTGCATTGGCGCCGGTGCCACTGCACATGCGCGGATCCCACAGCGCCCAGTTGACACCGGGATCAGCAGCTGGAGCGGCATGAACCCCTGTAGGGGCCAGAATTGCTGATCCTGAGGCCATGTTGATGCCGTAGAGAAATGAGACGGCGTTTCCAACAGCGTCAACACTTAGCCTCAGGATCACAGAATCCGGCCCTATCTTTTTAATACATTGGAGAGAATTCTTCATCCTGCACATTCTTTTGGATAGAATAGGATCAGTGGGTTAAATGGTAATTTCCCCTTCTGTAGTTTCTTACAACACCCACACTACCCCCTATAAGTCAAGCTGTGGCATTTTTACAGTTTACATAGAATCATTTGGTATGTACAGCACAAAAACAGCATTTGACCCAACAAGTCCATTCTGCTGTTTACATAGAACATACAGTGCAGAAGGAGGCCATTCGGCCCATCGAGTCTGCACCGACCCACTTAAGCCCTCTATTCCGTAACCCAATAACCCCATCTAACCTTTTTGGTCATTAAGGGCAATTTATCATGGCCAATCCACCTAACCTGCACGTCTTTGTACTGTGGGAGGAAACCGGAGCACCTGGAGGAAACCCACGCAGACACGGGGGAGAATGTGCAGACACAGGCAGTGACCCAGCGGGGAATCGAACCTGGGACCCTGGCGCCGTGAAGCCACAGTGCTAGCCACTTGTGCTACCGTGCTGCCTATGCTTCACATTTGCCATGACCTACTCTTCATCTAACCTCAGCAACATATTCCTCCATTCCTTTCTCCCTTGAGTCCTGACTAGCTTCCTCTTAAGCACATCTATGCTCTTCAACTCAGCTACTCCTTGTTGGTGACACACTGCATTCTAACCATTCTTTCAGTAAAGACGTTACTCCAGAAATTCCTATTGGATTTACTAGTGACCATCTTAGTGACTAGAGCCCAATGGGTCAAATGTGCTGTAACTATTGTATGATCCTCTGATTTATGGCCCCTAGTTCTGGCCTCCCCCAATCCAGGAAACATCGTCTCTAAACACAATGAGGAGACAGTAACCAAGCTTTTAGTGAATGCTCCTAGTGCTGTTTTGTCTGGGCTTTACTTACTGTTGTTCGACATTTTGCCATAATGCACCCTTCTGAAAGCACTGGGATATGAGGAGACAACCTCAGTGCCTCTCCTGCCTCATTTCACAACTTGCAATGCATATTTTCCGTGTCACTTGTTTTGTTGAAATGAGAATCCACAGGCGGTTAAGTGTCACTGAGTCAGCTCAGAGGGTGGAAAGTAAAAATGCCCAGACATCATACTATATGTATATATGCACATCTTTTAAGGGAATTGGTCCAACCCATGTGACAACCGGCCTTGAGATGGCCATGCGTTGAAAAAGCGAAATGCTTTTTGCTCTCCTGTCCATCCTCGGCTTTGATAGAATGATGTCACTTTACAAAGTGGAGTGAAAGCTTTGTTTAAAGGTATCATTTGGAAAATCTGGTCCCTCCAAAGGAACGCCCCACCCAGACGTACTCCCCCACCATATCCCCGTAACCCCACCTAACCAGCACACCTTTGGACACTAAGGAACAATTTAGCATGCCTAATCAACCTAACCTGAACATCTTCGATTGTGGGAGGAAACCCACACAGACACAGAAAGAAAGTCCAAACTCCACACAGACAGTCACCAAAGGCCAGAATTGAACCCGGGCCCCTGGCGTTGTGAGCCAGTGGTGTTAGCCACTGTGCCACAATGTCGCCCATTATGGAAGAAGATTTTAAAGCATGTTCTTGGGAGTGGAGTTTGGAAATCTCTCACGTGACAATCATTTGAGGGCGGGATTCTGAGGAGACATCTACAAATATTCACTTGGGATTCAGAGTGGAGAGTGAATTAGCCCACAGTCATCTTGTATGCTTAAAAGGGACTTTGTGTTAATGAAAACATTGTGGCTTAAGATATACTTTGTAATCCTAAAATCTGTGTGTAATTGTTAAGCCAAGGGGGGAGTAAAGGGGTATTGCATCCTTATCCAATCTTTTTATGTTTAATAAATATTTTTCCTTGTTGTTAAAACTAATTAGCCGTCCTCTGTCTCTGTTCCATCACGTTTTATTTTTAAAAAGTTACGGTCTTTTGAGCCACAGTTCCATTCTGGGATGTTCCCATCCAGTTATAACATCAACAGGACAGATCCAGTTAACAACAAGAAGGCAGCTCCAGTTAACAAAGTAGAAAGGCACCGGTTCACACAAGGTACGATAACAGTTAACAAAGGGCAGCTGTATAATTCCGAAACCACGCCTCCTTACAAAAATAACAACGATAAGGCTAATTCATTAAAGTAACAACATTTCAGATTTGTAATGCCTCTACAGCTGGTCCTGCAGCTGCGCACTGTTCCAAATCATCTGAATGGTACGGAAATGAAGCAGGCATTAACAACAACCAGAAATTGCTAATTACACCACTTGCTCAGTGAATGATGGCCTTTCTACAGGATCTTCACCATACATCAGGATTTCCCAGTAAAACCCACCTACATCCTTCTTGCAACTGCTACAAACTTTATAGATTATTCGACAGTATACTATTGCCATTAATATTAACTCCAGTGCAATCTTCCAGCCTATCTAGTTCTACAATACACTTCACTCCAGTCTCTACACCTCTACTCCACTTTCTCCCAGAAGCCTAAGAGTCAATGGGTGGGTTTCTCTGAACCATCGCACCAGAGTTCTGGTGCGGCCCGCCGTCAGGATTCTCCGTTTCACCTGCTGGTCAATGGTGTTTCCCATTGTGGGACAGTCCCACGCCGTCGGGAAACCCCCCCCCCCCCCCCGCTGCCTGCAAAACGGAGGGTCCCGACGGCGGAGAATTCAGCCCAGCGCCTTTTGTCCCTCGCTCCACCTAGTGGCTAATTGTAACATAACATTAACTCTTCATATTCTGTGCATTTCTAATGTCATGAACTCATTGTACTTTGATAGATTGCTGAACTATGGAAAAATATCTGAATTAAATTAAGAAATTTCTTAAATTTTCCAAATCTTTCAGTCCGCTATCTCATTAAATTCCTTTTTGAACACCTCACGCTGACCTTCTGCCTTTGTTACCAAGAGCAGATTTGCCCAGTTTACTGTGAACAATATCTCTCATGTCTCATTGAATTAAGCCTTACTTGAATCTAGGACCTTTGTCGCTGTTTCGCATTCTCCCTTTCAAACATGACGGTGAACTCATCCATATTATGATTTCTAACAGATAAATGTTCACAAACCATTACGCTGCAAACTAAATCAGGCTCATTACTCAATATTAAATCTAAATAGCACACCCCCTTATTAATTCTGGGATATATTGCTGCAGAAAACTATCCTGGATACGCTCAAGAAATTTATTAACATTCTGACATGTGCTCACGGTACATCGCAAACTTAATAAATGCTAATTCATCTCCTTGCTGTTCATGGTACCTTGCATATTGGCTGCTGCATTTGATCAGCAGGTGGTAAGAGCACTTCTGCTCCAGGAGTGCTGAAGAAGACATTTATCTTGTGGAGCAGGCAGGTCTCATCTCCCTGGCGAGGTCAGGATATCTGATCTCCCAGGGAGCCTGCGCAGCAGGATTGAATTTTAATTCTGATTGCCAAATGCCGTGGTCACCCAATTTAAATATGTTAATTCAGAGTCCCACCTGACTACTGAAGGACGCTCTGACAACTGGATATCCAACACCATTTTTTAAAAAGGCAGCTGGCATGGGCATGCGTTCCCTGTTTTCTAGTCTTTCATCTCTCCCTGACCCTGTCCTACCCATTGTGGAGTGATGGGGATGTAGGGACTGGGTGTGAAGGAAGTGGTATGGTATTAATGTCAAGATTCAAAACCAAAAGGACTGGGAAGCTTTTTGGAACCACTTGAGGTCATAGAAAATATAAATACAAGACCCTGCTTTCAAACTGGAGCCATAAAAGTAATAGAGCATTTGGGGAACAAGGGGCAGGATTCTCTGACACCGGACCGGGTCGGTGAACCGCCGTTGGCACGATCCAGTGATTCACGCGAAGCCGCTCTGACGCCGGTCCGCCGATTCTCCGGTCACAGGAGAATTGGCGCCACTGGTGCCGGCGCGGTCGGCGCAGTGCAGGTCGGGGGCTGCTCTCCGCGGCCACCCACTCCCGGCGATTCTCCACGCGCGATGGGCCGAGTGGCTGCCGAGATAGGCCAAGTCCCGCAGGCGCTGTTCACGTGTGGTCCTACCCGATGGGATCTTGGCATTCATCCTGCAAGGGGGGGGGGGGGGGGGGGGGCGGCCTGGTGGGGGGTGGGGAGCTGACCCCGGGGGGGGGGGGGGGGGGGGCTCCGATTGGGGCCTACCGATCGGTGGGCCGGCTTCTCCTGGTGGGAGCCTATGTTCCTCCTCGCCGGGCCCCTGTAGTTCTCCGCCATGTTGCATCGGGGCTGGTGCAGAGAAGTAAACCCATGCGCATGCGTGAATTCGTGCCGGCCGTAGCGCGCATGTGCGGACCCGCGGCGCCCGTTCTGACGCTGGCATCGGCAGCTGGAGCTGCATGAGTCGCTCCAGTGGCATGCTGGCCCCCTGTGAGGCTCAGGATCGCTGCTCGTAGGGGCCTGTTGACACATAGCCTCAGGATCAGAGAACCCGCCAAAGATACTCAGAAAGTATTTGAATTACCAGTAGCTTGCTATTGTTTTTTTCAACTTTGAAATTCATTGGTTTATGCCATCACTCCACTGAAAGGAACCCCTTTTATACAAGTTAAGGAAAACTTGTATTTTCAGGTCAAACCAGGAAACAAAGTATGAATCTGTGTAAAATCCTTTAATTCAGAGCCTTGAGCTAAATGTTTTAGCAGAAGCACGTCCTGAAAACTTGTTCTGAAATACTTTGTATATTCTGTTATTAAATACACTTTGGGGCAAAAATACATGGGATGAAAAATGTTTCTCAAATGTTCAAAACCTTGGACTGACTCCACTGCTCCTCACTGTGCTGTGTAAAATATATTTAAAATTAAGTTTGATGTAAATAAGCTCTGACAATTGTACTTCATTTTCACCATTGAGATCTGACATTTGGATTCAATTAAACTTTCTTTACAAACAAAATGGTCTCATTTGCTCTCCTTTCATGGAGTTTAACAAATATTGGATTTAAAAATGCATGGAAACGTCTGGCGGTGTCTCCATCTGAAAGGGGAGCCTGCTGATCTCTATTAGTATTGCTTGGAAATGTGTTGGAGGCCAAGTAGCATTCCTGTGGGGAAATGACTCCGAGAGACCTTCCTTCCAGTTTGGGGCACAGCATCTCAGAGCATCGAAGTTTTGGCCTTCATTCAAAGGAGCATTACCATCTCTGAAAAGCGTGTTTCTACGTTTTTATGTCTTCGCCCAAAGTCAGTGTAAGCACTTTGCAATGGGGTAGCGTTGGGCAGCGCTGGTACAGCTGATCCATACAATGCAAAGTCGGAACAGTACGTGAAGTGCTCCACTGTATCCATCAAAATCCAAGATTTGTCTGTACAATTTAACCACTGTGCTTGAGGGAGACAAAGACTTATAACAGAGTCTCAAGAGATTTCAATGTGGAATGGTTGTGGCAGAATAGGCCATTCAGCTCTTCATGTCTATGATGTCTCTCTGCAAGGGCAATGCAGCGGGCCCCATTCCCCTGCCCTTTCCGTCGTCTGCAAATGTTCCCTATTCAGATAATTACCCAATTGCCATTTGAAAGCCCCAATTGAACCTGCCTCCGCCATAAATGTCAGGCAGACTCAAAGCACTCACTGTACAAAAAACATCCTCATGTGGCTTCTAATTCTTTTGCCATTCACCTTCTGCTTCTTGGCGCTCCTGCCAATGGGAACATTTCTCTGTATGCGCTCTGTCCGGACCTCTCGTGATTTTGAACACCTCCTTCAGATTTTCACTCCACTTTCTCGAAAGACAACAGCCCCAGCCTCGCACTCCATCCAGATAACTGAAGTTTCTCATCACTGGAATCATTCTCAGGAATTCTTTCTGCACCGTCGCTAATTCCAAAGATGCGGTGCCCAGAATTGGATGCAGTAATTCATTTGAGGCTTTGTAATGGTTTACTTGCTTTTGTACTTTTTATTTTTTGTTCATTTTACGAGATGTGGGTGTCATTAGTTCGGCCAGTATCTATTTCCCATCCCTAGTTGCCCTTCAGAAGGTGGTGGTGAGCTGCCTTTTTGAACTGCTGCAGTCCTCAAGGTGTAGGTACACCCACTGTGTTATTAGGGAGGGAATTCCAGGATGTTGCCCCAGCGATGGAGTGGAGTGACTTGGAGGAGAACCTCCAGGTGGTAGGGTTCCCAGGTATCTGCTGCTTTTGGCCTTCTAGATGCTAGTGGAGGTGGGTTTGGAAGGTGCTGTCTAAGGAACCTTGGTGAGTTACTGCAGTGCATCTGCCACGGTTTGTCGGTGGTGGAGGTTTGAATGTTTGTGGAAAGGGGAAAAATCAAGCAGCCTGCTTTGTCCTTGACGCTGTTGAGCTTCGTGAGTGTTGCTGGACCTGCACTCATCCAGGCAAGTGGAGAGTATTCCATCACACTCCTAACTTCTGCCTTGTAGATGATAGGCAGGCTTCCGGGGGGGGGGGGGGGGGGGGGGGGTCAGGAGGTGAGTTACTCACCATTGGATTCCTAGCCTTTAACCTGCCTTGGTAGCCACAGTATTAATATGGCCTGTCCAGTTCAGTTTCTGATCCATGGTAACCCCCAGGATGTTGATTGTGGGGGATTCAGCAATGGTAATGCCATTGAATGTCAAGGGGCGGTGGTTAGATCCACTCTTGCAGGAGATGATCATTGCCTGGCACTTGTGTGGCAGAAATGTAACTTGCCACTTGTCAGCCCAAGCCTGGATACTGTCCAGGTCTTGCTGCATTTGGACACAGACTGCTTCATTATCTGAGTCGTCGCGAATGATGCTGAACATTGTGCAGTCAACCACACACATCCCCAATTCTGACCTTATGCTGGAAGGGAGGTCATTGATGAAGCAGCTGAAGATGGTTGGGCCTAGGTCACTACCCTGAGGAACTCCTGCAGTGATGTCCTGGAGTTGAAATGATTGACCTCCAACCACCACAACGATCTTCCTTTGTATCAGGTATGACTCCAGCCAGCGGCGAGTGTTTCCCTTGATTCCCATTGACTCCAGTTTAGCTAGGGCTCCTTGATGCCATAAATCAATCAAATGCTGCCTTAATGTCAAGGGCAGTCACTCTCACCTCACCTCTGGCATTCAGTTCATTTGTCCATGTTTGAACCAATGCTGTAATGAGGTCAGGAGCTGAGTGATGCTGGCAGAACCCAAACTGAGCGTCCGTGAGCAGGCTATTGCTGAATAAGTGCCACGTGATAGCACTGTTGATGGCTCCTTCCATCACTTTGCTGTTGATGGAGAGTAGACTGATAGGGCAGTAATTGGTTGAGTTGGATTTGTTATGTTTATTGTGTACAGGACACACCTGGGAAATGTTGCACATTGCCGGGTAGATGCCAGTGTTGTAGCTGGACTGGAACAGCTTGGCTAGGGGTGCGGCAAGTTCTGGAGCACAAGTCTTCAGTACTATTGCCAGGATATTGTCAGGGCCCATAGCCTTTGCAGTATCCAGTGCCTTCAGCCATTTCTTGATATCATGTGGAGTGAATCGTATTAACTGAAAACTGACATCTGTGATGCTGGGGACTTCTGGAGGAGACCGAGATGAAAGATTGTTGTGAATGCCTCAGCCTCGTCTTTTGCACATATGTCCTGGGCTCCTACAACATTGAGGATGGGGATATTTGTGGAGTCTCCTCCTCCGGTGAGTTGCTTAATTGCCCACCACCATTCAAGGCTGGATGTGGCAGGACTGCAGAGCTTAGATCTGATGCGTTCGTTGTGGAATCGCTTAGCTCGGTCTTGCTGCTTATGCTGTTTGGCACACAAATAATCCTGTCTTGTAGCTTCACCAGGTCGACACCTCATTTTTAGGTATGCCTGATTTTTCTCCTGGCATGCTCTCCTGCACTCTTCATTGAACCAGGGTTGATCCCCCTGGTTTGGTGATAATGGTAGAGTGGGGGATATGCCAGGCCATGAGGTTGCAGATTGTGGTTGAATACAATTCTGCTGCTGCTGATGGCCCACAGTGCCTGATGGATGCCCAGTCTTGAGTTGCTAGATCTATTCAAAATCTATCCTATTTAGCACGGTGGTAGTGCCACACAACACGATGAAGGGTATCCTCAATGTGAACAAGGGACTTTGTCTCCACAAGGACTGTGCGGTGGTCACGTCTACCGATACTGTCATGGACAGATGTATCTGTAGCAGGCAGATTGGTGAGGACGAGGTCACGTATGCTTTTCCCCCTTGTTGGTTTCCTCACCACCTGCTGCAGTCCCAGTCTAGCAGCTATGTCCTTTAGGACCCGGCCAGCTCAGTCTGTGGTGTGTAGCCACCGAAGTTGGCCATTCCCTCAATACAAAATGGAGGAACGCAAAGCTTGCAGGTTAAAATGGACAAAGTTTGCAGCACAAGCAGGCTGCACCAAGCCAATGTGTATTCTGTCTGCTAATAGAGCAGACAGCACCGAAACGAACATTCCGCATACTAATGTGGCAATCTCCAGGATAGTTAACATAGTAATGGAACGATCCCAGGGACAATGGACACAAATAGGGAAGTGATTGCAACAGTGTATGGGAAACCAGACACCCCGGCACCAGCGGGGTTCGAAAACAAAGCACCTGAAGGCCCGCCCAGTAGCCGAGGGACAGCCTCAGTATTGGGGGGATTCAAACAAATCGATTAGGAAGAGACCCAATCAATTCCCAGCGGGTAAAGGGTCCACCCAAAAGGGCGCGAAGCCCTGGGACCTATAAAAGACAGGTCCCACACTTAGTTCGTTCTTCTTGACCAGCCCTCCTCTCTTGACCAGCCCTCTCGACCAGCCTTTATCGAAGAAGACCTTGACCGAGATAGAGAGGAGAGGTTTGGGACAGCAGCCGCCAGCAAGTAAGTGTCTCACAACGATCGCTCCCAAAGATAGACACTCCTGACCCCTTTTTAACCCGTACCGACCTGAAGTCTGCGGACCAGTGCAGTGCAAGAGGCCTTCTCCCCTGATCCGGCAGTTCCTTTAAGATAAGTATTGGTTTATTTAGTGGTAGGAATAGTTTAGTCATCTTAGCGTGTGCATGAGTAGATTGTAATTGTATTATAATAAACTCATTTGTTTGAACTTACTAATTGGTGTATGGTTTTATTGCTTTGAACTTAACCTTGAAACTTGTGGCAGTATCTTAACGATACCTGGCGACTCCAGAGCTAAGTAACGAAACAGAGCCAAATTGAGTGTTAAGCACACTCACCCAGAACGAGCAACAGGTGATACTACCGAGACACTCTTGGTGATGGACATTGAAGTCCCCCATCCAAAGCATAGTCTTCTCCCTTGCTCCCTCAGTGCTTCCACCAAGTGGTGTTCAACATGGAGGAGTACTGATTCATCAGCTGATGGTGGCCAGGATGTGGTAATCAGCAGGAGATTTCCTTGCCCATGTTTAACCTGAAGCCATGAGACTTCATGGGGTCCAGAGTCGATGTTGAGGACTCCCAGGGTAACTCCCTCTCGACTGCATACCACTGTGCTGCCACCTCTGATGGGTCTGTCCTGCCGGTGAGATAGGACATACCCAGGAATGGTGATGGTGCTATCTGGGACATTGTCTGTAAGGTATGATTCTCAGATATGACTATGTCAGGCTGTTGCTTAACTAGCCTCTGAGACAGCTCTCCCAATTTTGGCACAAGCTCCCAGATGTTAGTAAGGACGACTTTCCAGGGTTGACAGGGCTGGGTTTGCCATTGTCCTTTCAGTTCAATGCCGGTTGGTCTGCCCGGTTTCATTCCTTTTATTGTGTTTTCGTAGCGGTTGAATACAACTGAGCGGCTTGTTTGGCCATTTCAGAGGGCTGTGAGGCTGGAGTTACATGTCGGCCAGACCAGGTAAGGATGGCAGATTTCCTTCCCGAAAGGACATTAGTGAACCAGATGGTTTTTAACAACAATCAACAATGGTTCGATGGTCATCATTAGACTTTTAATTCCCGATATTTTATTGAGTTTAAATTCCATACCCTGTCCTGGTAGGATTCAAACTCTATGCCTCTATGATTGGGTTGGCCTCATTAACCACTTTCTTGACCTGCACTGCCACCTTCAACCATTTCTGCACATTTCCCTCCAAAATCGCTCTGCTCTTCAGTCCTTTTTCAAAATGCACTCTTTACTTTACATCACCTCTCCTTGCGTCCCAAAATATATCTTTTCACACTATTCAGCATTGAATTTCACCTTCTACCTGTTGGGATGTTGAAAGCTGTCACTACCATCCTTTCAGTTCACAACATTTCCAAGTTTGATGTCTTGAGCAAATTTTTGAATTGTGCTCAACACAGCCAAGCCTTGGTCAGTAATAAAGCTCAAAAAATACAGCGGTCTTAGTACCAGGCTCTGGGAAACCCGACTGTATCTTCCTCCAGTCTATTCCTCTCACTTGGCCAACTTTGTTTCTATGTTGCCGGTGTTCCTTTTCCTCCAATGGGCATTGACTTTGCTGACAAACCTGCTGTGTGGCACTTTAGGGCTGAAAATTCAGCGTGGGAGTAGATATGGATTCTCTGATCACAGTCTGTGCAACTTTGCTTGGTGGAATTCAATGTCCTCAGAATTGGAAGATGGGAGAGCGTGGCTGAATGTCTTCCTGACACCAAAATTTTTAAGAGGGAATCCTCTGCCCCCTGGGGAGATTATTCAGTAAAACCTGGCAGCCCTTCTGTGGGATCTGAGGGTGGAGGTGATGTTTGATTTGATTTGATTTATTGTCACATGTACCGAAGTACAGAGAAAAGTATTTTTCTGCGGATGTGGCGGTGTGGTAGCACAGTGGTTAGCACTGTTGCTTCACAGCGCCAGGGGCCTGGATGCGATTCCTGGCTTGGGTCACTGCCTGTGCAGAGTATGCACGGTCTCTGTGTCTGCATGGGTTTCCTCCGGGTGCTCCGGTTTCCTCCCACGAGTCCCGAAAGACCTGTTTGGCAGATGATTTGGACATTCTGAATTCTGTGTACCCAAACAGGCATGGTGGTGACTAGGGGATTTTCACAGTAACTTCATTGCAGTGTCAATGTAAGCCTACTTGTGACACTAATAAAGATTATTATTATGTCCCTCCCATTCCAGTGCTGTGTCCCACATAGAGCTGCCACACAGAAACACCCAGCACCTCAGTCCCCAACAGCTAACCGTCCCCCAGCCGCTCTCAGCCTCCAGTCTGCCAGCCGTTCTCCAGAAACCCCAAACCCTCTCACCTTTGGGTTGGATGTAATCCCAGCCATGGCACTATTCCCAATGGCGCTGCTGGATCTGCAGAGCTGCCGGCCAATCAGAGGGGGCAGGAGTTCATAATCTAAATGGACAGGAGCTCTGCTGACTGCTCATTAGCTGCCCGATTGCCACAGAATGTGGTCAGGACTCCGTAAAATAGTGACGCAGGGTTACCCCCGGCCTGTTGGAGCGTATTATCCTGACAAAGGTCAGCCCTGCTGTGCCCCTATCGGTTGCTGCACCTCCAACACCACAACAGTGATTACACATCAAAAGTGCTTCAATGACTGCTGAATGATTTGGGATATCCCCAGATCATGGCAGGCACTGTATAAATGCAAATGTCATCTTTCTTATGCGTACTGCATGAGAATCAATCTTGGCATTCACAATCCCAAGAATCTCTCTGCTATGTTAGTAATGCCATACTAAACATGTCAAAATAGGAAAAATCATTAATATTTGATTTTAACACAATATGGGAACTGATGGCCAGCCAATTTTCAGCAATGACGCCTTGCACAATGTTTCAGAGCAACAATTTATCCAGTTAGAGCCTGTTAATCCAAAAATTGACTTGCCAGGAAATTCAGAGTCATGGCCAGATAAAGATCTTTTTCTGTAAATTTTAAGTATTTAAAATGCTTTTCAATAATACACCAAATACCTTATTGTGCATTTACAGTACAGACTGATAAAGTTATTAACTCAATGATAACATTGTGTCACCCCCCTGCATGTTCTAATAGCAAATAGCATAGATTTAACATGAAGTTTAAAGTTAAAATAGAATTAAAGGCACAGAAGGACCATGTTTGGATCGGAGATTCTGTAAGAAGGGACTGATTGGAAAATGAAGTGTGTGTTAGAGTGCAGGCCTGATGTCAAAACTGCACTTTGACCTGGTGTCTATTCATCTTGATTTGTCTGGAAGGAAAATGCTACTGATTAGGTGCAAGAAACTGTTATAAGTTGCTGCTTTTGACAGTGTTAACCAAAAAGATTGCTTCATGGTTTTGGAAGCCATGCCTAAAGCTCTTTCGGGTAACACAGCTGGTGGATTATCCGGCTTATATAAAAACAACTGGTTGCAGGGTTATGGCGCTAGGACTGCCTTCCAGTGAGAATTGCTTGCTGCTAAAGGGAGCTGGTTACAGTTTCTTGGCCAAGGCTCATGATGGGAGTAGTGTGGATTTTTTTTTTTTTAAGCACAGAAATTCCGAAGCAGAACAATACCATTCAGCCCACATTGCTACTTGTGCTAACCCTAGCTCACAACAGCAGCCACAACTGGATTTCCGCCAGGTGAGGATGACTCTCCCTTTAAAACTGGGCAGGTCCCAATCCTGGGATTCCCGACCACCATTCCCAGGGGTTCCAA
Organism: Scyliorhinus canicula; assembly: GCF_902713615.1. Lineage (NCBI taxonomy): Eukaryota > Metazoa > Chordata > Chondrichthyes > Carcharhiniformes > Scyliorhinidae > Scyliorhinus > Scyliorhinus canicula. The sequence continues at coordinate 19,537,231 of NC_052147.1, forward strand.
TTTTCCACAGGTCGTTTGAAGGATACAGGTTGGTTCGGGTTATGAGCCAACGCCCTCCACTCATGGCTCTGAAGTGAGATAGGCATGTCCAAGGTCTCCACAATTATCATAGACTTGGGCAGCTTTTCAAAGAGTTGTGGTTCACGGCACTTCAGGCTCCTCTCCAATTCTCGACTGGAGGGTGAAAATCGAGCCCATCTTCCCAGATTACGTTCACCTGACATTTTTTGCGACACTATTTCTCTTTGATGCATTCCATATTCTAATAGTCTTCCTTTGGATTATGAAAACCTGAAGAGGAGAATTTAAAATTTAGCCACTTGTCAACTATGGGTTAATCTGTAGCTGGTTTCTACTGATGGCCGTGTGGGTTCAAGTTCCATTCCAGGGAGCACAAAATCTAAACTTGTCTTACGCAGAGGGGTTGAGCAGTTTAGGCTTAACTGGAGTTTAGAAGAGTGAGAGAAGATCTAATGGAGGTATAGAAGATGCTAAAGGCGATTGAGAGGGGAGATGTACAGCTGTTTCCACTTGTTGGACATTCTAGAACGAGAGACCATAGTTTTAGGCGAAGGGGTGGCATTTTTAAAACAGAAATGAAGAGGAATTATTTCACTCAAAGGGTCATAAATCAGTGGAATTCTCAACCTGTGTTCAGTGGACGTCGGAACACCAAACAAATTTGAGGAGATGGGTAGGTTTTCAATTAGCAGCGGGATGAAGGGTAATGGGCAGAAATGTAGCAATGAGGCCAAGATGATGTCAGCCATAATTGTATTGAATGGTGGAGCAGACTCGAGGGGCTGCCTGGCCTACTCCTGCTCCTAGTTCTTCTGTTCTCATGTTCTAACACACCAGTGCAACATTGGGGAGTTTGTACTGTGGGAGGTGCCATCTTACAGACATGACATTGAACTGAAGCCTCATCTGTCCTCTCAGGGCGGGAATAAAAAGTTTCACAGCACTATTTGAAGATGAGATGAGTTTACAGTGTTCTGGCCAACATTTAACTCTCAATCAATCTCACTGAAATGGATGATGTGGTCATTACCTTATGGGTGTGGGAGCTTGCTATGTAAAAGTAGTTGCTGTGTTTCCTACATTGCAACAGTGACTGCTTTTCAAAAGTCACTCATTCCGTGTGAAGAGTTGTGTGACTGGCTTGAGGCCTTGAGAGGTGCTATATAAAGTTAATTTTTCTTTCAAAATAGGTGTCTACCAGGCAGCATGGTGGTGCAGTGGTTAGCACTGCTGCCGCACGGCACCGAGGGCCCGGGTTTGATCCCAGCCCCGGGTCACTGTCCGTGTGGAGTTTGCACATGCCCCCCGTGTTTGCCTGGGTCTCACCCCCGCAACCCAAACGTTGTGCAGGGCAGGTAGATTGGTCCCGCTAAATTTCCCCTTACTTGGAAAAAAAATTGGGTACTTTAAATTTATAATTTAAAAACAGTATCTACCAATGCAGTTTCCTCCACAAGCTACAATAACATTTGAAATATTTGCTCGACTATCGGATCCAGATGTTTTTACTGATGCAGCACGTTTCTGAACATATGAAAAAGTAGGCCATTTAGCTCCTTGTGCCTGCTCCACCATGCAATAATGGCTGATCTGTTCGTGTTTCAAATTCCACGTTCCCATCTACGCCCCGGTATGCCTGCAAACAATATTGCAGATAGTTGGTGATACGGCCTCCAACCAGCAAGTGGCAGTCTTGAGGTATTGGCCAACTGACAAGGCACTCGGATACAAGTGCGGGCCAATCCAGTGGTCCTCAGATGGTTAATATGTACAGGACAGTCCTGCATAGGGGTAGTTCCAGGGGAGCACAAAGAAACTCCATGATAACTGGCTCTGTATCAGATTGTTATCTTACCACATGTGTATTCATAAACATCCTGGTTTGTCAAGTCACAAGCAGTTCTGTGGATTACTTGCTAGACATCAAACACACCGATAACCTCTGATTTCATTGCCCGACAAGAATCCCTTGCCCGACAAGAATCTATCTACCTCCACCTTACAAATATGCAATGATCTCCGCCTCCGTTGCCTGCTGAGGCAGAGACTTCCAAATTTGCACAACCCTCAGAAAAACATTCACATCTCTGCCCTAAAAGGGCAACTCCTAATTTTACAATGCCCCTTAGTTCTGGACTCACCCACAAGAGGAAACATCCTTTCCACGTCTACTTTGTCAAGACCATTCAGGATCTTACATTCTTCAATCAAGTCACCGCTCATACTTCTAAACTCCAGTCTGTTAGTTAGCTAAATCTCTACTCACGTTAATATATCACTCCAAAATTATGAACTCTTATCTTATGCAGTAACCTACCGTCCCTTACGGCTTCCTGACCATTGGCCCAGAAACTCCAGGTCACAATTCAATGCCAGGACTTGTTGTCCAGGGAAGGAAGGTTCTACGGGCCGATATTCAGCTTGGGAATCCTACCACCACTTCCCCTCCATTATTTCCCAAAGGGTAAAAAAAAAGTGTGGGTGTGAAGATACACATGAAACAAAAACATGCTTCCTCAGGTAAATTAATCAAAACACATCTGGTATCTTGCATTCTACTACTTTGTAAGCCAAGTCTATTTGAAAATGTAAAAAGCATTTAATTTTGTACTTCATGGGCGAATATGGCACAGTGGTTAGCACTGACGCCTACGGAGCAGAGGACCCAGGTTTGAATCCCGGCCCTGGGTCACTGTCCATGTGGAGTTTGCACATTCTCCCCGTGTCTGCGTGGGTTTCACCTCCACAACCCAAAGATGTGCAGGTTAGGTGGATTGGCCATGCTAAATTGCCCCTTAATTGGAAAAATAAAAATAATTGGGCACTCTAAATTTATTTTTTTTAAATGTTGTACTTCACAGAGCAAACCTGACACAGCTTATCACCATCCGTTACCCATCAGTTCTTTGGTGGGGGAGTTTAATGACATCCGCAGTCACCTCCAGACATTCCTACACATTTACATAGACTAGACATTTCATCAACTGGCTAGATGAACTGTAGCCGTCTTCCTGGTCTTGCACTATTTTAATTCAGCGAGAGATCTATAACAAGATAGAAAGCATAAATTCCCACTGTTATATTTGCATATTAAAATACCACTAAGGTCCCATTAGAGCTCCCAGTCAGAATTTACATTTATTCTGTACCTACAGCCATCTTCCAGCTCTGTACAAAAACAGTGTCAGCATCAAAATATTCAGAAATCAGAGGCAGATACCGGCAATACTATGCAAATTAATATTTAATATATTATGTACATTCTTCATAAATGGCATCAGCAGTTGCTTCAGGTACCTCTTAAAACAGATTATGCATCATTCCAAAAACACAATGATCAGAAATAGACCATGGCACCACACGTCGAGAACTTGTCAAACAGTGGGCAAAACAACAAAAATGGCAGTTTTGTAGAAACATCATTTTATGTAAAATGACTATGCCCATATTCTGCAATACCCAATACGATGTGCAGCATGTTAGCATTAAACAATATCACTAAACTTCCATCCAATTCAATTTTGCAATAAAAGCACTGACACTCAAGCTAATTTAATGTTTCACATGTTTCATTACATTATGTTATCATTGCACAATGTTGTATCTACAAAGGTAATGCATTCCTTGCCCCCAGATCAAAAAAGTATAGTCTAATCCCTTTTAAAGCGTTAAATTTTAAGATTTAATACTGTAGGCATATACACGAGAGCTTGCATATGTTAAAATGGTTAGTATTGCAGAAGCACAAATTAACAAAATAATTCTTTGTGCTTGTTGAGGAAAGGCATTTGTTTAGGGGAAATGGAAGAGTTCTGACTTTACAGTAACTGGGCATCCGAGTCTTCCAGGTCAACCTGAATATCAGCGTTTACCAGTGTCCCCCCTTTCACCTCAAGTCCCAACAACATGCACTGAAACAGAAAGTGTACGCAATGAGGAAGTACAATCCAGTCATGAATTTCAATCATTTGACAATTTAATTAACTTTTAATTTAATTTTTTAAATTAATTTATTAATTTAACAGGCGTCTGAAGTGCTCATTCCTGATCGCATGCCCAAACATAATGGAAACCTATCATTTTGAATTACGGTTGTTGCGCGACTTTTCTACTTTGGAGACAGTAGACAGATACAGTAGTTGGTATACTGGCTTAATTTAACTTGTAGAAAAACAGAGGTTGTTCGGTGAGAGAGAGTTCAACAGGAATCAACATATTATTTAATAATTTTCAACAAAAACAGTTCTTACAAGTAATGGCTGAGTGTTGAACGACCTTTGGTGTGGCAGTAAATGCACTTACATAAACAATTTAAAAGGGAGCCGTCCCATAATGTTGTTTATATGGGTCAACATTGAACCTTTTGCTGGAAACGCAATACAGAAGACAGGTACAATTGAAGATTGAATATTAAATACAAGCTGAGTAAAACTTTATCTATAATCCACAAACAGAATGCATCCCCAAAACACATTTTTTGAACTCATCGGCCTTTAGCACGGAACTCTAGTTGTTTGTCTGCACTGTTTACCGTATGATTTTCATGGTGAACGTGTCAAAAAGAAAAATGTATTTCAGGTATCCTGTATTTATTATCCAGTATGACATCCGACTATTCTAGCCATTTTATTTACTTTTAGACTACAGCTAGCCTAGGTTTAGGCTATGGCAATGTTAAGTTCATGTTCAGAATCCAAAATACGGAATTATCTGAAATCCGAAATGCAATTGACCCCCCCAGTGTTTCGGATAAAGGATACCTCGACCTGTACGATGAATGATAAAGATTTTGTAAATAATGCAAAGTTTCGCGGTCCTGTAAATGTATTTCCGTGGGGAGCAGTCACTGCCCCTTCCTTTTCTAATTTTGCTGGAAGCTCGATGTGGATGCAAAGTAAAATTTAAGGAGAAACCAAGGTGATTGATGTCTTATTAGCGTTAAAAGCAAGACCTTTTAACAGCCACCCAACTGGTCTTAAAGATATTAATGCAAGCAATCATTCATCAGGATTGGTAACATGTTACTCAGGTAGTGGGATTTTTTTTTTAAATGTCTGGTTGCTTCAGATTAACATCCAGGCCCCTAATGAATCTGCACATCCATCTGTTGAGCAGCTAATATGACTTGCGTTTGATTAAAACCATTAACCCTCTGCTGTGATGATACACACCATAGTACTAATATTTGAGCTTTATGATTAAAGTGCACATGGGAATTATTTTGCATTGTAAACTATTCCCTAGTTTCCTTGCCTTTTAAATACAAAGTTCAGGAAACAATTCCCTCTACTGCGCCACTGATATTTCCACTTTCCATACCATTTAATCACTGAAAGGCTGCTCATTTTCAAATTAACTGTGTTGTAAACATGTAGCTGATAGAAATTAAACACAGGCTGGTGAGATTGGCAACTCTCAAAACGGTATTCTGCCCGAAAGCCCCGAGATCCGCATTCCTCTAATTCCAGCTCTGCCACATCCCCATTTTAATCACTCCACCAGTAGCATCCATGTCCTCAGCTGCTTACACCTGAAGCTCTGGAATTCCCACTCTATGCTGCTCTCTCCTTTAAGATGCTCCTTAAAACTCTTTGACCAAGGTTTTGCTCACCTGTCCTAATGTTTCCCTACGTACCTTGCTAGTAAATTGTGTTTGGTGACACTCCTGTGAAGTGTCTTGGGATGTTTCACTGCAGTAAAGATGCGATACAAGTTGTTGCCAATTGCGAAAGGGGTATTCCATCCAGCTCTACCATTCAGCTCTTCCTTAATTTTATCCAATGCATTCGTTCATTTGGCCCTTGATTTGCAATTTTTTTTTAATTTATTTTTTTTTTTTTTTTACAATATTCGGCCGAGCATATGCCCCAGTCAATGCACAGCACAACTGCAACACTGTATTAATGGTATTGCATACATTTCTTTGGATTTTTCCACAGTAGGTAGTTTGACATGCACTTTCCATGAATCTACAATCTGACAATATGAAGCTTAATAGAATTGAGAGACAGGTTGACTGGAGTGAACCTATCAACCATTTTTAACACTTGCTTCCAACAAAAACACACTGTAATAATATTAAACATACTTCAACAGCTAAAGAGTAAATATATCCTTTATAAACAATTCACAAAGTAGTTGTCCCACAAATTCCTTTTTGTAGATGGAGCAAAATGAACCTTTTTTTCTAATTTTCTGGAAGCACAATTCAGCTGTAAGGTACAATCACCGGGGACAATAAGAACAGCTTGCTACGGACAAAGGCAAGTACTGCAAACATGTGCACAAAGGAAGTCCAAAGTATAAAGCTATGCTTATTTTTAAATAGGGAAACTGAAAAGACAGAATAAAGAGGCATGTAAAGGCGCAAAGAAGAAATAAAATTGTGACACATTCACAATCCTGCTAAATGCATTGATAAACAAATAAATTATACATTAAAATGTTCACTCTGACTGGCCCTCCTCTTATCTTGACTGTGTCTCAACCTTGATCTGGTTGGTGCCCTTCCAATGTCTCATCCAAGTAGGCATTGCTCTCGTGTCAGAACTGGTAGCAATGTCAGGAGATAAGTAGATTACGTGGGGCTAGGGTGGAATTTCAAGTCTCAAGGGTTTAGGCAACTTCAGTCTCAAGGGTTTAGCACTGGTTTTGAACATAGAGCCAGCTGGTAAAATGATATTCTTTGTGTCATACACATTCTTGACAAGTCGTCCTTTATCTAAATTCTACAGCCTTGCAGATAAACATGAATATACTCTCCAAATTTCAGTGTGTTGAACTGTGAGCTGCCAAAATAAGATCCACAGAATCCCTACTGTGCAGGAGGTGGCCATTTGGCCCATTGAGTCTGCACTAGCCTTCGAAAAAGCACCCTACCCAGAGATACAATGCTTTCCAATGGTAAGGTGTAGTAAAAGCAATGGCACTCTACTGGCAGTCTCCCAGAGAAGCTACAAGAATAGTTGGCGGCAGAAATAGGTCAAGTAATATAACTGCTCTGAAATTAATATGAAGTTCCATTGTTGAGACACAGTTTTATTCTGAGCATGACCCACGCTACACTGGAATTAGAAGCATCGGATACGAACTTTTAAGTGCAAACATAGAATAGTATTGTTATGTCCTGCATGCTTGCCATCATACCTTCGACAAAAATTACAAAGGCTTTCCCGGATGGGTCAACTGATTTAATGTTTTACCTTTATAAGTTTCAGAGTTCAAATTTACAGGCTCAGCGATGGGTATGTTGAACCCAATATTGACAGCCGAGAAATTAAAGAACATGCACTGGTAAAGCACCTTTCATGATCGATCGACATCTCAAGCGTTGTTAAGTCAATGAGATGCTTTTCTGAATTGTATTCACTGAAAATCCAATAGCCAATGTGAGACGAGCAGGGCACCAAAAGCAGTAATGAGATAAAACAGTTGTTCACCCAAATCCTTTAAGTTACTTTTGTTGAGGGATACAAATTGGTCAGAACACCTCGAAAACTCCCCTGACTCTTAACTGTGGAATCTGTGGACAGCACGGTGGCACAGTGGTTAGCATTGCTGCCTACGGCGCTGAGGATCCAGTTTCAAATCCCAGCCCTGGATCACTGTCCGTGAGGGGTTTGCACATTCTCCCCGTGTCTGCGTGGGTTTCACCCCCACAGCCCAAAAGATGTGCAGGGTAGGTGGATTGGCCACGCTAAATTGCCCCTTAATTGAAAAAAACAATTGGGTACTCTAAATTTTAAAAAAAAACTGTGGAATCTGTTATGCCTAATGAGAGAATATAATTTTATCATCTCATCTGAAGGATATCATCTCCAATAGTACACTACTCCTCCAGTAATGCTCTCAAGGGTTAACCTAGATAGGGCAGCACGGTAGTGCAGTGGGTTAGCCCTGCTGCCTCACGGCGCCGAGGTCCCAGGTTCGATCCCGGCTCTGGGTCACTGTCTGTGTGGAGTTTGCACATACTCGTGTTTGCGTGGGTTTCGCCCCCACAACCCAAAGATGTGCAGTGTAGGTGGATTGGCCACACTAAATTGCCCCTTAATTGGAAAAAATGAATTGGGCACTCTAAATTTATTTTTTAAAAAGAGTTAACCTCGATTATATGCTGGAGTAGAATTTAAAAGTGTTAGCGAGCTCTAGTCGGTAGCTCTTTCATCTGAAGGTTGTGGATTCAAGTTCCACTCCAAATGCTGAGTACAAGAATCTGGGGTGACCCTCCAGTGCAGTACTGAGGGAGTGCTGTACTGTCACGGGTGCTGCCTTTCAGATGAAACATCAAACCAAGGCCCGATCTGTTTTCCATGGTGAACATAAAATTTCCCCATGACACTTTCAAAGATCAAGGAGTTATCCCCTCTTGTCCTAGCCACCATACATCCTTTGATCAACATCACAAAAAAAGATTATCTAGTCATTATCATATTGTTGTTTGTGGAAGCTCTCTGTGCACAAACTGGCCACGGTTTAAAACTTCACGGGACCACCCAAGGTCATGCAAGATGCTATACAAATGCAACCTTCTTCTGACTAAAGGTGCAATCCAAAGCTGACACCACCTCAAAGAAACTTGGGCTCATACACAAAATCAGGCATCACATCACCCTTCTTTAACTACTATACGACATTTCTTTTTTTTAAATATAAATTTAGGGTATCCAATTATTCTTTTTTCGAATTGAGGGGCAATTTAACACGGTCAATCCCCCAACCAGGCACATCTTTGGGTTGTGGGGGCGAAACCCACGCAAACACGGGGAGAATGTGCAATTATACTACATTTCTAAAACAATAACTTTCACAATCATTTAATCTTATCTTCAATGATCTAATATAAGGGAAGCAACGTAAATTTTATGAGGCCGATGATGGTCTTCACCTGCACAGGTTGGATTTAAAATTCTAGTCTACAAACCCAACCAGGATTCTAACCCCAGGCAAAACTCATGAACAGCATTGGGAAAGCTGTGGCACTGTTGGCAGCCCACAACAGTCACCATATTCACTGACAGTAAAGCAACAGGCACTTGACCGAGATAAGAGAAAGCCTCCCATGCTCATGGAATGACAACCAGAAAACAAGTCCCCACTCTCAGGAGAAATGGAAAAAAATGAACTCGGAACCTCAAACAGGAAAATAAAATTAGTTTGCATTATTAGAGTTACAAATGAGTTTGAAAATTACTACTTTAGCTTCATTGGTCTTCAGAGGCCCGAGGAGTTTATCGTGTCTATCCTCAAATAATAATGATAATAATCTTTATTGTCACAAGTAGGCTTACATTAACACTGCAAATGAAGTTACTGTGAAAAGCCCCGAGTCGCCACATTCTGGCGCCTGTTCGGGTACACGGAGGAAGAATTCAGAATGTCCAAATTACTTAACAACACGTCTTTCGGGACTTGTGGGAGGAAACCGGAGCACCAGGAGGAAACCTATGCAGACACGGGAAGAACGTGCAGACTCCGCACAGAGTGACTCAAGCTGGGAATTGAACATGTGACCCTGAGCTGTGAAGCAACAGTGCTAACCATAGTGCTATCATGCTGCTCAGTCTCTTTTGATGTTAAATAACTCAATTGCACAATACCGGGAAAAATACCCAATCCCAAGGCTGAGGATCAACTTATCTTCAGTTCTATCATAGAATTTACAGTGCAGAAGGAGGCCATTCAGCCCATCGAGTCTGCACCGGCTCTTGGAAAGAGCACCCTACCCAACGTCAACAACTCCACCCTATCCCCATAACCCCACCCAACACTAAGGGCAATTTTGGACACTAAGGGCAATTTATCATGGCCAATCCACCTAACCTGCACATCTTTGGACTGTGAGAGGAAACCGGAGCACCCAGAGGAAACCCACGCACACACGGGGATGTGCAGACTCCGCACAGACAGTGACCCAAGCCGGAATCGAACCTGGGACCCTGGAGCTGTGAAACGATTGTGCTATCCACAATGCTACTGTGCTGCCCGTTCTCACATTTTGACGCAGACACAGAAACACCCAAGTCATGTTAATAAAGAACCTGAATATTTTTGACAAAATTAAGAGTTTGCTGTAATGAACTTTAATATATCCAAGATTATGTCGCTGCTTAGGCTAACCACAATATTACACATTAAATCCGGGATGGATAACTGAGAACTTAAACGGTTATAAATCTGCAGATGTAGGTCAGATAGAACACAAGTTGTGGAAACAACAAACAATTTATACAAAGAGTTCTGTTGTATGCTGGCGATTGCTGGCTCTCTCACTGATACAGTGAGATGTAACTAGAATAATGTACAACAGAAAGGCCTGGAGTGACTCCACAGTCTGAGGTCCAGAATTGTACAAATTATTTCAACAGAAACACAATACAAAACGTGACAAATCATCAGACCAACATCGTCTGCACACAAATTACAGATCTCTTGGCACTAACCTGCATCAAACACATTAAGATTATATTCTCCGGGCATGATTGAAGAAGATTGCTACTCTTTATCCATGCAGCTGAACTATCTGTCCAAGTTATTTATTCCCATTTTAGTGCTCAGTGAAATCTATTGTACCTTTGGGATTCAACTGAAAAATCCTGTGCTTCTGAACACCAGGCCACTAAAAGAAGCTCAAACCATATCCACTCAGAAAAATGAAAAAAAAACAACCTCAGAGGCACATCTTGGGCTGAGATGACTTCATCATCAAATAAGAACATTAATTTCAAGATTCAACCAAGTGTCTTGCAGCCAAATTCCTGATAGTTCAAAACTATAACAAAAATCCTAATGGGCTCCAAAGGCCTTTGTCTTTATAATCACGGGACATTTCTAAGGATTTTATATGGAATTTATCCATTCGCAACAGGAAGAGTAAAATCTCCCAGTTATTAAACCAATGTTTTTGTTTCTGTTTAGATTCACAATTGCTTAGCAGATCTATTTTTAAAATTAAGGGGCTTTATCTCCAAATCGCTCGAGCCTCGTGGAGTAGGTGGGGACTAGAGGTGGCCGAGGTAATCACTTCATTCTTCTCCCAAAACAAAGGAAAAATGAACCACAGTGAAGCTTGGCCACCACTGGTGCTACCTTGGTCATATAGTTAAATGCAGCAACAAAGAGTAAACTAAACCATTTACCATCATGGCAGGTACCACATACAATAGTACAATAACTTTACAAGAGGCAGTCCAGTTATAGTAGGCTTCAAGTATGCAACACTGCAATTGTATTTCTTTGGAATTCTATTGAAGAAATGTTATTTCCCCCCACCCCCAAGAGAAGATTGTATGGAAATCCATTAGTGTACAGCTTGCAATTACAGAAGTCCCAGTAGGATTATGAAGGGATAGTGAAACTCAGCAGCATCTATAAATTTATTTTGAACTGTAATTATCCAACACAGATCTCAGTTAAGTGCCAGATATCCTAAGCTTACCTCGCGTGCTTAGTACAAGTATTCGGAATTATGTTTTTTTGAGAGGTGGAAAATGTTCTACATCTTGAGCCAATCCTTCCCCAAGTGGGTTGTGGGCTGGCATCCTTGCAACCTTCGCATGCTTAGCTAGCCTAACTGAAAGCGCATTTACCAGGTATAAATAATGCTTAGGAGACTTTGTATACCCTGCAGAAGGCCTCTCTGTGCTGGTCTATAGTGGCATTTCACTTTAAAGTGCTGTAGTGGGTTGCTCCAGTTTTTTCACTGTTTAAGGAGGTCTTTAAGTACAGCCCCCGCACTGGAATCTGGAGACACTGGTAGGGGCGTGAAGGTGGGAAGGGCATTGGAGATTGGTTTCATGAGGAGATGGGGGGCCCCAGCACCAGTAGAGGCTGCTGATGTGATGAGAGGGATGGCGGCAGATCGTGGAGCCAAGAAAGGATTGGAGTCAGATTTTTTCACTGAACCTTCTGATGGACCTGCAAATAAAATTCAACAGCATTACTCATGATAATGATTACTTTGCCAATTAAACAAGATACTGAACAAATAAAAAATTTGTACTGGACATCTAGCTGCTGATGTTGGGACTGCAGTAATACGAACATTATTACTATACACATATTTTCAAACACTTAAGTAACTGGATAGTGCCCCTGAGCTCTGGGCTCCAAAGTGTCGCAAATCCAGTTAATGCAAACTGCAGACTGGCCAGTATAACAAACCAGATGGCACTCGGCATTGGAAAAAGTCAAAAGTGGAAACTCCTGGGGCTTGCCTTAAAACTTTCTGCTTGGTAACTAAACATTCGGACAAATGGTTTTGTTGTATTAGCTGTCATCATCCAAACAATTTAAAAACAAAGTTCTCTGTGTTCACTGAAAGGACACAATAACATTGTCTTTTGCTTTAGATTTACGTGGCATATCATTTTCTTGTAACAGATTGTCAACTGAATAAAGGAAGCATTCAAATCATTTGAAATAAAGCACAGAATGAAATGGCAGAGAAGGCCTTTTAAACCCACTGCCTGTGCCAGTTATTCTATTAGTTCCACTCCCTGGCTCTTTTCCCATAAACCTGGAAATTTTCCTTCTCAAATATACAAGCATGCTCTGAAGAATACTGGTGAATTTCAAGGGCTTGTTTCAGAGTGTGACCACATTGCATTGGATACACAGCAAAGAAACAGACCGTCAGCCCAGGGGAGCCTCCTTCCACCTCTCTTCACAAAATCCTGCCTATTCTATTCTTTTCACTCTCGTAATTGCCTGGCTTCCCCATAGATGCATCTCTACCATTCGCTTCAGCTACTCCATGTAGTAGTCAGTCCTGAATTTGTATCACTCTTTTAAGTTAAGTGTCTCCTGAATTCTCTACTGGATTGATGACTGATTATTTTATATTCATGGCCCCTGCTTATGGTCTTCCCCACACAAGTGGAAACATCTCAACATCTACCCCATTGATATCATACTTCAAATCTTTCCCTTTCTAGAGAAAACATCTTTATCCCCAACATTGATACTTGCAATTATTTGAAGATCTGTACCCTTCTACATTTTAATATTAACACAAGAAACATAGAATGTAACAATATGAATGCCTGTACCTGCAGAATGGCCAGTAATGCTATTGGATGGCTGGCTGCTTCCAGAGGGGGCTCCAATTGAGTGCATATCGTAAATTGGAAGCTTTAGAGGAGGAAGAGAAGGTCGAGATTCTACTTCCAGGAACTTCACAAACATTTCAGAGAAAGACTGTCAGGAAAAATGCAGAGAGATACCTGATATGATAACGTACTTTACCAATGCGGAAACCTTCATTACAGCAAACCACGCTGGTCTGAATGAATCCATTTTTAACTGGCTTGCACACCTGAAGATTTACTTTGATTCGTAACAGAGGACCATTTGCCCCATCATGTTTGTTCATTTACTTCCTATCTCAGGTATCTACTTTAATCCAATTTTCATTCTGTCCCTGTGCTGCTTAATATTTTTCCTCATGCATTAACTTAATCACATTCACATAATAATGAGGATGAATTATGCAAGTGATCCATCGGTAGCAAAGAATCTTGGGTCACTGGGGTGATGCTAAAAAAGGTACCACATAAATAAAAGCTCTTTCCATACTTGCAATTTGAGAAATGTTTCCTTTGTCTTACTTTCTTGAATTCCCTCCTGATACTCCTGCACAGCCCTCTCTCCCTTGAAAAACTCTCAAGATCCATCCTTTCAATCGGAGTGATAATCAGCTCTCATACTTTGCTCGACTCTGGCTCAGCGTCATTCATTTAGCTCCTTCCATTGGGATCTTGATACAATTCTAATTCATTAAGGTAGCACATTCCATATTGTAAAAAAAGTCTTAAGTTCTAAAAAATTTAGCGAGTTGCACACAACATTTCCTTGGGAGTTTTCTGAGCAGTAGATCTATGATGGTGGGGAGAAGAGCAGGGGGTGAGTGAAAGGATGAAACAAGAGATGAAAACAGAGAAAATGGGCGGCATGGTGGCACAGTGGGTTAGCACTGCTGCCTCACGGTGCCGAAGACGAGGGTGCAATCGGGTCACTGTCTGTGTGGAGTTTGCCCAATCTCCCCGTGTTTGTGTGGGTCTCGCTCCCACAAACCTCCAAAAGGATGTGCAGGGTCGGTGAACTGACCACGCTTAATTGACCCTTAAATCGGGGGGAAAAAAAGAATTAGGTACTCTAAATTTATTTTAAGAAAATAAAGAAAAGAGATGGCAACTACTCAGAAAAAGGGATCGGCATCAGGTTTATGGTTCATTTCCAGTATTGGCACAAGTGGGGCCGGCCTTGCAGGGAACCCGGATGGCGGTTGTAGCGTACCACAATCCATGACTCCCATCATTGAAGACAAATTCAGTGGAGGGCCCGGAGAGCTCCATTTAGCCACTGCCTGGCTTGGTGTTTGCTACACACGCCAATAAAGAAATTCCAGTAGACCAAAGATGGTCTTTCAATGAGGAACACTTCAACCTATCTTGAAGATGCAGCTGTGAGGTCTGAGGTAAATGCCTAACTGCTTCACCAGCTATGGGGAAAATACCAATCTTGGAAAATACAATCAGAGTCCAGAGAAATAAATGAGTGAATCGGTGTGTCACAGATAGGTGCAACCAAATTACAATTCTGGAAAATTCAACAGAAAGTTTGTGCGTGGACAAGACTAATGTTACACAATGTTATAAAAACGAAAGGACTTGCATTTATATGGAGTGTTTCATCAACTTAGCCATTCCAAAGAGCTTGCATAGCTAAATACTTTTGAAGTGCAGTCACTGGAGAAAAATAGGCACAAATATGCACCCCCAACAAGGAAGGTAGTCACAAAATAATGAATCTATTTTCAGCGATATCCATTGAGGGATAAACGTTGGCAAGGGAACCAGGGAAAAGGGTCCTTCTGTTCTTTGAAAAGTGCTAAGAAAACTAAGATTTCTTACAATATGGAATGCATTACCACAATGAACTACCACGCCTGCAATTTAGAAAATGAAGCGAGATCTTTTGCAATCCACCTGTGAGGGCTAGCAGGCATTTGACTTAAATTCTTATCTGATTATTGTAGCTTCGACAACACCATGCTTCTTTTGTACTAAACATTGAAATATTAACCTGGATTTTCTGTTCAAATGTCTGGAATTGGACTTGGACCTGGTCACCAAGCCAACGTTGACTTTATAATTTCAATGCTGCTATCAGAAAATAATACATTGTACAAACATGTGACAATTATTAAAATTGTTCCCATGCATCAGCTGAGTGCAGCCCCTTATAATGATCACCATATAACATGAAACCTTACTCCAAGAGTTCAAGAAAACAAACGGTCCCAATTTCTCAAATCTTTTTATGTAACTGAAGTTCCTGATAACCATTCTCATGAATCCTTTCTGCACCTTCTCTAACAACTTCACATCCTTCCGAAAGTCCAGTGTCCAGACATAATTCTCCAGGTGAGGCTGAATTAACTTTGCGTATGCTTTGGCCCCTATACTGCACATTTTAAAAATCAGGATACATTAATGAGGATATATGAAAAGCGAGCAGAACTTACACTGTTGAAGATTGTGCGCTGATTTGGCCTCTGCGGGGTACTTGGGAAACTTTGGGTTCCACTAACTCGGTTACCGCCAAGCCAACTGGTTACCCACCCAGTAACACCACGATTCTCGCCATCCAAGAGCTTGTAAAAACATAGCACACAAGGGTATACTTTTAAATGTAAAACTATTACAACTGAGCTACAGAAAATGCAACCATCAACTTTACCTGATGCAAGGGCTCGCCTTTTGATTTCTGTGTCCGCCAACGTTAAGAGCATGGAATAGGTTCTCTTCTCTAACCTAAATAACAAGTATCTAGCAATGTGTATAGGACTAAATTATAGGTTAACTAGTTGTTACGTGAATAAGTGTGAAAATATCAAATATGGATGTCTGAAAAATGTAGACCCGAGGGCTGATTGGAGAATGGATGTGATTTTTAAAAATCCTTCGAGGGGAATATTGTGCTATTCTGTTAAGACGACTGTGTGTTGGTGTAAATTATTTAATTAAGCTGGAAAAAAGATTAATGGAAACCATTTGTCTGGAAGAGTTAAGGAGTAAAAGTGCTAGAAGAATGCATTTGTCATTAGAATTTCCTCGTCAAGTGGTTTATAAGTAAATAGGCTAGGTTTCAAAATTTGCACGAGGAGATACAAGGCATTCTGTTGTTTTCAGCTGATAAAGCATTTTACTTCCCTTTGAAATTTATCAGCTTGCATTTTTCATAAGTAAACAAGGGAAGGTTATTAAATGTTATTTTATCCCAAAAGTGGGGACAATAGAAAAGGCAACTTTTATATTTTGGAAAAGTTGAATTCAAAGAAGTGCTGAGGACAATGGAATTGAATAGGAAAGGGGAAAATGATATTAAGAGGTGTTGAGAGTATTTGGGGTTGTCTGTGTGAGCAAGGCCTGCTGGAAACAGCTCTGGGTTGGAAGAAGATGAGAAGTTCTAATCAGCCATCCAGTGAAGCCAGAGAAGTTCTGGCCTGCAAAAAGTAGTCTTGCTTCTTAAGGTTTCTTGCATTTCCACAGCAGAGTGGAAGTTAGTCTGAAAGGTTGTGGGGTAAATCTTATTAACGCTACAGCAGTTTAGGGCAGCACGGTGGCCTAGTGGTTAGCACAACCGCCTCACGGCGCTGAGGTCCCAGGTTCGATCCCGGCTCTGGGTCACTGCCCGTGTGGAGTTTGTACATTCTCCCCGTGTCTGCGTGGGTTTCGCCCCCACAACCCAAAAATGTGCAGAGTAGGTGGATTGGCCACGCTAAATTGCCCCTTAAATGGAAAAAATAATTGGGTAATCTAAATTTTTTTAAAAAACGCTACAGCAGTTTGTCTTGGCAATATTACTACATTCATACAGTTAAACATCTATACCGAATTATTGCCTGGATGGTGTTTACTTGTGGGTCTGGCCAAGTAGTGTGTCTTTTGGGGGGGGGGGTATGCAATGCAGGTATATACTGCTCAGGAACTGTCTCCTGATTCTCAGCAGACTGAAGCCAGAGTTCCTGTCTGGCAATTTGTAATGCAATTATGGTGTTGGTGATAGCATTTCTAAAACACAGATAGGCTGGTTTATATAATAAAGGTTTATATAATAAAATCAATCAGACTTTTCACATGAACTTGACTTTCATAGGAATGTCACGTTTGTAAGAAGGGAAAACTAGAAAATACAGCATTACTGAAGATTTGGAACACCACAAAACTAAGGTTAAACTAAGAGGTCACAGTTTGCATTATTTTAGTAGGAAATATATTACTGCATATAAACATAAAGAGCAGTATCCAGGTGGGAATTTTGGTTTCAAGAAAACAAGTCGCTCAAATGCCTTGCAATTTTACTAACTGCATTGGAAATACTTGTGGTCATTTCATCATACCTGATTGATCTCTTCTCTCTTTAGTTCCAGAACACTTCCTAACAGCCGCATTGCTTCATTACGTTTGCTCTTTGGTGTATGGAAGTAGCCCACGAACAAATTTCTCATCAGGACCCTTCAATAGAAACGGGAATGGCTTAGAAACATGAACACAATAAATGACAGGCCCATACTTGGGCTGGTTGGCACGCACGATAGCAAAACTTTCAATGGCACTTCTTAAAAATACACATTCCAAACATTACAAATTGAGCTGTTGAATTTAGGGGTTTAAAGTTTTTATTTAAGTGATCAAAATTGTGTTCAATGATTACTGCTTTATTCACTGTTCAATATTTCCTTCAGGACATTTCAATAAATATATATAATCAACTTTTAGTAGATATTCACCTGCTGTGTGAAATGTGAGGCTACTGCTGACCATTTTAAACATCCCTGCAAATTCCTCAGTCGCTTATGGATTTTTAAATTAAACAGCCAATTTTATTGAGGTATTTTTGGCATTGTAAACAGTAACAATATACATTAGTGTGCAGATACCAATTACAAAAAACATAGTGCAAATAACAGTATCACTCTCGCAGATAGACCCGCCTATTCTTCCCTCCTACTTTACATTATTCTACCCCCCCCCGCCGCTGCCGATTAGTTCCCCGCGAAGAAGTCGATGAATGGTTGCCACCTCCGGGCGAACCCAGATAGTGATCCTTGTGAGGCGAACTTGATTTTTTCCAAGCCGGGAAAGCTTGCCATGTCCGACAGCCATACTTCGGTCTTTGCGGGCCTCGAGTCCCTCCAGGCCAACAGAATTCATCGCCGGGCTATCAGGGAAGCAAAGGCCACAACGTCGGCCTCTATCCTCTCCTGTACTCCCGGGTCTTCCGACACCCCAAAAATCGCCACCTCTGGACTCATCGCCACCCTTGTTTTCAGTACCCGGGATATGACGTCTGCAAATCCCTGCCAGTATCCCCTAAGTTTTGGACACGCCCAGAACATGCGGACATGGTTCGCTGGTCCTCCCCCACATCTAGCACACTTGTCCTCCAGCCCAAAGAATTTGCTCATCCGGGCCACCGTCATGTGGGCCCGGTGAACCACCTTGAACTGAATCAGGCCGAGCCTGGCACATGCTGCGGTTGCATTTACCCTCCTCAGAGCTTCAGCCCATACGCCTCCCTCCAACTTCCCACCAAGCTCCACCTCCCACTTAAGTTTCAGTTCCTCGGTCCCCGTGTCCTCCGCTCCCATAAGCTCCTTATAAATATCTGAGACTCTCCCCTCTCCTACCTCACCCATGGAAATTACCCTGTCCTGAATCCCCCTTGGTGGAAGGCGTGGAAAGGACGGGACCCGTCTACATACGAAATCCCGCACCTGCAAGTACCGAAAGTCATTCCCCCTCGCCAGCCCGAACTTCCCCTCCAGCGCCCTCATGTTCGCGAAGCTACCTTCCAGGAACAAGTCGCCCATCCTTCCCACCCCTGCCCTCCGCCACGCTCGAAACCCGCCATCCATCTTCCCCGGGACAAATCGGTGGTTGTCACATATTGGGGACCAGACCGATGCTCCCACTTCCCCCGCATGCTTCCTCCATTGGCCCCAAATCTGCAAAGCGGCCACCACTATAGGGCTGGTGGAGTACCTGGCCGGCGGGAGCGGCAGGGGAGCCGTGACCAGGGCTGCCAAGCTGGTGCCCCTGCATGAAGCAGCCTCCACCCACTCCCAAACCGACCCCGTACCCACCATCCATTTCCTTATCATGGCTATGTTAGCCGCCCAGTAGTAGTTGCTGAGGTTCGGCAACGCCAGCCCCCCTCGCTATGGTTCCGTTCCAGCATCACCCTCTTTACCCGTGAGTACTTCCCCGCCCAAACAAATCCCAGGATGATTTTATTGATTCTTTTAAAGAAGGACCGTGGAATGAAAATAGGGAGACACTGAAAAATAAAGAGGAATCTCGGGAGGATCGTCATCTTCACCGTCTGTACTCTCCCCGCTAGTGACAGCGGGAGTGCATCCCACCTCCGAAACTCGCTCCTCATTTGCTCCACCAGCCTGGACAAGTTCAACTTATGCATCTTACCCCAGTCACGCGCCACTTGTATCCCTAGATACCTAAAACTTTCCCCAACTAGCCTAAATGGTAGCTGCCTCAGCCTATTCTCCTGACCCCTCGCCTGCACCACAAACATCTCGCTTTTTGCCAGCCCGAAAACCGGCCAAACTCCCCTAGAATTTCCATAATCCCATCCATCCCTGCCGCTGGATCTGACACATACAAAAGCAGGTAATCCGCGTAGAGCGAGACCTTGTGTTCTATCTCCCCCCTGACCATTCCCTTCCATCCCCTTGCCGCTCTCAGAGCAATTGCCAGCGGTTCTATGGCCAACGCAAACAGCAGTGCAGAGAGGGGGCATCCCTGTCTGTCCCGCGGTGTCATCTAAAATACTCAGATGTCGTCCTGTTTGTCCTTACACTAGCCTCCGGGGCCTGATATAGCAGTTTAACCCAGTCCACAAAGCCCTCTCCAAACCCAAACCGTCCCAGCACCTCCCAGAAATAGTCCCACTCCACCCGGTCAAAAGCCTTTTCGGCATCCATTGCCACCATTACCTCCACCTCTCTGCCCTCCGGGGGCATCATAATTACATTGAGAAGCCTTCTTAGATTGGCTACTAGCTGCCTGCCCTTAACAAACCCCGTTTGGTCCTCCACAATCACATCCGGTACGCAGTCTTCAATTCTGGACGCCAGGATCTTGGCCAGCAGTTTAGCGTCTACATTAATCAGGGAGATTGGCCTATTGGACCCACAGACCTCCGGATCCTTATCCCGTTTTAATATCAGCGATATGGTGGCTTGCAACATCGTCGGGGGTAGCACCCCATTGTCCCTCGCCTCTTTAAACACCCTAACCAGCACTGGCCCCAGTATACTCGCAAACTTTTTGTAGAACTCCACTGGATACCCATCCGGCCCCGGGGCTTTACCCGACTGCATGGCCTTCAGGCCTCCCCATTACTTCTTCAGCTCTAATCGGGGCCCCCAGCCCCTCTATCATCCCCCCTGCCCACCTTTGGGAAGGTCAGCCCATCTAAGAAGCGCCTAGTCGCTTATGGTTTAATAATTCCAATGGTCTGCTATTGACTCTCAGATAATCGGCTCCCAGATTTAATCTCAAAGCTGATGATCTCAAATTAGACAACAATAGAGAGATCCAACTACTGGCCCGGCAATCAATGGTGTAAAACAGAGAGGGTGCAATGTTGGGAAGAAAGAAATCAGCTGGAATTCACACTTAATGACTACCCTTTAACCCCTGCTTTAAAGTATGAATATGTGAATATTGTGTGACATCAGGATATAGCTTGAATGTATTGAACTCCATAGATTAATAGTAATTGGCAGTCTGTGTGTAGGCTCACAAATAGAGACTGGCTGCTTTAATTAGGTAATGCAGAGTGCAGTTAACTGTAACATCATGTAGCAATAAGCAGAGTTGACAACTAGCATGGATTTTCCGTAATTTGGACATTCTGAATTTTCACTCCGTGAGAATAGGTGCCGGAATTTGGTGACTAGGGGCTTTTCACAGTAACTTCATTGCAGTGTTAATGTAAGCCTACTTGTAATAATAAAGATTACTATTATTAGAATTTTCCCCACTACCGACATCAGGCTGACTGGTCTAGAATTCCATTTTTTCCTCTACCTCGCGTTTGAAATAGTGGGCTTACATTAGCTACCATCCAATCTGCAGGAATTGTTCCAGAGTCTACTGAACCTTGGAAGATAGCCGCCAATGCATCCACTATTTCTACACCCACTTCCTTAAATGTAGATCATCAGGCCCTGGGGATTTATCAGCCTTCAATCCCAACAATTTCCCCAACACTATTTCCCTACTAATACGGATTTCTTTCAGTTCCTCCCTCTCACTAAACTTGTTGTTGCCCCGCATACCTGTCCTCCTTTGCTGATTTCTAAACTGTTCCAAATCCTCAGGTCTGCTGTTTTTTCTGGCCAATTTGCATGCCTCTTCCTTGGATTTAATACTGTAATTTCCCTTGTATGCCATGACTTGGTTATCTTTCTAGTTTTATTTTTGAGCAAGAAAGGAATGAACAATTGTAGCAGTTCACCCATGCACTCTTTGAATGTTTGCCATTACCTATTCACCGTTACCCCTTGAAGTAACATTTCCCAATCCATCATGGCCAACTCGCACCTCACACCGTTGTAGTTTCCTTTAATTCGATTCAGGACTCTAGTCTCAGAATCAACTATGTCACTCTCCATCTTGATGAAGAATTCTATTATATTATGATTGCTTATCCCCAAGAGGCCTTGCACATCTACATTGCCAATAATTCCGTCCTCATTACACAATATCCAGTCTAGAATAGCCTATTCTCTAGTTGGTTCCTCAAAGTATTGGTCCAGAAAACCAGTCCAAACACACTCTTGTACAGTATTCCTCTTGTACAGTATTATTACTAATTTGATTTGCCCAATCTATATGCAGATTAAAGTATCCATAATAGCATACGTCTCTAATTTCATGTTTTATGCCATGCCCAACATCACCACCACAGCTTTAGGGTCTATATGCCATCCCCACCAACATCTTTTTCCTCTTGCTGTTTCTCAGCTCTACCCATTCTGATTACACATTGTTGGAGCTAATACCCTTTCTCACTATTGTGTTAATTTCCTTTTTAACCAGCAATGCAACCTCACCACCTTTTCCTTTTTGTCTGCCCTTCGTAAAGAGCGAATACCCCGGGATATTCAATTTACATCTCTGGTCACCCTGCAGCCATGACTCCGTAATCCCAACTATTTCATACTCACTTACATAAGAACATAAGAACTAGGAGCAGGAGTAGGCCATCTGGCCCGTTGAGCCTGCTCCGCCATTCAATGAGATCATGGCTGATCTTTTGTGGACTCAGCTCCACTTTCTGGCCCGAACACCATAACCCTTAATCCCTTTATTCTTCAAAAAACTATCTATCTTTACCTTAAAAACATTTAATGAAGAAGCCTCAACTGCTTCACTGTGCAAGGAATTCCATAGATTCACAACCCTTTGGGTGAAGAAGTTCCTCCTAAACTCAGTCCTAAATCTACTTCCCCTTATTTTGAGGATATGTCCCCTAGTTCTGCTTTCAGCCGCCAGTAGAAACAACCTGCCCGCATCTATCCTATCTATTCCCTTCATAATTTTAAATGTTTCTACAAGATCCCCCCTCATCCTTCTAAATTCCAACGAGTACAGTCCCAGTCTACTCAACCTCTCCTCATAATCCAACCCCTTCAGCTCTGGGATTAACCTAGTGAATCTCCTCTGCACACCCTCCAGTGCCAGTACGTCCTTTCTCAAGTAAGGAGACCAAAACTGAACACACTACTCCAGGTGTGGCCTCACTAACACCGTATACAATTGCAACATAACCTC